>NC_138379.1:132734-182033 GCF_054177405.1 Leptonychotes weddellii | reverse complement strand
TCGGAGAGAAAGCTGCAAGCCCGACTGGGTCTGTGGTTACTGGCGCCTGTTGGTTTGCTCACCAGCCTCAAAGTCTCTGAAGGTAGCCCCCTGCATCCCCTTCTGACACCAGTGATGTTTTCCTTAAAAATAAAACTGCCAGTTATTTTACCAGCGAAATGGGCTTATTCAGAAATAGTAGAAAAACGCAATTTGGGAGAAGCAAGCTATGACAAAACCATAGACAATTCCCTAGGACGGAGGAGAGAAATGCTCTTTTATAGAGCAAGGGAGGGAGTTGGGAGGGCTGTTGTAAACTAGAAGTCCGCGGGAGTGAACTGGGAGCTGGAAGTGTGGCTTCTCATTGGCTGGGCTCTTACTAGCTCTCATTGGCTGGGATCTGCTCTAATTGGCTGAGCTGTGACTGGCTCTCATTGGCTGGGCTGTGCTCTCAACGGCGGGGCTGTGACTAGCTCTCATTGGCTGAGCTATGACTAGCTCTCATTGGCTGGGGTCTGATCTCATTGGCTGAGCTGTGACTGGCTCTCAGCTGTGGTCTCATTGGCTGGGCTCTGCTCTCGTTGGCTGGGCTGTGCTCTCAGTGGCTGGGCTGCGACTAGCTCTTATTGGCTGAGCTCTGACTAGCTCTCATTGGCTGATCTGTGCTCTCATTGGCTGGGCTCTGCTCTTATTGGCTGGGCTGTCCGGATGGGAGGACCCCCTCCTTCCTCCGTGGGCGCAGTGCACCCTGGGGTTCTTCCCGCTGGGAATGCAGAGGGCTGCGAGGAGGAAGTGGTGGGCGGGAGAGCTCCCCCTGCTGGCCTCCACTGCGTGTTGGTGAGGTTTCCTTTATTCTGTTTCACTATATATATTTAAATAGAAATATATTTACCTGGCTCTCCCTGCCAGGCCAACCCACCAAGCATGGGTCAGTCCCTGATCACTATGTCGAACCTCCCAAGAGGCCAGGCACCAATAAATGTGCCAGGAAATGCTGGCCCCAGGAGGTGTGCTCTCTGGCTTGTGGAACGGAATAAAGGAGACCTCGTGTAAGGTTCCTCAAAAAGTTGAAAATAGAGCTACCCTACGACCCAGCAATTGCACTACTGGGTATTTACCCCAAGGATACAAACGTAGTGATCCGAAGGGGTACATGCACCCCAGTGTTTATAGCAGCAATGTCCACAATAGCCAAACTGTGGAAAGAGCCTAGATGTCCATGGACAAATGAATAGATACAGAAGATGCGGTATATATATACAATGTAATATTACTCAGCCATCAAAAAATGAAATCTTGCCATCTGCAACGATGTGGACGGAACTAGAGGGTATTATGCTAAGTGAAATAAGTCAATCAGAGAAAGACAATTATCATATGATCTCACTCATATGTGGAATTTGAGAAACAAGGCAGAAGATCTTAGGGGAAGAGAGGAAAAAAACAGAAGAAACCAGAGAGGGAGACAAACTATAAGAGACTCTTAATCTCAGGAAACTGAGGGTTGCTGAAGTGGAGGGGGGTGGGAGGGATGGGGTGGCTGGGTGGTGGACATTGGGGAGGGTATGTGCTACGGTGAGCGCCGTGAATTGTGTAAGACTGATGGATCACAGACCTGTACCTCTGAAACAAATAATACATTATATGTTAATTAAAAAAAAAAAAAAGGAGACCTGGTGTAGAATGGAGTCAGGAGGTCAGCAGGCAGAGTGCTCATGCCCAGCCCTAGCTGTCAACTGCAGAGCCAACAGAAAGAGACACACCTTGCAGGTGGATACTACTTCACAGCCCCAGCAGGAGGAGACAAGATTTCCTCGAGCCAGGCAGTTGCCCAGCCAATGAGGAGCCACCACACATGCAGCTCCCAGTTTGCTCCCGTGGACTTCTCGTTTACAACAGCCCCCTAACCACCACCTTCCTCTCTAAGAGTTTTGCTCTCCTTTGTTCTGGGGACTTGCCTATGGTTTTGCTGTAGCTTGTTTGTCCCAGATTATAATTCTCTGCTCGGCCCAAATAAACTCATTTTGCTGGTGAAATAGCTGACAGTTTTATTTTTAAGGTTAACCAGCCTTCCAGGGCCTGGCTGCTGCCCAGCCCTGGGGCCACTCCACACCCCAGGCCCTGACCCCACCCACGTGGGCCTAGGCTGCCAAGTTCACTGTGGCCACCCGTCAAGTGGGTGGGCAAGTGAGGATAAATGAGGCAGGAGAGCACGGCCAGGGCTGCACCTTGGTCTCCATCCTGAAGGCCACAGGGAGGCATGATGAGGTCAGGGCCACCTGGCTGCATTGTGGGTGAGCTAAAACCGTGGTCCCCACTGCACTGGCTGACACATTGGGACTTGCTTTGTCCAGGGAAGTAATGCTGGACCCCAGTGCCTAGCCCAGGTCAGCTCCTGCCCACCGCTTCTTTCCAGCAAGCACCCCATAGGCCAGTTCCTCATCTTGCCCTGGGGGCCCAGAGCCATCCTTCAGGACCTCTCTTCTCCACCCCAGTTGGTGGCACTCAAATTCCCAGTGCCGTCCTGCCACTGTTGCTTCCTGGGTATGGGTGTTTCTCCTAAACTGTGCCGAGAGCCACCCCCTTCCTGCACGGAGAGGGCCACCACCTCTCCAGGGCACAGAAGCTGGACAGGACAGGGCTGGCCAGGGGCAGGCCAGATCCCATGAGCCTGTCCTGGGAGTGTGGAGGAGGGAGGGGGAGGAGGGTAGAGCTGGGATAGGGCCCATTATGGGTGGGGCCAGAGTGGAACTGGGCATGGGCTGGGCCGGATCCCCATCGGGTGCCCTCTGCCCTGTGCGCAGACCACATGTTAGTTAACAATTGCCACCAAGCTCTGGCCACATGCCAGTGAGAGTTCCCAATGCTTTACAAATGCTAACTATTGTGACCTTCACACCCCCTTGGGTTCTATTTTTAATCTCTGGCTGAGAGACTAAGACAGTGAGGCACAGAATGGTTGGTGACATTCCCCCCCGCCCCGCCCCCGCCCCGGCTCCTTCTTCCCCAATGGAACCTAGAGCTTCTCCCCTGACCCCCCCCCCCAATACTCTGCAAGGAGCATTCCACCTGCAGCTTTGCACTTGGGGCCTGATATGGTCTCACCTCCACCAGGCCCCTGTCTCGACCACTACCCTTCACTCCAGCTGCAGCCTTGCTCAACCGCTCCCTTCAGACACTCGTGGCACAGCTCGGGACGCCACAGGACTTGGGGACGTGGTCCCTGACCTGGTGCCTGGGACTTGCCCTTCCTGGGGAAGGGTGCAGAGGCTCTGACCCCTTCCTCAGCCACAGAGGTGATTGCCTGAGGCCCCAGGGCTCTAGGGGCTGTAAAGGCGGCCCGTTCTGGCCTTCCTCAGGAATAGTAAGCACACCCGAGCCGAAGATCTGGGTTGAAGCTTCCATGGGTGTGTCTTAGCCTCAGACCCCAAGGCTTCCCTATCCTGCAGGACTCACACTCCTGGTGGTAAACAGTGAAAAGACTAACAGCCGTGCTTTCTTAAAATGTCCTTGCAGGGAAGGGAGAGAAAGCTGTGGGTTTCTAAAGGAACAACAACAGTTGTTTCTGCTGCTAAGTTTGTCAAGGTGAGTGGATTCCGGAGAACTCTGCCACCTGCAGTTTTTTTTCCCAGGGCTGGTGGAGGGTTTGGGGGTCACTGTGCTGTCAGCTCAGGTGGGAGTGGCTCTCTGCTCCTTAAGACAGAAAACATTTAAGGCCCAGAGGTGTTGGGGGGCAGCATTTGGGAGACAGAATTGTCCCTGGGGTGAGGACATCAGGGGCTGGGGTCCCCACCCTGAAACCCTGGTATGACAGGCAAGGACCAGCCTCTGGCAAACCCCAGGAGCAGAGGCCCAGCCTGGGAAAGAATCTGCCCTGCAGGGGCCTGAGCACAAGGAGGTCTGCCACCCTAGACGGGCTGTCAGCCAGAGAGGCCAGAAGGGGCTGGGGGTATCTGGGACCAGCCCAGAGAGAACATGGGAGGCTGACCTGGCTATGAGCCTCTGAGAAGTATCCTCAGTGAGACTTTGAGTGTCTTTGGGCCACACCTGATACGGGAAACAAAGACAGAAGGAAATGTAGATAAAATTAAGTGTCCTTGTAACCTGCAGTCCATTGACATATACCTGAGACAGGCAGATTGTAACATTCCTCCGAGGTCTCAAGTTTTCTTTAACAAACCAAAGTCCTTTGGGAACTTTCTTCCTCTTTACTTCTTCCAACCCCAAGATAGAGAATCACTTGCTCCGCATAATCCCAGGGCAGCAGGGGCAGTAGCTCCTCCTGTCCACGGGCCTGTCCCTGCGCTTTAGTAAGACGTCTTGGCCGTTGGCTCTAGACCCCACCAACAACAACATTCCAAAACTGCATCACACCCAGGCCATTGGGGTAGGGAGGACAGATTCCCAAGGTGAGGACAAGGATACTTGTTCCTGCTTCGCCTGCTTGCAGGTTTTCACCTGGGGCACTCCTGGTGGCTTTGTCACCCTGACCTCCTCCACAGGGTGGCCACCAGCCCCCCAGTTAGAAGGAGTCTGAGACAGCCTTGGAGACAGCAGGAATGGGCGGCTGCCTCCACTTTGCCCTCAGAGGGAGGACGACAGGTGGGCAGGGTGCTCTGGAGCTCAGAGGAGGAAGGAAAAGGGATCTGGGTCCAGGATCCACAGGGGAAGAGCAGGAGGCCCATGCAGGCCCCGTTGTCTCCCCAAAACAGAGCAGGGTCAGCTCTGCCAGCAGCCGGGGTGGCCACACTGCCTGCAAAGGGCTGATCCACTGTACGGCAGCTTTTTCAGACGATGCATTCAAGACCAAGGCCAAGAGGAAGGCTGAGCCTGGGGAAATTAAGTCCATAATAGTAGATTTTAGTATCATCATAAAATAAATTTAATAATTAGGTTCATAAAAGTGATGTGTGTGTTGTAGAAAATTTGAAGAAAGCAAACAGGGAAGAAAAGCATAATCTCACCATCCACAGCTCACATCATTAAGCAGATATGAGCATAAGTATTAAATCCAATCTTCAGTATTTTAATACATTTTAACTTAGTTGAGACAACAAAATGTATACATGTTTGCAATCTGTGTTTCTTCACTTAGCAGTATAACATAAGCATTTTCCTATACTCTCATCACTCTTGGAAAGCATAATATTGTATGGCTGCTCAATCAGCATATGGATATACCGTGTTTGCTCAGACATTTCCCTATTGTTGAGCATCTAAGTGGCTTTTAATTTTTGCCTCAAAGGACATATTTATACACATTTTCATTATTTTTTTCCTTAGGATAGTTAGGACCAAATCATCAACGTTTTAAGCCTTCTCATTCTTTTTGCTGAATTGCTTTCCCAAAGGGCTGTCCCTGTTTTCTCTCCAGATGGCGCTGCATAGGGTCTGTCCTTATTTTCCACCCTGCATTAAGAGTAGGGCACCTTCTCCCGTGGGGCCAGGCCAGTGCTCCCCCAGCCAGGCTGGAGATGCGGTCTTTGCCCCAAGGGGCCACGGTGCCGGCTCTGGAGCAGCAAGGATCTGGATGTAACTTGACTTCCTTCAGGCCCTTGGAAGGTGGGAATGAGAAGCAGTGTCCCTGTGGCAATACAAACGGGATGCCAAGTAGAGACATGGAGACCCCACAGCTTTGTCGAGACCTGCAGCGGGGCCTGTGTCAGGGGAAACCCATTAGTGGGCGGTTTTAACACAATGCAATTGTAGATGCAGACATCCAGAGCCGGTGCGGTTGGGGACCAGGAGGAGACAGAGAGGCCAGGAGCTGGCTGGCAACCTAGACCTTGAGTTCGCATTGCTCATGCTCAAAAGCCCTTGCTGATTGTTTCCTGAACGCGAATAGGGCATCTGAGGCCCTTTGGCCTGTGCAGACGGCTGGGTGACCCTAGCATCCTTCTCTTCTTCCTTAGGAAAAGTGATCGATCATACTTCCCAGGCTTCCATGCAAGAAGGTGTGGCCATGTGACCATGTGCCAGGTGGAGCGCACCTCCTCCTTCCTCTCTCTGCTGGCTTGGATGTGGCTGTGACGGCCTGGAATGTTGGAATGTTGAGCAGCCGTTTTGAACCATGTGGTGGGACCAAGTGTTTAAGGTGACGGAGCAACAAGGCAAATTAATACTAGTCCTGGACTGGCCCACCCCAGATTTCATTTATGGGAAAAAGCAACGTATATGTTGCTATATATATATAGAGAGAGAGAGAGAGAGCGAGACTTGTTGAAGCCACTACCACTGGGTTTTCCATGACACCAATCTTCATGTATTTGTCCAGATTTGCTCCATCAGAGTCCCACAGGTCTTTGTTGGTCCCTCTCTTGTCTGCCACCTCATAGTTCAGTCCTGGTCCCTGCTGTTGTCACAGCCTGCCATGGGGTCCCCCAGGCAGAAATGTGGGTGGGGTTGGGCCATATTATCCCAGAGCAAATATATGTCAATGCTGGGTCTGAACCACAGGCTTGCATGGGCTGCATGATGCTCCCTGCCCCCCATGACATCAGGGGTGCCCCCTCATACTGTTCCATGTTTCCATGTGCCTTGTCCTGCTGAGCTTCTGTCCTGTGTCCTCAGCTTCAGAGCAGCTTCCAGAGCCTGGGTACCCCAAATCACTGTTGGGGGCATTCTGCATTCTGGTGGCCCAGAGCCTTCCCCAGCTGTTGCTTAGAATGCAGGATCCATGCAGCCCAGGGCCAGCTCTCTCCTCCCCCAGATGGGGTCCACAGAGCAGGGGCTCAGGGTGGGAGTTTATTCTTGGGGTCTGTCTCATCCCCAATCCTCCCTGCCCCAGTTTCTCCTCTAAGGGAATCAACACTGGACTCCGGGGGTGGGAGTCAAGGGCTGGATGCTCTGGAGGGGCCCTGGGGAAAGCGTGTCCTGGGGTCTGGAAGAGTGAAGGTGAGCAGGGAGCCAGGGATGTTGGGGAGTGCTCATGTGCCCCACCCATTCTGCTTCCCCCTAGGAGGGAGATGCCAATCTACCTCCATCTTACAGGGGAACCCCTCCTGCAGGTGAGGGCGATGCCCCCAGGTGTGGGCAGGGGTCCCCCCTGCTCCATCACCCCAGGAAGGTGTCAGAGAGCCCTGGGAACAGGGGATGGATGTTCCTTCCAGCCTGGGGCGTGGCTGCAGAAGGATCGCAGGGGAGCAGGAGGTGGAGGAAGAGGAGGAGGAGGGAGGCGGGAGAGAGGAAGGAGGGAGTGGTGAGTCCCAAGCGGAAGTCAGGTAGGACTCGCCCCGTGAGCCTCGCTGCCACACTCCAGTCCCGCCAGCCCCCAGCCAGACTCCGGGGCCAGCATGCAGGTGAGTCGGCTGTGCAGGGGTCCACACCTTTGGCCAGGACACGCCCCCCCAGGAGGCTCCACACCTGTGAAGCCCTGCCAGCTTCACCTGGAAAGTACCTGTGGGGGTTCCCTGCAGCCCTCAAGGCTGAGGTGAGGGTGGCCAGAGCTCAGACAGAGTCCCTGGGCTGGCTGGGGGTTGGAGCAAGACAGAGGGCAGCTTTCCTCCTGCCCAGCCAGGGATACTGGGGACCCCAGGCCAGGCCCTTAGAGCCTGTGTGAGACCTAGATGAGGAGAGCATGTCCATCCGCAGAACTTGCAGCTCTGCCCTGCAAAGGGAAAGGGGGCTCTGGCCTCCAGGATGGGCTGACCTGAGGTTGGGGAGGCCTGGGGAGGCCGAGGGTGGCTGGCTGAGCCCTCTGCTCCCTGGGACTCCTACCCCAGGCAGAGGTTGG
Source organism: Leptonychotes weddellii (assembly GCF_054177405.1). NCBI lineage: Eukaryota > Metazoa > Chordata > Mammalia > Carnivora > Phocidae > Leptonychotes > Leptonychotes weddellii. Next base: position 174,322 of record NC_138379.1, on the reverse strand, counting down.
GGGCTGACTGGGGGCTGTTGGATTCTGATCTGGGGGGGGCAGAGCAGGAGGCTATGGAGTCCCAGTGAGGTGGGCAGGAAAACATCCTGGGAAGACTTCCTTTCTCCCCTCTGTCAGGGAAGAAGTCATCCAGGCTGGGGCCAGTGCCTGGGTGGCCCAGGGAGGAGACCCATGCCGAGGTGGAGAGCGAAACCAGCCTCCCACTCAGCCTCCCTGAGTCCCTCCCAAGTGTGGGCCAAGCAGGTGGCCTCTCACTCCACCTTTGCCCAGGGCCTCCTCAGCCCTTCCAGAGCCAGCTCTGGCACCTGGCTGCTCAGGCTAGTGTATGGGCACACCTCAGCCTTAGCCCTGTCAGCCCCTTCCTTCCATGCCAGTCCCAAGCTGGGGTAAAGGGAAGACTTGGGGCTGCCTGGGGGGGTAGCACCTGGTTTGGCTGAGGCAAAGGACTCAATGCTTTGAAAGGGATATATGCAGGGGCACCTGGTGGCCCCAGCCCCTAGCTGGATCTGAGCATGCTCTTCCCCGCTCCAGTCCCTTCCACGGCTCCCCATGGCCCCCAGCTGCCTGAGCAGCCTCCATGATCCGGCTTCTGCCAACCCCCAGCCTCACCTCCTGGCAGCTCCCTTCTAGCTCTTTATGCCTCTGCCAAGCTCAAATGCTGAGTTCTGAGTCCCTGGGAGTACTAACTACCAAGTCCTTGGAGGTGCTGGGTCCTGAGTCTCTGGGAGGTCCTGAGTACCAAGTCCCTGGACACTGATTGCATGCTGCCTCTCAGGGCCTGTCCATACATATTTTCCTCTCCCAGGAATGCTGCCCCCACTTTATGGCCTCCTGCCAACCTCAGGCTCCAGGCTACCTCCCCTGCCAAGCAGCCACCTGCCTCTCCAGGCCCCTGTGTCTACTTACACCACACGCTGCCTATGAGGGCTGCACACAGAGCAGGCTGCATCATCAGTGAGGGTCTGGGGATGGATGGACGGATGGACACATGCAACGATGAACTGACAGAAGACAGATGGATAGCTGAAGAGGTGGAGGGATGGAGGGGGGATGGAGGCAAGGAGGGGCAGACAGGAGGGAGGGGCAGATGACCGGCTTCAGAAGTCCAAGAAGCAGAGCCAGGTGCAGGGGAGATTTGCTCAGGGAGGGTGGACTCAGGGCGTCTGGGCTGAGTGAGCAAGGGTGGGCTTTTCTGTGTTTGCACACTTTGGTGGGGGCAGGAGGGTCCCTTTGCTGGATGATGAAACTACAGCGTGCTCATGGGACCCAGTCAGAGGGTATGTTGTGACCTCGGGGTGAGATGTGCCATGGATAGTGAGGGGAGGCCTGAATACGTTCCTTTTGCTACGTGTGTGTCCATGTAGCCCACCTGATTGGGAGCTGGGTGACAGTCACGTCTGCACAGCAGTGTCCTCAGCCCCACTGGGGACCTGGAGGCCAAACTGGGAAGGGATGGACAGGGGCAGGACTCCCCCAGCTCTGACCCTTCATGTTCTGTGCTGTAGGGGAGGGAGCATCTCCTGGGACCTGCAGTGTCTCCAGAAGTCCCCTCCTTTGGAACTAGTGGATGAGCCCCCTGGGACTCTGGCCTGTGTTAAGCCTGGGCTCTGGCCCACTAGGTGCTTGGCCTGCAGGGGGTGGACGCTGGAAGGACTAAAGGGAGAACAATAGTGATCTCCCAGCCTGCACCCCTCATCTGTGCAGGAGCTTGCCTGGGATCTGCACAGGACAGGGAGAGCTGGGATCTCCAAGGCTAAGTGTGTCAGGACAGTCCCTGTACCTGCCCTGGGGGCCTGGGAGGCTGATGGACACTGGAGGTCCTGGAGATGGAGCCTGAGAGATGGAGGCACAGGGGCCCCAGACACCCTGCTTTGGGCAACACCGAGCAGTCTGCTTGGCTGGAGGTGGGGACGACTTCATGTGAGCCCAGTCCCCATCTGTGAAGGCCTCTCACCCTGGAGGACAGATGGACTGGTGGACAACCTGATCCTGGAGGCTGTGGCTGTGGCCATGGCCCACAGAGGGACTTGCATGCAGCAAGTGACCTTGGGGATGGTGAGCCCAGAGTACATGGGAAGCAGATTCTCAGAACCCGGTCCCGGTCTGGCTGTGGGGAGGGGGGCGGCTGGACTAGAGCTGGAGGGGGGTGACTCTGACCTGGCTGCCCCTGTGGCTGCCTGCCCATTGCCGAGGGCTGACCAGGTGCTGACCAGGTGTACATGTAACTTTGCCCTGGTGGTCCCTCTGTCTGGTGGCCAGGATCCATGGTCAGTGCCCATCAGATACCTTAGGTGGCATCAGGATCACATGCCAGCCCGTAGAGGAGGTCAAGTCGGCCCTTCCCAAGAGGCTCTGGGTAACTGTCCCAAAGCTGTGCAATGTCTCTGGTGGGGAAAGGGGTCGTCTGAGTCAGGACCTCACCAGGTCCAGCAGCCTCATTTCTGTGACCCGGTAAGGGCCTGCCTACCCCCACTGCCGGACCTTTGAGGGTCCCTCTGGGAGAGTCCCTTCTTCCCAGGCTCCCTCCTCCTGCCTGGATCCCAGTGTTCTGTCCAGTCTGCCTTCCCTATGTCATTCCTCCACACCCTGGGGACCCATCTCTCACCCCTGGTGGTCCTGCCTGTTCTTCAGCCTCAGGCCCATGTTGGGGTCTCTCCTTGCAGTCTCTGCCAGAGGAGCTCAGTTAGGGGTTGGGGGAGGGGTAGACAGGGAGAGTCTCCTCCAGGGTCCGAAGTCAAACACGTGAGGTCTTTCCTGCCAACGCAGGGGTCAGTTGCACTCACCAATTCCTCCAGCACAACACTTACTGAGCCCTATGGTGGGCAAGTCACAGAACCAGATGCTGGTGACCTGAATGCCCCTGTTCCCATGCAGTTGAGACTTCACTCTCTTCCCTGAGACAGAGGCACCTCAGCCCAGGGGCTCTCCCTGTCCTGCAAACCTGTGAACTGCAGGTTTCTCTTCTGGCCCGAGATGGGACAGAAGTTTTAAATACCACAAGCCACACCTGAGTGCTAGGGGCTTTGGGACCCGAGGCGCTGTCTGTATTAGCCCAGTCTTCAGGAGACCTGGCACCTGATGCCTCAGAGCCTGCCGTTCTGTGGTTGCACGTGATGCCATTTTCTGGCTTCTGTGATTGGGACAGAGGAGAGTGGGGCAGACCCAGGTCCCATCCTGGGGCCAGTAGTTCTGGTGTCCATGGGTGTGGGTGGGGAGTTGGACTGGGGTTGCAGGTTTTGAAGCAAATAAAAAGCAGATACCCAGTTAAGTTGAATTTTACATTAAACATTTCTTTTTTAGTATAAGTGAGTCCCATGCAGCAATTGGGACATGCTTATACTAGAAGGTATCTGCTGTTTATCTCAAATTCAAATGTGATGGGGCAGCCTGCATTCTACCTGGCTGCCCTCCAGGGCAGACTGGCCGGAGCGGTCCAGTGCGGCTGTGCGAGGGAGGCAGGCCTTGAGCTTGGCGGACTGAGGTTGCAGAGGGAAGGGGGAGTGGGTGGGGGTGCCAGCAGGGGCGGAGGCCTGGTGGTGGGCAGGTTGGAGAGGAGGGTGTGATGCTGCAGCCCACAGCCGTGGGCTACACTGAGCTCCTAAGCCGGGAGAAGGGCTGGGGTCACCCTGGGGCGGTAGGGGTGGGGGGCTGGCAGGAGGCCATGGCAAGAGCCCAGTGCCCACAGTGGGGTGGGCAGTGCTGAACTTGCCAGCCCAGTAGGCATGAGGTGGGGTGCTCTGATGGACCCGCCCCCTAGTGTGCCGCCCGCACCTGGATCCCTGGGATGTTGCAGGAGCCCTGTGCCTCCTGAGAGAGCTGCCCGCTGGGAGGCGAGCTGGGGACGCTCTCCCTGGCGCACACAGCATGCCGAGCGCGGCTCTGGGGCTGCAGGGTGCTTCCTGCAGCCAGGCAGAAAAAGGTGGGCAGTCTTGCCTGAGGGCACACAGTGCTGGTAACCCAGGCTCTGGGCTCCAAAGCCAGTGTCTCCTCCACTTCAGCCTGGAGCTCCCCCACTGTGACCTGACTGCCCTGCCCCCCACCTCCTGCGCCCCCACCCCCCAGCTCTGGGGCCCACGACGAGGCCCTGGGCACTCTGGGTCAGCCTCGCAGCCTGCTATCTGCCCGCCAGGAGTGGGTGAAGCCTGAGCTCCGCCCCCGTCCCCACTTGTGCAGTTTTAGCCCTATGCCCTCTGCCCCGCTTCCCCTGATGCCACGGTCCTATCGCCTGGGGCTCTGGTCAAAACGAAGAGCCCCACATGGCCGCATGGACTCGGACGTCACCGGCTCTTCCCCTTGTGTCCTTTCCCTGTGCCCGGGTCTGTGCAGGATCCCGCTTGAGGCATTTAACTTCGCGTCTCCTTGGCCCCCTCCCGTCTGTGACAGTTCCTCTGTCCCTCCTTGTCCTTGGCCATCTGACTCTTGAGTCTGATGTTTTCTCAGGCTGAGACAGGACTGTGTGTTTTAGGGAGGGGTACAGACTACCCATCACATCCTGTTGGCACGGTGGTGGGGGGCCCTAACAGCTAAATTATATCACTGGGCCCTAGACCTTCATCACCTGGGGTGGGGCCATCTGCTGGGGTTCTCTCTTTCCCCTTCCCACACTTTCTTCATTAGTCATTAAGTCCCCAAGGGAGGGTCTGGGGGGAGGAAGAGAGAACTCGTGACATCCATTAATGCTGCCACGATACCGACAGATAGTCGGGAGAGGCTTGGAAGCTGTGTACACAGCCGGTTCCTCCTTAAGGTTCTGCCCCGAGTTTAGCGTCCATCTGTCTGTCCCAGATGTGCCTACAGCACTTACTCCTGCAGGATTCTCACTGGACTTACTGTTACTAAACTCAGAACCATGTGACGTTGGTCCCCAGTGGCCCATGTGTGGCGGCAGCCCACCCTCCTTCCTGCTGCGTGGTCTTCCACTGTGCGGGGCAGCACGGTGTCTTCGTCCATCCACATGCTGCTGGGAATTTGGATTATTTGCACAAATTTTATATGAAATAAGCTACTGTGAGCATCCTCTTCCTTGTGTTCAGGGCTGGATGGGCCGGGCTGGATGGCCTAGAATGTTAATATTGTTTCCCCAATTCATGCATGACAGGGAATCTGTTGACTTCGATGCTGTCAGGCCATTAAAATGCCTGTGACCAAAAGGGCAGAAGGTGATGCCTCTGGCCACCGGACCTCCAGTTCCCGCTCTTCTATTTGCTGCTTGTCTTTTCTGAAGGATCTCAGAGCTCTTTGCTGATATTTCTAAACAGAACTTTGCTGGAGTCACCTAGTGCCTCCCCACCCATCGCCCTGCTCATCATGATCCTAGCACTGAGCCCCACCTGGGGCTACCTACTTGTTCAGTTGTGGTCCTGCCCCCAAGCTTTGTGTTTGCCCCCTCGGTGCTGGAGTACCTGGCCTGGGAGGTGTTCTGCTGCAGGAATGAGCCCCATCCTTCCATCTACCCTCTGCCCCCAGGGTGAGGAGAGCTGCCAGATCCTGGCGGGGACTGAAGGGGACAGCTTCCCACTGATGGAGATCAACACTGGTGAGGTGAGTCTCTACCTGGGCCCCTCCCAGACTAGGTCCCACCCTTGGCCTGTTCCCTGTGCCAGCCTCAGCCCCACACCTTCCTCCAGACCGAGGCCTCTGAGCAGTGGGATTACGTCCTTGTGGCTGACCACCGCACCCAGAGAAATACCAGGCAGGCCCAGCAGCAGCAGCAGTTCCTGGAAGAGCTCAAGAGAAAGGGCTTCCATTACAAGGTGGGCTGGCTGAGGGCCTGGCTTGGTGTGGAGCATGGGGGACTGGGCCGCTGGGGTCACGGGGGCCAGGTGTGTCCTGGGGCGGGGTCTGGAGATATGGCTGTGGCCTTGTGCCTGAAGTCAAAGGGACAGGCCAGTGGCTGTGGACAAAGGGGGGAGCTTCCGAAGTGGAGTGGAGGTCCCCAAGCGCCCTCCCACCCCCAGATGATAGAGGGCCACAAGAAGGTGTTCTTTGGGATCCGAGTGGACAGCAGGATCTTTGGCCTGTATTGCAAACTCCTCATGGAGCCTGAGGGTCCTGCCACCAGAGTGCAGCCTGCCAGGCCACCCTCCGTCCCAGCCACCACCAGGTGAGAGCCTGGCCAAGACCTGGGGCCGGGAGGACCGCTGCCCACCATGCTTCTGGTCCAGTCAGGCTTGCAGGCATGGTGTTAGGTCAGAGGTCCCGGGGCAGAGATCTGAGCCTGAGTGTCCATGTCTGTGATACGGGATAAAGATAGTTCTCGCTTCTTGGAGTGTTCTGAAGCTTATGTGTGACTATGTTTCCTGAAGGGTGGGCAGGATTTGGACAGGCCAGGAGGACCTCCCAGTGGTCCCTCCTAGCTTTGAGGTCATCTCCCCAAGACCTGGGATGTGGGTCCCGACCTCCCCTCTCCAGACCAAATGCCCCTCCATGGACATCTGTCCCCAGCCTCCCAGGCACCCAAGCCTCTTCTCTCCAAGCACCTCCTTTTCCCCGCTGACCCTCCAGCCTTCTACACCGCTCCACCCACCCTCCCCACATCCCTCCTCTATCACCTGTCTTGCCTTGGCCCAGGCCCCTCTGAGCTCAGCTGGGGCCTGGTCAGTTGGAGACTGGCAAAGAATGCCCCTGGAATTTGAATATGAGCAACAGAGGGGGCCTCCTGTGAATGCGGGAGAACTGGCTGGTCTCCGGGAGGTGCAAGGGGACGGTGGTACCTTGACAGGGCCTGGGAGGAGCAGGCTGGGAGAGTGCCCTGGGACGTCAGAGGGACCATGTCTTACAGGAAGCTGTTCTGGAAGAGTGTGGCTCTGCAGTCAAATGTCTGGCTGTGCCACTTCCTGGCTCTGTGGCCTTGGGCAGGTTACTCAACCTCTCTGAGCCTCCATCTCTCCGTAGGGAAAATGGCTCACCGGCTATAAGGATTTGTGCATATAAAGGCATAGGGTGTGCTCTGGATGTGTGGGGGCCCAGGTGGGAGGTGTGATAGGAGGTGTGTGGGGGTTGTCTAGGCCAGTACCTGGGAGGGGATGGCGTAGGACTGAGCATTAGGCGGGGAGGTCCTACCCCCAAAGGAGCCCCATCCTGGAGCCATGGGGCAGCTAGGCCACAGGGGGACTCAGAGGGGTGGGGGAGGGCTCCCGGATGAGTCCTAGATTCTGGGCTCTGCTCAGGCAGTAAGGCAGGCAGGCTGGAGGCTTCACCAGGACACAGAGGGGCCTGGGACCTGGCCAGACAGAGGGTGGGGTCCACCCAGGTGAGGCAGAGTCATCCTGAACCAGTTCTTGTGTTCCAGAATCCGAATTGTCAACTTTGTACTAAACAGCAAGACGGCAGCTGGTGGTAAGGACAGGATGGACAGGTGGCCTATGCAGCCCACCAGAAGGGGTGTTGACGTGGGGAGAGCGGGCAGGGCTCCCCCTCACCCCTACTCCCCTCTGACCCGACTCCCTGTGACCACCAGACACATTAGAGGATTTGGTGAAGAGTGGGGTCTTTGAGACCAGATTCGCCCTGCACAAGGTGAGGGGTGGGCCAGCTGGGAGAGGGCTTGAGGATGGGACCAGAGGCAGGAAGCTCTCACCGTCTGTCACTTGTGCTCAGGGGGAGGAAGACCTAAAGAAGAAATGGGCCCGGTGGAGAAACATGTTCCACCCCCAGCCGATTGATGATATCAGGTGAAACGGCCCCAGACAAATCACCCGTGCCCCCAGCAGACAGATGTGTCTGTGCTCCTCGGCCAGACACACGGATGCTGTTACGCCCCTTGCCCCCACACGGGGCTCGCCCCACTCAGGCACTGGCCGGCGGGGCACCTGGGTGGGGGTGGCCCTGATGGGCAGCTCTGCCGGCAGGGACTACTTTGGCGAGAAGGTGGCCCTGTACTTCGCCTGGCTCGGCTGGTACACCTACATGCTGGTGCCCGCTGCAGTGGTGGGCCTCATCATCTTCCTGAGCGGCTTCTCCCTGTTCAATGCCAGCCAGATCAGGTCGGGTGGAGGGGCGAGGCCGGAGCGGGGGGCGGGCCCAGATGGGGTCGTCTGGGGAGAGCTGCCACCTGCCCCGTCCTTGCCCCCACAGCAAGGAGATCTGTGAGGCCCACGACATCCTCCTGTGCCCTCGCGGCGACCACAGCCGTCGGTACCAGCAGCTCTCGGACACCTGCACCTTTGCCAAGGTTTGCCGCCCCGGGGGCTCCGCTCCAGCCTGTCTTCCCGGAGGAGGGGAAGCTGAGGGTCTGCCCCTGCAGAGTTGGGCTCACGCGTCCCCGCTGGGGGCGTGGTGCACGGCGAAGGGCCGCCCCCAGCCGCGTGCGCCCTTCTCCCCAGCTCACGCACCTCTTCGACAACGAGGGCACCGTGCTCTTTGCTATCTTCATGGCTCTGTGGGGTGAGTCGCCGTGGGCACTTGGGGGGGCCAGTCCTGCCGCTGCGCCCATGGCGCCAGCCCCACCCCCACCCCAGGAACACAGGGTGGCTCGCCTCTTTGCTCCCGTCTGCAGCCACTGTGTTCCTGGAGATCTGGAAGCGGCAGCGGGCCCGTGTGGTCCTGCACTGGGATCTGTACATGTGGGACGAGGACCAGGTGAGGTGGCGGGTGACCCAGGGGCTGTCTGGGCACCTTGTGCGGCGGTGCCGGCCTGCGTCTGCCTCGTCCCAGGCAGGTGTCCCCGTGTCTGAGGCATGTCTGGTGCGCTCCACAGGAGGAAATGGCGCTTGAGCTCATTCACTGCCCTGATTACGACCTCCGGCCACAACAGCACTCCTACCTGAGAAGCACCGTCATCCTCGTCCTGTCTCTGTTCATGGTACTCGTACAGAACCTGTGGTGGGGCTGGAGACCTGGGCAGGGGACGGCCGTCCTGAGGAGCCCTGTCCTGGCCGCCCCTCCACAGATCTGCCTTATGATCGGCATGGCCCACCTCCTGGTGGTCTACCGTGTGCTGGCTGCCGCCCTCTTCAATTCCACCTTGCTCTTCCAAGAAGAGCAGGTGACCACAGCCGTGGTGGTGACCGGGGCCCTGGTCCACTACGTGGCCATCCTCATCATGACCAAGGTGGCTGGGCGGGGATAGAGGGAGGACGGGGCAGGGGGAGGGTCTCCCCTGAGGCCCAAAGTAAGCCCTCTGGTTTCCCCTCCTGCAGGTCAACAAATATGTGGCTCTGAAGCTTTGTGACTTTGGTGAGAGGGGAACCTGTGGGGAGGGGGGTGCAGGAAAGGGACAGGAGGACTCAGGGCTGGGGTCTTGGATCCCCAGACAGGGAAGGGAGCCCTTTCTGCTGTCTCGACTGCCTCTCCCACCTGACAGACAGGTGAGGGTTGTGGGTGTCCCTGAGTTGTCAGGATAGGGACAGGTCAGGGATGGGCGAGGGACAGCCCCACATCTCATTCTAGAGAAGCCCAGGACCTTCTCAGAGCGCGAGAGCAAGTTCACCATCAAGTTCTTCACTCTGCAATTCTTTGCTCACTTCTCGTCCCTCGTCTACATTGCCTTCATCCTGGGCAGGTAAGAGTGGCCCACTCCCACTGCCTCATCCACCATTTAGTCCCCCCCTTTAAAGTGGAGATACCTGCTCGTCTTTGTTTTTGCTCAGGGGTACCTGGGAGGCTCAGTCGGTTAAGCGTCTGCCTTCAGCTCAGGTCATGATCCCAGGGTCCTGGGATTGAGCCCCGCATCGGGCTCCCTGCTCAGCGGGGAGTCTGCTCTCCCTTTCCTCTCCGCTCATGCTCTCTCTCACTATCTCTGTCGCTATCTCTGTCTGTCACTCTCAAATAAATAAATAAAATCTTTAAAAAAAAATTCATGCTCAGAACAGTTGGACACCCAATATAAAAATGTGTGGCAGAAGCCCACAGTGAACCCCCAGCTCTCTACTCCCCATGCCCAGAGGTGACCCCATAACCATTGCGTGGGTCTTCCCAGAATTTTTCACACATTCAAGTACACACACATATACACCAGTTGACGTACATGGTTTTGTCCTGTAAATCATTTTATCTTCTCATTATACTGAAATGTACTGTGGGCATCTCCCACATATGCATGGATGGCGAGGCCTCATTTTAAAAACCACACCATGAGCCTTAGTTTGCAGGATGTGCTGGAATTTATTTTATCAGCTCAGTTGGTGGACATTTGGGTAATTTCCAACATTGAGCTTTGTAAAGCTAAAATGAGTGTTTCATATAACACAAATGGACTTCCCCTCTTCTTTCTTATTAGTGAAATCAACATTTTTTTGGTTCAATCAATATACTGAATTTTGTTCTGAAGAAAATAATTGCTCCATTTGTTCTGTATATTTGCTTAAATTGCATAAGACACATACATATTGCCAATTAATTCCAAACTCCAGTGGAACTTTAAAAAAAACCCAAGTCCTCCAAGTATGTTCAAAGACATGAGGCAGTCCCTAGACCCCGGCTGTCCTCTAGGACACCTCTAGGTGTCCACCCCTCCCCTTGGGGCTGTGTGCACCTGTTCATCCTGGGAGCCCTTCACTCTCTACTGTGTAGGAGACCCCAGGTTTCCCAGGGGCTTCCCGAGGAAGGGTACAGAGGAAATCAGATGCCCTTATTGAGGGCCTGATGGAGTGCTTGCTGGAGGTAGACTTCTTCCAACTCTAATCTCACCAAGCCTATCCTCTGAATCTCTCAGCGGGTGTCTTGGTGGGTCTTTTTCATTGGACTTGAACAATTCACCTCTCCCTCCTCTGCCTCATCAACACCTGTCTTGGTCCTAGATTATCTCCACCTCCACACAAGTATCCTGTCCCATTCCTTTCAAGGAATGTTCTCCCCACCACACCCAATGGCTGGCCCTCCTACTTCTGCTCCTACTTCTCCTCTCTCTGGTCCTGCTTACCCCTTCCCGGATGCTGGCTTCTCCTCTTCTCCCGATCTCTCGATGTCACAACGTCCTGCTGTTCCCATGACTTCAGGTGCCGTCTCAAACACCATCCAGACACACCAGTGAGGCCCACACTCCTGTCTCCAGCCCAGACCTCTCCCTGGAGTCCAGACTCCCAGGTCCAGCTGCCTCTCATCTCCCCTCAGATGCCCTACGGGCACCCCAACCTTACCGTGCCCACAAGCTTGTCCACAGTCTCCCTCTTCCACGTGGCAGCTCCACCTTCCTGTTGCTCAGCCCAGAACCCGGGTCCCCCAGATTCCCCACTTCCTCTCTGGTACAATGCACTTGTTTGCCCCATCTCTACTGCAAGGGTGGCAGCTCCCTGAGGGGAGCACGGGGGCTTGACGTTGCCGAGTCAGCACCTGCAGCAGGCCTGGCATGTGGAATTGATATCGGTCACATGGAAAGAAATTCCCAGGCACTTGCTGGGCCTGGAGCCTTGGGGCCTTCAGCTCTGAGTGATTTTCACGCATCTTGTGTCTTCGGTTCCCTCTGCTCCCCTCTCCGGAATTCTTTTTGTTTGGAAACTGGGCCTTCTGGTTTTCTTTGCTTTTTTTCCCCTCCCATTTTTTTTTTTTAGATTTTATTTATTTATTTGAGAGAGAACGAGCAGAGGGGAGGGGGGAGGGACAGAGGGAGAGAGAGAAGCAGGCTCCCCGCTGAGCAGGGGCCAGACATGGGGCTCAATCCCAGGACCCTGGGATCATGACCTGAGCTAAAGGCAGACGCTTTACCAACTGAGCTACCCAGGCGCCCCTCCCCTCCCATTTTTTGTTCCAGATTCTGGGAGTTTTTCTCCACTCTGTTTTTCAACCTTTCAGTTGAATGTTTTACTTCTGCTCATGTTCTTCAGTTCAGGGCACTCCTTTGCGTAATTCCTTCACAGCCTCGTCTTTGTGGCACCGGGACGCCATGGCTTTTCTTGTCTGAGGATCTTGTCTCTTTTTTCTCTTCTATTCTGGTATTGCTTTTTTTCCTTCCAAGTTTCTTTCATGCTCTTTCTTTAATTGGTCTCTGATTTTGGTGTTAGAGGCTTTCCCTAGATGTCACCTGTCCATAATTGAGAAAGGTGTGTGCCAGAGTTTTTGCTCTGGGCCGCGTCTCTCCCGTGAGGACCTCTTGCTCTGTCAGACCCCTGCCTGGAGGCAGAAGGACACTTGTTCACTGTTGGTCGGAGCTCAGCTGGGGAAGGGACAGTGCGGGGTCTCAGAATCCACTGGCCCAACCCTACAATCCGACTCTTTGGTGGTTCAACCCCTTAGAAGTGAGCCTCTGTCTCCCTGACCATTGACCGCAAGCCCCACTCTCTGTCCTTCTGCTCCACCCCCACCCAGTCCGAAGCAAGGTCCTGCCCCCCTCCTCCAGCCTAACTGTCCTTCCTAGGATCAACGGTCACCCTGGGAGGTCTGTGCGCCTGGCGGGGCTGTGGAAGCTGGAGGAGGTCAGTCTGTCCTGGACACCTTGCCGTTCTGCCCCTCCACTCCCTCCCTCCCAATCCCACAGCCCTGCCTCCCTGCACCTGACCTCCCACCTTTGACCCCCGCAGTGCCATCTCAGCGGCTGCATGATGGACCTGTTCCTGCAGATGGCCATCATCATGGGTCTGAAACAAACACTCAGCAACTGCATGGAATACCTGGGCCCGTGAGGACCACCCTCCTTCCCCAGGGCTCTCCTGGTGCCCCCCTCACCCCAGGGAGCCCTCGAACACACAGGAACCCCTCCTGTCTCCACATCTCCCAGAGCCAGCAGTTCTGAAGGGCCCCTCCGCCCCCAGCACCCCTCCCTGTTCCCCACTTGTTCTCATCACCCCTTAGGTGGCTGGCTCACAAATGTCGCCTGATGCGGTTCAAGCTGAGCCGCGCGACCGGGGACCCCGAGCTCAGGCGCTTACAGTGCAACTACCTCCTGAACCCAGTCAACACCTTCAGCCTTTTCGATGAGTTCATGGAGATGAGTACGTGGGGTGGTTGGGGGCAAGGCCTGATAAGCAGCCAGTTCCCGGCCAGGTCCTGGGGGACTGGTGGGTGGAGGGGGCGGGAACTCTGGCGTGTGGCGTGCCCCACAGCGCAAGATGACAACCCCACACCTCCTCCCAGTGATCCAGTATGGCTTCACGACCATCTTCGTGGCCGCCTTCCCACTCGCCCCCCTGCTCGCACTCTTCAGCAACCTTGTGGAGATCCGCCTGGACGCCATCAAGATGGTCAGGCTGCAGCGGCGGCTGGTGCCCCGCAAGGCCAAGGACATCGGTCAGGGGCCCGACCGGGTGGCGGGGAGCAGGGGCACTCCAGCCAGGGGTGGGGCGGCGAGGGATGCTGGGACCAGATCATGCCAGTTCCCTTGAAATAATCTCTCCAAGACTAGCCCTCTCACCCCATAGACAGCCCCCAGCCCTTCCTCAGGCTCTGCCTAGGATGGGAGTTGGCCTTGAGGGGGTGGTGCTCAGGCAGGAAGAGGCAGGGCTGGTGTGCATCTTACAGGATCCAGCTGAAGGAACTGTGGCCGCCTTGGGGGGCCCAGGCAGAAGAGCTGGGCTCTGAGAGCAGAGAGCTGAAGGAAGGAGGGGTCCAGCAGCTGGGGGCAGGGACTAAGAGCAGGACTATGACATGGCCTCTGTCACCCAGACTGTCCTCGCTGACGGGCCGGGTGTGAGGGAAGAACAGAGTGGATGGGGTGCTGGATGTGGGCAGAGGGAGAGAGAAGTATGAGTAGGAGGGAGGCCCCAGTCTTGGGCCCAGGTTAAGGGGTTCTGACCCCAGAGTGGAGTAAGCTTGGGAGCAGCTGAGGGGTTCAGGCAGAAGATGGGGGTCAGGGGAGACCTGAGCCCCTCCTGGTCCACGTCTGTATCAGTGAAGGCTGCCGACGGCTGCCATGAGCAGTGGCATGGGCAGAGGTGACCAGGCCCCATGACCATCCAAGGTCCCAGCCTTGGGCATGGTGGCTGGAGGTGGGGTGGGCAGTGCCAGTGGATCAGGGCTTGATGAACCAGATGCCTCACCCCACTGCTGTGGCCCAGGGACCTGGCTGCAGGTGCTGGAGACCATTGGCGTGCTGGCCGTCATTGCCAATGGAATGGTCATCGCCTTCACGTCTGAGTTCATCCCCCGAGTGGTGTACAAGTACCGTTATGGCCCGTGCCGACAGGGGGCCCAGCCTGCAGTCGAGTAAGGGGGCGCTGGGGGAGCCTCAAACTGTCGAGACCCCTGGGAAAACTGGCCCAGCCACACAGCTCAGCCCTAGGGGAGCCCGGGGGAAGGGCTTGATGCTGCCAGTATTATCTGTGGTTGTCATGAGTCTGGGCGTGGGGGTGGCCCTGCCCCCCATACCAACCTGCAGACTGCAGGAGTGCTGGGACCGCAGTCGGGGAGTTAAGGTCCCAGAACCAGATGTTTTCTGAGCGGGCCCCACCGGAATGACTCCCTCCCAAAGTCAAACCTTTGGGGCTGCTCCATAGGAGAGGGCAGAATGGTTTCCTTACCCAGCGCCTCCAGCCCTCCAAAGGACCACTGTACCTACAGACTGGGTTTCCAGGGGTCTTCCCCTGGAAGGCTCCCCTAAATTCCTGGAGGGAAGGCAGGCACCCTGAGTCTCTTCAGGCGCACCCCCTCGCCCCTCTCCCGTGCAGAGAAGTGAAGGAGGCCTTCTGTACTATGGCCCACCCTGCAGCCCCCACCACACAGGGATTAGCTCCAAGAAAGCACCCTGGAGCCTGAAGGGGCCACACCCTGCAGCCCTCACCTGCCCGGGGCCTTCTCTTCCTTCCCCCAGCTGCCTCACAGGCTACATCAACCACAGTCTGTCTGTGTTCTACACCAAGGACTTCCAGGACCCCATCCAGATAGAAGGCTCAGAGAATGTGACTGAGTGCAGGTTTGGAGCCCCCCCCCATCCCCCATGAGCATCCTCTGACCTCCTGACCCCTGACCTCAGTTACTTCCCCACCCCAGGTACCGGGACTACCGCAACGCTCAGGACTACAACTTATCTGAGCAGTTCTGGGTCCTCCTGGCCATCCGCCTGGTCTTCCTGATCCTCTTCGAGGTGGGCCAGAAGTGGGGGAGGGGCCCCAAGGCAGGGGCAGCTCTCTCAGCCCTCCTCCCTGGCCCCCAACCCCTCAAGTCCCAGCTGGGTCTGCCTTGACCTCTCCGGCCAGCCCTTGTGCCCTGCCCCCCAGCACGTGGCTTTGTGCATCAAGCTCATCGCTGCCTGGTTCATGCCTGACGTTCCTCAGTCGGTAGAGAACAAGGTTCTGGAGGAGAAGTACCAGACGCTCCGGGAGAAGATGTGGTATGGGAGGCAGAGGCCAGGCTGGGGTAGGGCCAGGCCCCAGGCCTGAGGGAGGGCCATGGCCCTGATCCCCAACAATGCCATTCCTGCCTCCAGCTCCAGCCCCAAGAGCACAGAGGTGTAGGAGACCCAGAGCTGGTCAAGAGGAACTGGCGCCCAGGAGCTGAGACTCAGAAGCACTCCCTCCACCTCCCCCCAACCCCCACTCACGGCATATCGGGGTCCCGGGAGGCCGGTGCACATGTGGGGAAGTCTGTGTATATATGGGGGTCTTGGAGGGCCCGTGTGTGTTTTAGGTGCTTGTGAGCAGCACGCTGTGGTCTGTGAGGCCCGTTCCGTCTGTTAGGGCTCAGACTTGATACAGACCTGACTTGAACTCTGACTTACCCCTGCCACCCACAGAACTGGGGTGGGGGTGCCTCTCAGCAGTCACAACACAGGAAAACCAGCCTAGTTTCCTGAGCCTCCCTCTGACTTGTGGGACCCAGATCCTGCCCCACTGCCATCCTGGCTGGTCAGGGGGCCCTGACCCCACCTCTCTGGCTCCCCTCAGCCTGCAGAACTTTATATAATAAAATGAAACCTTTTTGTATCAATTCTGGGCCTCTGGTGGATTGTGTTTGTTCTCTGATGGGAAGCCCAGATGGGAAAGGTCTGGAATGTGGTAGCCTCCTGGTCCTCATCTCGCGTTCCTTGGATTTCCAAGTGAGGGGGGGCTTTATTGAGGTCCTACCCTCCCCGCACTTGGGGTTTAGGGACAGGAGTCAAGGCAGGCTTCCTGGAGGAAGAGCTGGGGAGGAGGGGCAGAACCACCAAAGATGCCCCTGGGGACAGTGGAAACTCTGAGGAGTCCCCCAGGTCCTAGACCCTCTGGGCTGGTTGGGCCAGTTTGCCCTCTGCCCCCAGGCTGGGTGGTTGCAGCTCCGAGGCTTCCTGGCCTCTGAGAGCAGGACAGTCTTAAGCACCAGACCTGGGCGCAAAGCGGAACTCTTGGGTCCGCCCTCCGGCCCTGGCTGCTGGGCGGGGCTGCACCTGCCGCCGCCGCCGGGCTCGTCGCCGCTGCGCACCTGGCCCAGGTGAGACGTCCCGCCCCCGCGGTCGCGCGAGCCCCAGGTCTTGGCAGCAGGTGAGTGGCTCAGACCCACGGGGGTGAGTGGAGCTCGCTGGCTCCCGGGAGCCGGGACTAGGCTTGGAGCTTGGGGGCCGGGGGGGGGGGGCTTGCCCAGAAGAGCCTCTGGGCCGCGGCGGGTGCGGTCCCGCAGGAAGTGGCTCGGAGTCGGGCCGGCTGCCCCCGTCGCCCGGAAGCCTGAGTTTGTCCGCGTCCCTGCCCCTTGGGTCTGGCGGCGGGGCGGGGGGTGGGGGACGGCAAGGGCTGCTTTTCCCGCTCCGCCCGACTTGGGCAGTGGCTTCCTCGTGACCTTTGCCCAGGAGAGGGAGGAGGAACGCCGAGGCGCGCGGGGACCCTCGCCTCTGCCCCGAGCTCGGATCCCAGGCCTGAGGCCTCCCCGGGCTCCGGGGGTGTACGGAGGAACTGGCTAGGGCGGTGCACGTTGCTGGTCGCCGGGCGGAGCTACCGTCATGCGCGCACCCCTGGCCTCCGTGCGCGCTCCCGCCCTTCGTCTGCGTCCCCGACCTGTTGTGCTAGGCCTGCCCGCCACCCGCGCGGCCCCCCTGCGCACCCCGACCTGTCATCCGCGTCCCCCTCGTGCGCGCCCCAATCCGCCATCCGCCCTCTGTGAGCGCGTCGGCCTCCGTGCGCGTTCCCTTTTCGACGACACCCGAGTCCCCGCCCTCTGCGCCCGCCCCCGACCAGCCTTCCCACTGCTCCTGGAGGGTGGGGGACTAAGTCTGGCCCTCCCCTCGGAACGGCAGACCGCCGGAGGTGGGGTGTGTGTAGTGGAGGAGAACCGGGCGTTGCGGCCCCTGGGGAGCAGGACGGAGCCCCTCGCCTGCGGGGCCACAGCCTTTCGTGCAGTTCTTCCTTCGGGAGACACGGCGGGGGCGCAGCGCGTCCCAGATGAGCAGGGGATGCTGGAGACTATGGGGTGCTCAGCTGCAAACCAGACGGCGGAGGGGTGGGGAATGGGGGGGATCGCCTCCCACGCTTGAGCCGAGGGAGTCAGAACTCAAGCCAGAACATAAGCTCAGGAGCTGGATCTTTCTAGGAACCACCGGGTGTGGGGCAGAGTGTGGTGGGTGGTGGGGGGAGAGGGAGGGGGCCTTGGATTCGGAAGGGCCCTTCCGGACAGTGCCTAAGGCCATGTGGGCTTCTTTGCGCTGACCTTGGAGAGTGGGCCTGGGGGTGAGGGTGTACTTTAGCAGCAGAAGGGGAGGTGTCCTGTCATGGCTGTGAGATGGTAACGCAGAGGGGCACATAGAAGCAGTCTGGCAGGAGCTTTGAGAGGCAGCAAAAGTGGTTGGGGCTCTTTGCTTCCCACCTGGGTGCTCCTATGCAGGTCACTGACTACTGTAGGAGGTAACCTGGGCATCAGGCCCACCGAAGCACCTTCAAGGAGGGGCTGGTACTGTGCTAATGTGCATCCAGGAAGCTGAGGCTCAGTGGAGAAAGGGTGCAGTCAGATCTTCCTACAGTTCTGTGGGGACCCTGAGCCCAAGATGCACCATCATCCAAGGGTCTTGAGGGCCACGGGGGGCGGAGGTTGAAGAGCAGGGCTGGGACAGGGTCAGATTAAGGACATAGAAAAGCCAATATTGAAGGTGGCCCACTGGCGGGCCTCTGGCCCTGGGTGGGTGAGAACAGGGACAGGGCCTGAAGGGGACCCTTGCCCGATTTCTCTGGGTAGTGATGCCAGCCACCTATTGCTGGGCCTTGAGTCCCAAGTCAGTCTGGGGGGGGGGGTCAGTGGTGACAAAAGGAGATATTGGCCACCCCCCACCTGGGGTCAGAGCCCAGGAGCCTCTGTTGAGGCCTTTTCTTTGCTCCCTTATCTGGAAAGGCTGGGGGTGTGGGGTGGGGGGTGGGGACTGTCCTCCCATCCCAGCCTGAAACTAAGGTCCATGTGATAACACAGCCCCCTTTTAACTGCTCACTGTTTGGGGACTACATGGGGGAATCAGATAGGGAGGGGGCCCAAAAGCTCTGCTCAAGGCCCTATTATTGGCAGGAATTTCCACAGGACCCTCCTTACCCCAGCAGGCCACAGGTCAGATACACAATGGGGCTGCTTACTTGGGCCAGGGGGAGCAACCTGTAGGCCCCCACCATCCTTAGTGTAGCTTTGTAGGCAGTGTCCAGGAAGCTGGCTCTCCTCGTGTGTGCGCAACATGGCCTCGACTGGGAGTCTCCTTAGGAGCCCCCCCCTCACATCACCCTGGGCTCCAGCCCCTCTGCAAGCTCCCCTCCACCCTCCAGGCTTGGCCTCGGGAAGTATGATGCCTGGGTGGGCTGGGGTGGGCCCCAGAGGAAGGAGCCGCTTGACTCAGAGTTACAGGAAGAAGCAATGCAGGCGGGGCAGGCGGGGTGAGAACTACCAACTGCCCGCCTGCCTGGGATGGGGGTGGCTGCCTGGGTGGGGTTTAGGTCTAGGAGAGGATGTGACTGCAAAGCCAGGAAGCTACAGGGAAAGTTCTGATTAAAACACACACAAACAAAAGACAGGTCCTCACTGTGCTTGGTGATGTGTCCTGGCCGCAGACCGGGTTGGGGGCCCAGCTGAGCAGAGAGTTTGCTCCCAAGCACACGTCAATGACCTCAATGACCGACATTCCCCACCAGGAGGAAAGAGCCGGAACCAGGTGACTTCGTGTACTCCCATAACAGCCCTGCCGCTCCGCGTGAGCCTGTGTCCTCATCCTTGGACACCATTCCAACCTGAGGCTGGTTCTCCGAGTCAGGCCTGGCTGAGGGGAGGCCTGCAGCATGTGTGGGCATGGTATGTGTGTGTCCATAAGAGCAGGGGGTGACAGGAGGCTGTCCGCACGCCACGGGCAGCGAGGGCAGGTGTGAGGTGCAGTGTGTGTGGTGTGGGGCTTGCACAGATGCTCATGGCTGTGCACCCTGTGGGAGCTGCTGCAGACATGTACGTGCTGTGTGGGGGTGCGGCCAGAGTGCTGGCGGTGTGGGGAGTGTGCATGGAGGCCCACACGCCGAGACAGTAGTTCAGGTGCGCGTGGGGAGAGGGCTGTGTGTGCATGGGGTGTGCAAAACAGACGATGCAGGGGACGGTGTGCAGGGGGAGGGCACCTGTCCCTGGATGTGTGGTTTGGCCTTAGCTTCCAGGAAGGCTCAAGGCTGCCTTCCCAGGGGTAAAAGCTCTTCTGAGCTTGAAGACGTGGGAGGGCCGCTGCAGGAGTTTCCTTGGGATCCACCGAGCTGGAGACATGTCCTCTGGGCACACTGGGGTAGGGGATGCGAGCTGCCCAGTCTTCCATAGCCTCCCAGTGGACTGGTTCTCCTGCTTCAAGGACCTGCAAGACTGCCCTCCACGGGAGCACTTCTGGAAGGAACCTCCTCACCCCTTCCCTGCCTGATGCTCCACCAATTCCCGAGGAAATCCCATCCCAGCCAAACCCAGGGCTTCTGGCTGTGCTGAGGCCGGGCCAGGTCCACGGTGGCATCACCATGCAGAAGGAATGGTGGGGAGGCCAAGAGACTTGTGCCTGCAAAGCCTCAGGGGCCCGCAGGGTGGGGAGGATGGCCTGAGGCAGGAGTGGAGTACCTGCTGGATCACTTGGGTGAAACTGGCGCCAGGGAGGAGGTGGACCCAAGGCTCTGGCTGTCAAGGAGGCTCTCAGTGAAGGCCCCGACGCTGGGGGTTTTGGCCCCTCCTTTCAGCCCAGCTCACTGTAGAGCTTTCTGTGTCAGGAGGCATGAGTGGCCACTGCCAGTCCGGGTTGGGAGTGGTCCCAGCCCCCACATAGGAGAGAAGAGCCACCTACGGGTGGGGTGGGGGTTTCCCTTGGAGAACTAGACAATGTGGACAAGAGTCTTTGGTTTTGGAAATGACAAATGGGTGGGGGGGATGCAGGTGTGGGACTCAGAAGGAGGTGGGACCCATGAGGCCTGTTGGAGCAGACTCAGGCCAGCCAGGCCTCCATTGTCCCCTCCTGCCTCCATGACTGCGGCCTGGCTCAGCCTTGGGTGCTGCCTGCCGTGTCCATACACACACGGGCACATGGGACATGTCCAGAACAGAACCCTGCAGGGGGAGTGCGGCTCAGAGTCCAGCAGCCCACACTTACCGTTTCACATGCCCCCCTCTCTCCACGGCCTGGGTGAGCTCGGGGCTGCCCTGCAGCCCTCCTTGTATGTGGCACCCCTGTTCCAGGGGGTAGTGGGAACACAGCCACCTCCCAGCCTCATGAGGGGTGCTAGGGGTGTGCATCCATGGTCCCTCCCTCCGTCACGGTGACCCTGGGACAGGTGAAGTTCACTCTGAGGGCCCCTCCCAGCTGCCTGGGCTGTGCCCACTCCAGCCACACGTGACGTGCTCCACATGCTGCTATGCTGGCGTCCCCAGAATCCATGGGGCAGCTGGTGCAAAGTTACATGTTAACTCATCCAGTTCTTGTTGAACTTTCTCCTTTGGGATGGCAGCAGCCTTTGACCCGTCCTGGTGCCCTGACTGACCGGCCACAAAGACAGAGAGTGAGTCTTACCCACCCCCTGGGGGACCAGTCTGCTCAGCCAAGGAGCCCCGTGGAGCCGGGGGGTGGCACCAGTGCCCAGCCTGCCTCGAGGAGGCCCCGGCCAGACCATGGCAGGTAGACGGGTCAGAGAGGGACGAGCATGGGCCCCACTCCCACCTCCTGTCCCTCAGGCTGGCTCCACCTGTGATGTTGCCTGGGCTCTCAGCTTGGCCTCCAGCCAGGGGTACAAAGGCTTATGCTTGCCCCTCCCACATAGCCCAAGGTCCTGACCCCACGATTAGGACAAGCCCAGAGCCCTCTCCTGCCCAAAGCCTCCAGAACATGGTTGTGGGGGGTCAACAAAGCTCAGGGACACTGGTAGTGGGAGCTGGTGGGGGGCCCCCAGGGGCAGGATGAGTAGATGTGGGCTGCTGAGAGACCACCCCATCAAGATGATGGTGGTCTCCTCTCATGTCCCACTAGGACTCTTCACCCTGATTTGAAAATCAGAAAATTTAGGTCTCAGGGAGCTGGGAAAGCTTGCCCATGACCAGGAGTAGAGGGTCCTGGAATCCCATGCTCCCATCCCAGGTGGAAGGTGCTGGCAAGCTCAGCACCAGTGTTCACACTTGCTGCAGCTTCCCCAGCAGAGGTGGTGGGGCGAGGGCCACAGTGCCGGCTGCTCACCTGGGGTGGGCAACGGGTGTACACAGAAAATGTGGGAGCTGGGCTCATGTCCTGGGTGGATGAGCAGCCAGGTGGGCCCCCACTGGTCTGGGGTGGGTCAGCTCAGCTGTGACTCTAGCCACGGCCTTCCAGAGCACATCGAGGTCAGGCAGAACACCCAAGACCCAGCTGCTACTGGGGAAGACATGCCAAGGGCCAAGCCCTGTCCCTGGTGGGACTTGTGCATGGACGTGGTGTGGCCACCAAGCAACACATGCCACTAACGATCTTGTTTTCTTCCTGGCCCACAGACCATCTGTGGTTGGTGGGACCCCAGCATCCCAAGCATGGCTAACGACTGGGTCCTCTCTCTGTAGGCCTCTGTGACAGGGCCCCTGCCTTCCTCTCCCCCACTGGAAACCAGGCCCTGGGGCCCACCCTGGGCAGTATAGTGGCTCTGAACTGCACGGCCTGGGTGGTCTCTGGGCCCCACTGTCCCCTGCCCTCAGTCCAGTGGCTGAAAGACAGGCTGCCGCTGGGCGATGGGAGCCACTATGACCTCCGTGAAGATTCCTGGTAAGAGATGGAAGTGTCCAGGGTGAGGTGACTGCCCTGGTTCTACCCATGGCCACCTGTACCCTGGTCTATAGCCACCTGGACACGGGCAGAGTGCCTGCAGGGACAGGTGGACCCTGCGGACAGGCGCCTTGTAGACTGCCCAGCGCCATGGGTGCCACACAATCCTATGGCCTGAATTAGGCATTGCCCCCCAAAACCCAGACCCAGGATCAGGGTGACTATCCCCAAACAGATCCACACCCCCACCAGGTTCTGGCTACTTCTCTTAGCTAGTCGGGCAAGGATCACTCAGGAAGCCCACATCTGCAGCCTCTGGGGTTCAGTCCCCCAGGTGGGGCCTAGGGGCATCCACTGATGCTCTCAGGCCCCAGGTGAGAGGGTTGGGCCTGATCTCCCCAGGGTCAAGGACAACTTATCAGAGGTGCTTGTGTCCAGTGTTCTGGGGGTCAACCTGACCCGTGCTGAGGACTATGGGGCCTTCACCTGCTCCATCCGGAATGTCAGCTCCTCTTCCTTCACTCTTTGGAGAGCTGGTGAGTGGGGTACGCTGGGTGGAGGGTGGAAGGGAAGCCTGGGGAGCCTTGAGGCTCGGAGAACGCTGGGTGGGGGTGGCAGTGGTTCAGGCTGCAGCTCTGTCCCCAGGCCCAGCAGGCCACGTGGCCGCGGTGCTGATCTCACTGCTGGTGCTGCTGGCCCTGCTCCTGGCGGCCCTGCTCTACGTGAAGTGTCGCCTCAGTGTGCTTCGCTGGTACCAAGACGCCTGCGGGGAGGTGGAGATGAACGGTGCGGGGGCCGGGGTGGCCGAGGGGGAGGACTTAGCTATGGGGCCTCCCCAAGCTCCGCTCTGGGTGGGCGGGTTGCCTGGGCAAGGGGGGTGGTGGCGGAGGTCTGCAGCGGGGAGGCGTCAGCCCTCGGAAGGCTCTGGCGAGCACGCAGTCCCGGAAAGAGCCCGCGCTGGAGAGGGTCTGGGCGCGGCCTGGGGGCGGGGTTGCGGGCGTGTGTGCGGATCTGCGGGGTGGAGATGTGGCGGGCGGGACTGGTCCCCGCATGCGCGTGGGGAGAGGTTAGAGGACCCGGACTGGGGGGGGCGGGTAGTGAGCCGCGGCGGCCGGGGAGTGGTGGGCCCGGGCCTAGAAAGCGGAGCGCTGACCCGCCGCCATCCGCAGACGGGAAGCTCTACGACGCCTACGTCTCCTATAGCGACAGCCCCGAGGACCGGAAGTTCGTGAACTTCATCCTGAAACCGCACCTAGAGCGGCGTCGGGGCTACAAGCTCTTCCTGGATGACCGCGACCTTCTGCCGCGCGCGGGTACCGCGGGCCCCGCCCCCGTCCCGAGACCGGGCCCCGCCCTCCCATGGCCCCGCCCCATCTAGCTCCGGGTCCCGCCCCGTTCTGGGCCCGGGCCCCGCCCTCCCCTGGCCTTGTCCAGGCCCCGCCCCCGCCCCGAGACCGGGCCCCTCCCCCACGGGCCCGCCCCGTTCTGGGCCCGCCCCCGCCCCGCCCAGGCCCCGCCCCGCCCAGGCCCCGCCCCTCCTCGGCCCCGCCGACGCCCGGTTCCCGCAGAGCCCTCCGCGGACCTGCTGGTGAACCTGAGCCGCTGCCGGCGCCTCATCGTGGTGCTGTCGGACGCCTTCCTGGGCCGGGCCTGGTGCAGCCACAGCTTCCGGTGGGTCCGGCGCTGGGTTGGGTGGGCCCCCAGCCGCGTCCCCCTGACGGTCCCGCCCCCGCAGGGAGGGCCTGTGCCGGCTGCTGGAGCTCACGCGCAGACCCATCTTCATCACCTTCGAGGGTCAGAGGCGCGACCCCGTGCACCCCGCGCTCCACCTGCTGCGCCAGCACCGCCACCTGGTGACCCTGCTGCTCTGGAGGCCCGGCTCCGTGGTGCGCAGAGGGGTGTGGGGAGGAGCCCCGAAATAGGGCTGGGTGGTACCGGGCTCCAGAGAGGGGCTCTTCCACGGGCATCTGTATGGGATGGGGGTTTGTGAATGGGCCCGTGGGTGAGGGCTGTGTGGCCTGCTGCCCAGAAGAGGGGCTTCCTTTGAGATCCCTGGAGCCAGGTGAACACACCCTTCCAGGTGTGCTCTTTGCGGCCAAGGGGACTAGGCTAACGGCCCCATCCTGGCCCCCAGGCGCCTTCTTCAGATTTTTGGAAAGAGCTGCAGCTGGCGCTGCCACGGAAGGTGCGGTACAGAGCAATGGAGGGAGACCCCCAGACCCGGCTGCAGGATGACAAAGACCCCATGCTTATTGTACAAGGCCACGTCCCAGAGGGTCGGACTCTGAACCTGCAGCTGGACCCCGACCCGGAGGGGGACCTGGGTATGCTCAGCTGGCCCCACCCCTGACCCTGAGAGGCTTGGCCTGGGCTGGAGGTGGGGGGGTCCACAGGGCCAAGGAGCCCAGAAAGGGGTCCAGGTGGAGGGGACTCCTCCCTGCAGGCCATAGGTGGGCTTGACCCCCCAGCACACCCTCACTGCTTCTTTCCTGGGGGCACTTGGGCCCAAGGCCTGCCTGGGAACCTCCAGGACCTCAAATGCCACCATGCAGGAGGGTGAGCAAGGAGTGACCCCCATGCATGGGTCCCGGCAGAAGTCAGGCCGTGGGCAGCCTAGCCTTAGGCCTGGTGGTACCCTCTTCCCAGGTGTCCGAGGGCCAGTCTTTGGGGAGCCGTTAGCTCCACTGCATGCAAGTGGGGTCTCTCTTGGAGAGGGCCGGGGCAGCGAGGTAGATGTCTCCGACCTCGGCTCCCGCAACTACAGCGCCCGCACGGACTTCTACTGCCTGGTGTCGGAGGATGACGTGTAGCCCCCACCCGCCAGAACAGCAAGATCTCCAAGGACAGCTGGGTGCAGGGTGGGGTGGGGTCTTTCTCCTCTTAGCAGGACTACCAGCCCTGAGACCCTCAGGGAAGGGGAGTTGCTCCAGTGTGCCTCCTACTGCCAGGAAATAAAGTCCTTTTAGATCCTGCCTGGGTCTCAGCCTCTCCTCTCCTGGGGCAGGAAGGGGGTATGCAGCCCCTGGGTGGGGCACCCCTCACTTCTGTCTCAGGCTGTCCGTGGCCCTCAGCCCCTCCCCTTTCTTATCCCCACGTTCACTCGGTCACAAATCTGGCTGTTCCTGCTGTCCTGACCATCCTCCATCCTGAGCCAGCTCAGAAACATCTCTTGTAGTAGCCTCTTTGGGTCTATCTGCTTGGGGGCGTGACTGTCCCCAGCCCTGTTCTGATCCAGCCAGGTCCTGGGGGAGGGGGCAGTCCTCTTACACTTCAGGTACTGAGCTTTAAGGAAGAAGTCTTTTGCTGTAAACATATGAGTGGGCCTGGTTTGGTGACATGGGATCCCAGGACTCAGTCGGACAATGTGAGTCCCTGGTCAGGATACCCCAGGCCCAGCGAGGCAGGGCAGAGAGAGGTGTTGGGTGTGTTTGCCACATGAGGATGGTCCAGCAGGGCAGAACCGAAGCCAGGAGAGCTCCCGGCTCTCCCAGGAGTGGTCACTCTTCTGTGCACAAGGCCCTCAGCTCTACTGTGTCTGGGCCTCAGCCGGCATCAGGGCTGACTCTGCTGTCTGCCCTGTTCCCTCCACTCTCACCAGCTCTCCGTGAGAGGTACTGTCTTCCTTGTCCTGGTCTCCTGACCTGGAGAAGCCTCTGGGTGTGCTCAGGGTGTGAGTATCCTCAGGGGCAGGCATGGTTGTGCTCAGGGACACTGCTGAGTCCCTGGATTGGACCCCGGGTTGGGCCAGCCGAAGAAAGTTGCAGGGCTGTGTTCACGGCCACCTTTATTCCCAGCACTGGGAATATTCCCAGACCTGGTCACCACCCCACACACCAGAGCAGCCTCAAGCCCTGCCCTACCCCCTGCCCTATAGAAGCCAAGTCCCTGCAACCAGCCCCCATCCCCTCCCTGGTGCCCTAGGCCCTTCAGAGTTGCACACGGGGCTCCACCGAGAGGCCCCAGGCCATCAGCCTCCGCCGGGCTGGCCAGTGAGCAGCGCAGAGCTGAGCCTGTCCCTTGGAGGCTGGGCCACGCTGCATCCTCCTCCTCCAGGAAGGCCTCACCTATGGGCCCAGGAAGTCCTCCTTTCGATAGCCCTTCTGCAGTGGAGAGGGGGCCCATAGTTAGGGGGCCTGCCTTCCGGCCCTGCTCTCCCCAGGCCCCACCCTTCCTGGTCTGGGCCTGGACCCCTCTCTCATGTTTCCCCCTCCCTGAGTCTCCTGCTCCACAGGAGCTCCTCGGTCCACCCCCCTCCCCACTGTCCCCCACCCCTGCCACCCCACCCTACCACCCCGATGTCCTGCACCCCTGCCTGCCCCAGATCGCCAGAACATACCGCCCGGAAGTCTCGGTGAAGCTTGCTGTACCGCCACAGATTGGCCAAGAGGCTGGAGGCTGCTCGGGAGGACTTCTCACTGTCGGGACTGGCAGGGAGCTGGGGTCAGCAGAGCCACAGGCTGGGCCATGGGGAAGGGTGCGTGGGGGAGGGGCTCACCTGTCCCGCTTCTTCTTGATGAAGACCAGCTTTCGGAGCCCGTCAAAGTAGAGCAAGTCTCGGGCGGCAATGGGACTGGTCACCACCAGGTTGTTGAGCACGGCGATGATGTTGACCAGCACATCGGCTGGGGGAGACTTCTCACCCACGCTGCCGGGAAGCTTCTCAATCAGGTGACTCACCACCTTGGTGGCTGCCGGGAGGCCAGGAGGTCAGGGGGCCGGGAAGCCAGCCTCCACCTCCACTCCCAGCCACCTTAGCACTTCCGGTCCCCCCCACCTCCCGTCTGTTCACCCAGCGCTAGCTTGCCAGGGGCCAGCCCAAATGGACAGCAGAAAAGAAGATCCAGGTGCGAGCCCAGCTAGGCAGGCTGAGGGCAGAACCCAGGCTTCAGGACGGCCTGACTCACACATCTCATCCTTGTTCCTGGCATTCCGAGACAGGTTTCGGATGAGGCCAGTCAGTGAGCGCAGCTGGTGGTGGTCAGCGGTCCGAACCCGGTCCAGCAGCGGGTTCAGGATACGCTCCTGCCCCAGAGCCAGGCGGCTCAGCACGCCCGCCCACTGCAGGTGGGAGAGGAGCTGGTGAGAGCGGGCGAAGCCCTGGCCCCCGTGGCCTGTACTCTAGGGTGGTTCTTCTCTCTGTCCCTCTGTCCCTCTCTATCTCCCCAGCCAATCTTGGGGATTCTGAGGCAGGACTGGCCCCTCGCTGTCTCTCACCTGCGCAGTGCACCGTCCCCTAAGAGGTCTCCCTGCTTTTGCCTTCACACCCCAGTGTGACTTGGGTTGGCCCCTCCTCAGCTCAAACGTCTCCTTAAAGCCAGCATAGAACCTAAATTTCGGGGGCCTCCGGGGCCTGTCTGGTTTGGGATGCTGGCCTCATGCTCTTTGCTACCCTTCAGGTGTTCCTCCGGCTGCATGTCCTGTCCCTCCCTCTGATGTCTTGGCTCATCCACGTATTTGCACTCGTCCTGCCATCCCGCCCCAACAGAATAAACTCCTAGAGCCCTCCTGTGCCCTCTCTGTTCACCCGCGTGTCCCCCGTGCAAGGCCAGGCATGGATCCTCACCCTGCGGTCGCCTGCCGTGATGTTCTGCAGCGCCCCAGCGGCCGCCTCAGTTGTGTGTGGGTTGAGCTCACAGCGCTGCAGCAGCTGATTGTACAGCCCCACGATCTGGGGGCTCCACAGCCACTCGAGACCCTTGGGGTCCTTAGACACCTCGGCGAAGGTGAGTGTGTCGGCCGTGAGGGGCAGCTGGGTGGGAGGTGGGGAGGGTCAGCTGGGCTCAGGCCGGGGGGCCCCCCAGCTCCCAGCTGCCCAGGTCCGTGCCAACCTCTCGGAGCCGCCGGCTCTGAGGCGTGAAGCAGCCCACCACCTCGCTGGATGGCGCCCCAGCCATGTCCCTGCGGCCCCTGCCCTCGAGCCGCTGTAGGGCTGATGGCGGCATCTCGTCATACAGGCGGTAGGACAGGTTCCTCAGCACGCACACAGCATTCTCCACGCTCTGCAGAGGGCAGACCGTGGTCAGACTGGGCTGGAAACCCCCAGGGCCCTGAGGCAATGGCCGCCCCTCACCTTGTCCTCGCACTTGCCCACGTCCAGGGCATGGTTGATATAGGTGACCAGGGCATCCACCAGCCCGTGGCACTCACGCATCTTCTGGCGAGTGGCCTGGGAAGCTGAGCTGAGGTTCCTGTGGGTGGAGGCAGATCAGAGATCCCCAGTGGGAACCAAACCCAAGGGCTGAGACCCTGAGCCCCAGCCCTCTCCTTCCCCTGAGCTGGGCCGCACCCCTTAGCACCTGCTGGCCCTGGCCTCTTTGCATGCCCATCCCCCATTCACCCCTCTGAGTATCCAGACTGGGGGTTATGAGTGTCAGATGAAGTCCCCGATTTAATGAAACCTGAGCCTGCGCCCCCAGGACCTATGACATCTGACATGTCGGCCACACCCAGCTTCCTGTCCCACTTCTGCATCAGCACCTGCGCCTCGTTTGGCCAGCCCCCACCTCCCTGGCCAGCTCCACCTTGCCACTCAGACCTCAGGGTCAAAGGCCCCTTCTCCAGGCCTCCCCTGCCCCCTTGCAGGCACTCAGCTCTCTCCCCATGGCCACCCTCTTGGCCTCTCCCAGCTGACTGCCCCCTACCCATGCACCTGAGGAACCCTGTGGCATTATAGAAGATTTCAGCCTCGGAGGCATTCTGCTGGATGAGGGGTGGTCCCCCCGCCCCAGAGAGGGGGCTCAGAACCAGGTCCGTGAGCTGCTCCAGTGTGTCTCGGGCCAGGCGGTCCTTCAGATGGTCGCTGGAGGACAGGTTCCATAGGATCCCTGGGGCAGGTGGGGCCGCGGCCGCGGTCAGTGACAGCCTGCTGGTCCCTCCAGCCCCTCCAGGTGGCACTTGGAGCCTCCCAGGAGCCCCCTAGAGAGCCTGCGTGTGAGCTGCAGGTCCCGGGGGTGTGACACAGCAGAGAGCACAACGCCTGGGGACAAGGGGTCTGGAGGCTAGCTGCGGAGATGTGCCACCGGAGTAGCTGTGGGGGCGCAGGGCAGTGGTGGGACGGAGAACAGAGAAAGGGACAAAAAGGCGGGGGGAAGGAGAGGCGCTGGCGCGGGGCTGGGGGTGAGGCCGGGCCACCTGTGACGTTCTTGCGCAGCTCGTCGTCTTGCTCACGCAGCGTCCGCAGCAGCTCGAAGATGCCGCTCTCCTCCACCAGGGCCAGCTTGTTGTCTGCGTTGTCGTAGATGAGGTTGCGCATCGCGCCCGTGGCATGCCGCTGCACCTCCTGGTTGGCGTGGTTGAAGAGCTTCACCAGCCTGGGCACGGCCTGCAGGCTGCGGGCCTGCACGCGGGGCACGTGGGTGTGAGAACGCGCACGCACCGCACCGTGCATGCAAGTGTACGCAGGCGGACACCGATGACGGGGCGCCTGCAGGTGCGCCTCGTGTCCCCA
The DNA here is from genome assembly GCF_054177405.1 of Leptonychotes weddellii. Taxonomy (NCBI): domain Eukaryota; kingdom Metazoa; phylum Chordata; class Mammalia; order Carnivora; family Phocidae; genus Leptonychotes; species Leptonychotes weddellii. The sequence continues at coordinate 144,845 of NC_138379.1, read as the reverse complement.
CGCACTCGGCTGCACGGAGAGGTGTGCCTGCGCGTGGCTGGTGCGGACGCGTGCACAGGTGTGCAGGTGTAGGGGGGCGCAGATCACTTGCTCCTCCCCCTTCTGTGCCGGGGGGGCTCTGGGCCACACGGGGTCTGCCCAGCCAGCGCGGGGCGTCAGTGAGAGGTGGCCAGGGGCCAGAGATCAGGGAGGAGTGGGGGGCCGATCGGGTGGTCAGCGGGGGTGGCTGGTCACCTGCTTCTTGGCTCCAGCGTCACTGTAGCACTTGTGCTGGATGTAGGCTGCTCCCAGCACCTGCAGGTTGGGGTCTGAGGCCATGAGGTACTTGACTGCCGAGGGCAGGTCAATGTCGTCAAATCTGTAAAGACAGGGGTCAGGGGTCAGTCTACCCTGGGGACGGGCCAGGGCCCGGGTAGAAGTCCCCTCCCCAGGCCAGGCCCAGCTCACCCGCTGCTGAGCCTCTGCAGAGTGCGGTGGCCGCCGTAGCTGTCTAGTCCACGCACATCCGGCAGGTGGCTGGCGTCGGCCAGGCTCAGGCTGAGGCTGTGCACAGACGGTGCTCGGGCCACAGGCTCCAGGACACCCCCTGGCCCCGGCCCGGCCCCGACGCGGCTGCGATGGCTGCCCTGGAATCGCTGGAGGGTCCGCATGGCCGGGGCACGGATGGTCCGGCTGGGCGGCCCCTCGGTAGCCTCCGGCCAGTCCAGGCCCCCTGCCCGACTGGAGCTGGCCTGGCGCTCATAGGCGAAGGCCCTGTAGGCGGAGGCAGCCGGGGGCTCCAGCTGCTCGGACACCACGCTGTAGCGGTCATCCAGGCCTCCAGCCCCCAGCCTCAGCGAGCGCAGGGACAAGGTGTCATAGTCCACCCGGCTCCCCACCCCAGCGCGTTCGTGGAAGGATAGGGGCCGGGTAGGCATGGGTACAGTGGGCTGGGCTCCCCCATACCCTGCAACCCCAAAGGTGCTGCCCCCGTTGTGGGCAGAGCTCAGCCTCCGACTGGAGCTCAGGTCCACAGCTGAGCAAGAAGACCAGGAGGCAGGGCTGTAGGTGGGCTTGGCAATGTGCCGGAAGGTCTGTAGGGAGGGCAGGGAGGAGAGCAGTGAGGGGGTGTGGGGGGCTCACCGGTCCCTCTCCCTGACCCTGGAGCTTCCATCTTCCCCCCAGCCTCCGCCACGAGACTCTCCAAGGCATGGGGAGAGTGTCACTCACAGAGGTGTTGTCCCCACCGAGGCCCTGGGAGCGGGAACTGAAGCCAGGCTGCAGGGTGTGGTACTGACCGCGGGATGTGCCTGCCGACAGGAACAGTGGTAGCCTGGCTGGGTCAGATGGCTCATGGGTCTCCTCCAATATCAGCCCTGGTCGGACCTCTCCCACAGCCCCCTGCCCCTCCAGCTGTGCTGGGGGACGGGCACACTCACCCCCCTGACCTCCTGGTCACCTGAGAAATGTGCCAGGGACTCCATCAGCTTTCCGATCCCTGCCCAGGGCACATGCCCGGCCCCCTCCTCCAGGAAGCAACGCTGACCTCCTGTGAGCCCGTCCTGTGCTGTGGTCACACAGGATTGATGCCGCACTTGCCAAGGACACACAGTCCCCTGTCCCACCTGGAAGAGCCACACCCGCCCCATCCAGCCACATGGAAATTGGGGGTGCTGGCGCCAGCCTGACTCTGGTGAGTGGACAAACAGGTGGGTGGGTGGAGGGTGGAGAGATGGGGGAGGAGGAGGCAGGGCTGGTGGGACCGTTGGAAGGATGGGCGGATGGATGGGAGGATGGACAGATGAATGGCTGCTTAGATAGCAGTTAGGTCAAAGTCAGACAGAGACAGAGTGTGGGAATGGACGGGTAGGTGGGCTCCATGATCTCTGGACTGGGCGGGGGGCGGGATCAGCCTCTGCTAGGGTCCCTGCTGGGGTCACGTCTTGGGGGAGACGTGTCATATGTCCCCAGAGAGCCTGGGCAGGTGACCGGCTGAAAGGACTCATGTTGTGGGAGAAGGAGGGGGCCTCAGCCTCTCCCCCAGCCTCTGCGAGCTGGATGGTCTGGGGGCTCCCCTCCCAGCACACTCCCCAGACCCGCCCTGGTTAATGAGGCTTCTGGGCAGGGGCTATTAACCCTTTGACGCTAGTGAGGCTCAGCCTGGGGGGACACACCTCCAGCCTGGGGACCTTACTCCCACCCCCAAATTATACTCCTTCCTCTAATTGGCAGTCTTGCCAGGGTGGTAATTAACCCCTCCCTGCTCCCTCCTCCACCCCATGACCCCTGGGTACCCAACTACTTAGCCACCAGCAAGGCTGAGGCCCAGGCAGGGGAGGACTCAGGAACCCAGGCTGCTCTGGCTGACCCTCTTCCCCTGCCAAGTGGCCCGCATCTGGAGACCTGTCCCAGGAAAGGGCCCTCTAAAGGTCATGTGAATCACTGTGAGAACTGGTGTCTGGACTCTTGACATCCTGGGAAGTTCCTCTTACTATCTAACCTCGATCCCTGTTGCTGCAGCCTGGCAAGGGAGGAAATGGCATTTCCAGAACAACTGCCCTGAACTCAGTGTGTGTGAGACCCTTTAACATGCACGCACGCACAGGCACACGCACAGTCACACGCACATCCACACCCTCACACACAGGCACATGCATATCCACGCCCGCACACACAGGCACACACATATCCACGCCTGCACACGCATTCACACACAGGCACACGCACACCCACACCCACACAGGCACACGCACATTTGCACGCACACCCAGGCACACGCACATCCACACCCGCACACACAGGCACACGCACATTTGCACGCACACACAGGCACACGCACATCCACGCCTGCACATGCACATCCACACCCAGAGGCACACGCACATTTGCACGCACACACAGGCACATGCACATCCACACCCGCGTGCACACACACACGCGGGGGTCTGCCTGGCACTGAGGAGCCACTCCCGCACTTGCTGTTCTCATGAAGAACAACTGGGTCAGGCCTCCGGGGCCCTCCCTCGCAAGTCCACAGGGAGACCCTGGTCCAGACAGGCAGCTGGCTCTGGTCCAGGTTTCCCAGACCCGCCCCCTCACGTTTCTGTCTGCTCATTCCCTTGGGGCCTGGGGGTGCTGGGGAGGGACGCTGGAGTCTGGGTGTCTGTGTCCCAGTGTGTTTGTGTCCCTGTGGGACTGACGTGTGTGAGCCTGTGTTATGTGGGGCCGGGCGTGTATGGGTTCCGGGTTTGCGGACAGAGATAGGCCCTGCCTGGCCTGCCATGTGCCAATCCTGCCATGTGCCGATGGCGCTCCGGGCCGAGGGGACAGGTGGGGCCCAGCCGGGCTCGGCCGCGAGGACCCCAGGGTCCCTGCTGGGTGGTGGGAGGCCGCACCCACGTCTTCTCCCAACCTGGTGGGCAGGGCGGGTGACTCAGTGCAAGGCCTCGGTGAGTCAGGGCGCTGAGCCCCAGCGCCAGCCCTACCACGGCCTCTGGCCCTCGTACCACCACACCCACTGAGGCCACCGTTCCCACTGCCCGGCACCCACCCTGCGGGCGTCCGCTTACCTCTGGCTGCCTCGGTGGCCCGCTCAGGCTCAGCTGCCCCGTTGTGCCGAGCCTGCTGGCCTAGCTGCAGGAGGCGGGCGCGGACCTGTTCCTGGACGCGGGCTGCCCTCAGCTGCTCGGCGTCCGGCCCCTCTGCGCCCCGCCGGTCCAGCTGCAGGTCGGAGGGCAGCGCCAGGGAGCACACACCGGCCTCAGGCTGCAGGGCCGACAGCAGGAAGTTACCGTCCTGCATGGCGGCAGATGCGCCCGGCTGGGTCCGCTCCTGGCCTGGGCTGCTGGGGCCTCCTCTGGCCTGAACGTCTTCCCTGTCCCGGCCCTGAAGTCCCCTCCCCACTGGCCTCGCCCAGAGCCGGCCAGGAGACAGACGCCGACCCAGCCCTGAGCTTGGCTGGGGGCGGGGACACCTGGGCCAGGTAAGAGGGAGGGGCCACCACCTGCTTAAGGTGGAATTTGGGCGGAAGAACAAGCTGACGCCCTAGCCTGGCCTCCCTATTCCTTCCACATCCCAGGACAGAGCAGCAGGGATCCGGGCCCGTCTTAGTTCCCAGCTTTTGTTCCCAAGCCACAGTGGGCCCTACTGTCCTGCGTGTCAGGGAAGGGCCAGGATAGGCCACTGGGTAGCCTACAGGCAGCCACCTCCGTAAGTCTGAAGGGGGGCGGTTTTCTCTACCTGGGTGACTGGGGGCTCCAGGTAGCCCCTCGAACCAGGCAGCCAACCCTGAGCTAGGCAGGGGTCAGCGCTAAGAGTGAGGGTTGGGGATAAAGGGCTTGGTGGAGTTTTAGGGTAGAAGAGGGCCCTACGGACCTTGATCCTTGGTGCCCAAGAGATCCCAGAAGCAAATGGATAGACTGGCCCACCCATAGGCTCATGACCCTCCTGATCTCTGTCCTGTAGACCCCAGAAGTTGCCCCCATCCCCCCAACTTCTGTAGAGGCCTCCAAAGGGCTGGCTTGGCCCTCTCTGGCACCCCTCCTGGCCTCCTGCCCCCCGGGCCATGGGGTAGAAGGCCATTCCCTCCACGTGAGTCAGGGCTCAGCTCAACAGAACTCTGACAAGGCAAGGTAGGCAGGACTGCTGCAGGGCATTGACTCAGAGGGGCCCTCCTGCCCAGGCTGGGGGGGCAGGAGCTGGGGTGTGTGTCAGGGGAGGAAGAACCCAGGAGTCTGACAGAACAGTGATGAGGAGGGGTCGGCAGCAGGGGTGAGGAGCAGGGCCCAGGCTTAGCAGGGCTTGCCCCCAGAACGTTTCCCTGGGGTGCTCCCATCCAGCTGGACCAGCATGCTGCAAGGCCTCCTGAGTAGGCCTGGAGTGAATCCAGGATAGGCCCCTGGTGGACTGAGTAGGGGCAAAGGGTGAGCTGACTAGGGCTGGAGGGGTGGGGGCTGAGTGGCCTCAGGTACCTCCTGCCCGCCCTACTTGAGAAGTCACGGTGGGGCCCACTCTAACAGCCTCTTATCTCCCATGGGAGGCCTTTACCCTGGTCCCCTGAAGACATTTGCCTTAATCTGTAATCAGTCTTTTCAGGGGATGTGGTCCCAAGTGGGGATGGTGGTTGGGGGGCCTGGGGGTGAGGAGGGAGGTCTGGGTCAGAAGGCAGGCCTAGGAGTGAGGTCAGTGCTGGAGAGGGGTAGGGGTGGGGTGGGAGGAGGTTCAAGGGGGAGCAGAGGGTCCCCAAAAATCTCAAGGTGAAGCCTGGGGTGGAGCTGCTGGGCCAGGGTGGGTGCTCAGGTGGGAGACCTACCGTGCTGGTGGTCTGGATACTGCCAGCCCCCTGGCTTATCCCGGAGGCCACTGCTGCAGGCCAAGGGGTCCTGGGCTCCATCCCAGGCCCAGCGCGTCCGTCCGGGGCGGCCTCTCACTGCAGTACGGGACTGTGGGGGCACTAGGAGGGCGGGGTGGGAACGCCCGCACGCCCAGCTCATCAGACCGGTTGCTTCCCTGGGAGACGTGTTTTGTGTGGAGAAATCCTGGGAGACAAGTTTGTGCGGTGCTGAGTGCACCTGGAGGCACTCGCCTGGCATGGGCCTAGGGCCCGCCCTCCATTTGGGGTCTACCTGGGCCCACCTGGGGCCCTGCAGAGGCCTGGCCTGGCAGCCTGCCTGGGGAAGCCAGACTCAAGGCTGCAGGCGGGGGTTCAAAGGGCTTGTGGGGTGGAGCCCCAAGGGGTAGGCCGGAGCTGCAGAGGGATGGAGGGGGCTTTGGTGCAGTGGCACGGCCAGGAGAGCTTCCGGTGCCCCAAAGCTGTGCTGAGCCTTCCCGAGGACATGTGGACCCCTCCCCCACTATGGGCCTCTTACCTCTGTGGCTCAGTATGCCTGGAAAGTCTGGGATCTTGGGCGCACTTTCTCTAACCACTGCAGGGCCAGGGGGACTGGTCATGGCCCGGACCTGTTACCACCACTCTCAACCCCAGGCTAGGAGCCACGTCTGACCCCTGAAACCAGCCTTCTGTTCTGTCCTCCCCAGAGTTCCCTTTTCCCTGTAGCTAGTGCTTGGGGAGGGGGCACAAGGAGGATTCAAGCTTAGGCTTGATGGTGGGCTTCCTGGAGGAGGTCTGTGGCAAATGGAAGATACACCCAGGGAACTTAGAAGACAGACAGAAGGGCCATCTGTGTGGCAGGGCTTGGGAACCTGTGTTTAACTCCCCAGGGGTGTTGGTGCTCCATCAGGTTTGAGAACCTGGGACTTGGGGACTCCAGAGGTGAGTGAGTGAGGCTTTTACTCAGGAGGTGGGCAGCTCCTGGGGGAGCCTGGACTCTGCCCTGGGGCATCTGAAGTGAAAGCTGTGATGGCTTGAGGGGGTTGAGTTAGCATTTATACTCCTCTATCTGGGCAACTGGAGGTGGGGACCCCCAGGGGGCTATTAGAAAAGTCTCTGGGGGCGCCTGGGTGGCTCAGTCGTTAAGTGTCTGCCTTCGGCTCAGGTCATGGTCCCAGTGTCTGCAGGAAGCCTGCTTCTCCCTCTCCCACTCCCCCTGCTTGTGTTCCCTCTCTCACTGTGTCTCTCTCTGTCAAATAAATAAATAAAATCTTAAAAAAAAAAAAAAGAAAGGCAAGTCTCTGAAGGAGGAGCTAGGGACAGAGACCAGGGGGCGGAGGATGGGGAGGCCTCCAAGGGCCAAGGGCCAGAGTGGGGGGGGGGTTGGAAGGAGGACCCCCTAGTGCTGGCTTCAGTGACTTGGAGCTGGGGGAGGGGCACAGAGGGGAGTCGGGTGGGGGGGTTATTAAGGAGCAGAAGATGGGGAAAAGCTTGAAGATATTACAGCGAAATAATATTGAAAACAAAATTGGGGAACACACGCTGGCACAGAGAGGTTAGGCAGTTGGCCTGGGCCACACAGCCTACAAGGGTGGGGGTAGATCAGCCAAGCCCTCCCGCGAATTGACGGACCAGATGTGGGGCGCAGCTCGCTGGCTGGAGGGCCCAGAGGCGCCGGTCTTGCTTCCTCTCCGCTGCAGCCCCGAGCGCGTTGCGTCCGGGGCGCTTCCTGTCAGGGAACCTGCGCCCACGCTCTCAAACCTTCCAACCTCCCGCGGTCTGGACTCCCGCCAAATCCAGCCCAGGGCCCGCATCCTCCACCGAGCCCACCCGGACTAGCGCGGTGGGCGCCACCGCCCCCCCACCCCGGGCCCTGTGGGTAGCGTGGCCCCTGTGCCTAATCCCCGAGGATCCTGGGTGGGACACTTGGGACCTGGCATCCCCTGTGCCCCCACCTCTTGCCTTGAGCCTTTGGTGTGGAAGGTAGTTGAGGGATATGCGCCCCAGGCAGCCTAGGGAGCAGGGCGGCACTTTTCATCCACACACACCCCCACCCACCCACCCACCCACCGGCTCCCCGCCCCGCCGTCGCTTCATCCATCCCTTGTCGGCTTGGGCAGACGTGTCCTGAACTCTTCTGCGCACAGTCGCTGTTCTGGAGGAGGCAGGTGTGACCCAGACGCACGCAGCTGTCCTGTGCGCTGACCTGAGCGGCGGGAGCCCTTAACTCACGCTGCCCGATGCTCCCAGGGGTCTTAACCTCTGACGCCCACTGACTTCGTGTGCACGTGCATTGGCTAAGTTCCTGGCATCAGTGTTTCAGACTTTAGATTCTGGCCTGTATTTATTCCAAAAAAGTTTTCTCCTGCTATATCACATATTTTTCTCCTCTTGTCTTCTGGCTTGCCTGTGTCCTTATCTCTTGTCTTCTCAGGAATCACTTTTAGCTCTGTTCTTTTCCATTTCATTTGGTGCACTTTTCTCAAATTTGTCTTCTGTGTTCTTGACTGGGTTTTCAATGATGGCTATTCGTATGTTTTGAAATTCCTAAGGTGGCTTTTATTTCTGTAAAGGTTTTCTTTTTCTCTTACTTCCCCCCCTTCCCAAGTATTGTCAGATTTTAATTTTCTTTGTTCTTATCATTGATTTTTAAAATTTAACATATAATGTATTATTTGTTTCAGGGGTACAGGTCTGTGATTCATCAGTCTTACACAATTAACAGTGCTCACCGTAGCACATACCCTCCCCAATGTCCATCACCCAGGCACCCCATCACTCCCACCCCCCTCTGCTCCAGCAACCCTCAGTTCGTTTCCTGAGATTAAGAGTCTCTTATGATTTGTCTCCCTCTCTGGTTTTGTCTTGTTTCATTTTCCCCTCTCTTCCCCTATAATCCTCTGTCTTGTTTCTCAAATTCCTTGTATCAGTGAGATCATATGATAATTGTCTTTCTCTGATTGACTTATTTCGCTTAGCATAATACCCTCTAGTTCCGTCCACGTAATTGCAAATGGCAAGATTTCATTTTTTTAAATTTTTAAATTATTTATTTATTTATTTTTTTAAAGATTTTGTTTATTTATTTGACAGACAGAGAGAGAGACGGAGAGAGAGGGAACACAAGCAGGGAGAGTGGGAGTGGGAGAAGGCTTCCCGCAGAGCAGGGAGCCCAATGTGGGTCTCGATCCCAGGACCCTGGGATCATGACCTGAGCCGAAGGCAGACGCTTAACCATCTGAGCCACCCAGGCATCCCGAGATTTCACTTTCTGATGGCTGCATAATATTCCATTGTGTGTATATATGTACACATCTTCTTTATCCATTCATCTATTGATGGACATCTGGGCTCTTTCCACAGTTTGGCTATTGTGGACATTGCTGCTATAAACATTGGGGTGCACGTGCCCCTTCGGATCACTAGATTTGTATCTTTGGGGTAAATACCCAGTAGTGCAATTGCTGGGTCATAGGGTATCTCTATTTTCAACTTTTTGAGGAACCTCCATACTGTTTTCCAGAGTGGCTGCACCAGCTTGCATTCCCACCAACAGTCTTATCATTGGTTTTTAAAGAAGACTTAATTTTTAGAGCAGTTTTAGGTTCACAGCAAAATTTCCTTGCCTGCACCCGCCCCCCCCCGCCCCCGCCCGGGCATAGACTCCCTGCTTACCAGCATCTTCCACCGGAGTAGCACATTCCTTTCGATTGATGAGCCTACATGGACACACCGGTATCACCCTAAGTCCACCGTCCGCATCAGGGTTCAGTCTTGGTGGCATGCATTCCGGAGGCTTGGGCAAACACGTCATGACACGTATGCACCATGATAGTATCACACAGAGTAGCTTCATGCCCTCAAAACTTCTGCCTAGTCACCCCTCCCCCTGCCGCACAGCCCCTGGTAACCACTGGTCTTTTTACTGCTCTTGTAGTTTTGCCTTTCCAAGAATGTGACGGAATTGGAAGCATACAGTACGCAACCTTTTCAGATGGGCTTCTTTCACTTGGTAATAAACATTGAAGATTCCTCCACGTCTTTTCATGGCTTGATAGTTTTTTTGTGTTTTGTGTGCGTGTGTTTTGAGTGCTGAATAATATTTGGTTGTCTGGATATAACGACAGTTCATCCATTCACCTACTGAAGGGCATACTGGTTGCTTCCAGTTTTTGGCAATTATGAATAAAGCTGCTCTAAACACCTGTATGCAGGTTTTGTGTGAACAAAGGTTTTCAACTCATTTGGGTAACTATCTAGGAGTGTGATTGCTAGGTTGTATGGTAAGAAGTTGTTTCGTTTTGTAAGAAACTGGCAAGTGTTTTCCAAAGTGGCTGCACCATTCTGCATTCCCACCAGCACTGAGAGACTGTTCCTGATGCTCCTCATCCTCGTCAGCATTTGATGTCAGTGTTCCAGATTTTGGCCGTTCTAGTAGGTGTGTAGAGGATCTCATTATTGTGTTAATTTGTATTTCCCTGATGACATGGGATGGGGAATAGCTTTTCATGTGCTTATTTGTCACCTGTGTATCTTTTCTGGTGAGGTGCCTGTTAAGGTCTCTGGGCCATTTTTTACTGTTTGTTTAAAAATGTTTTGTTCTGGGGCGCTTGGGTGGCTCAGTAGGTTAAGTGTCTGCCTTTGGCTCAGGTCAAGATCCCAGCGTCCTGCACTGAATCCCTTATCAGGCTCCCTGCTCAGCGGACAGTCTGCTTCTCCCTCTGCCCTTCATCCCACTTGTGCTCTCTCTCTCAAATAAGTAAATAAAATATTTTTTAAAAAATATTTTATTTATCGCTTAACTGACTGAGCCACCCAGGCGTCCCATAAATGAAATCTTTAAAAAAAAAAAGTTTTGTTCTGTTCTTTGTTTTATTATTTTTGAGTCTTAAGAGTTCTTTCTGTATTTTGGGTAACAGTCTTCTATTAGATGTGTCTTTTGAAAGTATTTTCTCCCTGTCTGTGCCTTGTCTTCTCATTCTCTTAATATGGTTTTTCACAGAAGTTTTAATATTGTGAAGTCCTTATTAATTATTACTTTCATGGATCGTGCTTTTGGTGTTATGTCTAAAAGGTCATCATCATACCCAAGGTCATCCAGATTTTCTGTTATCTTCTAAGGGTTTACATTTAGGTCTGGGATCCATTTTGAGTTAACCTTTGTGAAGGTGTAGGGTCTGTTTCTAGATTCACTTTTTTGCACATGGACGTCTAGTTGTTCCAGCCATTTATTGAAGAGATGACTTTTGCTCCATCATTTTGCCTTTGCTCCTTTGTCAAAGATCATTTGATCATACTTAGGTGGGTCTGTTTCTTTTTTTTAAAAAAAGATTTTATTTGTCAGAGAGAGAGAGAAAGAGAGCACAAGCAGGGAGAAAGGCAGAGGGAGAGGGAGAAGCAGGCTCCCCACCAAGCAGAAAGCCCGATGTGGGGCTTGATCCCAGGATCCCAGAATCATGACCCGAACTGAAGGCAGACGCTTAACCAACTGAGCCACCCAGGCACCCCTGTGGGTCTGTTTCTGAGTCCATTGATCTATTTGTCAACTTTTCATCTGTATCACAGTCTTGATCACTGTATCTCTTCAGTCAGCTTTGAAGCTGGGTAGTATCCTCCAAGTTTGTTCTTCTCCTTCAATATTGTGTTGGCTTTTCTGGGTCTTTTGCCTCTTCATATAAACATTAGAATCAATTTGTTGATAACCACAAAATAACTTGCTGCAGTTTTGATTGGGATTGCATTGACTCTATCATCAAGTTGGGAAGAACAGGCATCATGGTAATGCTGAGTCTTCCTATTCACGAACACAGGACATTTCTCCATTTATTTAATTTTTCTTTGAGTTTGTTCATTAGAGTTTTGCACTTTTCCTCATATAGATCTTGTGTGTATTTTGTTAGATTTATACCTAAGTATTTAATTTTTTTGGTGTTAATGTAAAGGGTATTATGTTTTAAATTTCAAATTTTAATTGTTTCATTACTGATATATAGGAAAACAAGTGATTTTTGTGTATTAACTTTATATTCTGCAACCTTGCTACAGTTGCTTATTAGTTCCAGGAAGGCTTGTTGTTGTTTTGCTGATTCTTTTGGGTTTTTTACATAGGTGATCATCTGCAAACAAAGTCATTTTTGCATGCAACCCTTTAATTTCCCATATGTATACCTTTTATTTCCTTTTCTTGTCTTATTGCATTAGCTAGTACAATTGACCCTTGAACAGCATGTGTTTGAACTGTGCAGGTCCACTTATTTGTGAACTTTTTTTTGATACAGTACAGTACCGTATACCCGCTAGGGCCTCCCCTTCCATGTGCGCCTCTCCCCCCATTTTCTCTTCCTTATGATTTTCTTAATAACATTTTCTTTTTTCTAGCTTACTTTAAGAACACAGAATATGATACATATAACATGAAATATGTGTCAACTGTTTGTGTTGTTGGTCAGGCTTCCCGTCACCAGTAGGCTATTAGTAGTTCAGTTTGGGGGGAGTCAAAAATTATATGTGGGTTTTCAACTGTGCAGGGGTTGTTGCCCCCAACCCCTGCATTGTTCAAGGGTCAACTGTGCTTCCAGTATGATGTTGAAAAGGAGTGGTGAAAGGCGTTTATCGCTAATTAGAAAAAAAATTCCTCAAGTGTCACCTCTGACCTCTTTTACCCAGTGGCACCCTTGGTAAGCATTATAGCCTTCAGGTCTTTTCTGGGATGTCACCTTCTCAGACTTGCTTTTTCTTTCTCTTTCTTTTTTTTTTTTTTTTTTTAAGATTTTATTTATTTATTCATGAGAGAGAGGCAGAGG
>NC_138379.1:113177-132634 GCF_054177405.1 Leptonychotes weddellii | reverse complement strand
GAGAGAGGGAACACAAGCAGGGGGAGCGCGAGAGGGAGAAGCAGGCTTCCCGCCGAGCAGGGAGCCTGATGCGGAGCTCGATCCCAGGACCCTGGGATCACGACCTGAGCTGAAGGCAGACGCTTAACGACTGAGCCACACAGGAGCCCTGCTTAATTCTTTTTCTACAACAGTTGCCATCAGCTAACATACTAGACTTTTTCTTTATTGTGTCTATTATCTGCTCCTCCTCACCTTTCACCAGAACCTAAGTTCTATGAGGGTAGATTCTTGTCTCTTTTGTTCACCACTTTTCCCTCAGTGCCTAACATGTAGTGGGTGCTCAAAAAAGTTGTTAAAATGGATTAATGAATTATGGTATATGTATAGTCCAGATTACATGGGATTTTGCTTGAAATTTTCTTCTGCTTCCTGAGGTAATTATTTTTCTGATGTGTATGCTTCACCTGCCTATTGTTTGCATTTCTTTTTTTTTTAAAAGATTTTATTTATTTATTTGACAGAGAGAGAGAGATAGCGAGATCAGGAACACAAGCAGGGGGAGTGGGAGAGGGAGAAGCAGGCTTCCTGCCGAGCAGGGAGCCCGATGTGGGACTCGATCCCAGGACCCTGGGATCATGACCTGAGCCGAAGGCAGACGCTTAACGACTGAGCCACCCAGGCGCCCTATTGTTTGCATTTCTTTTCTCTCCCCCTCTCTTTTGGAGACTGTATTCCTAAATCCAGCACTAGTTCTTTTTTTGTTATGAAACATCTGTGAGTAGAGAAAATCCCATGTGAACTACATACTTGGGGAGGAGAGGGCAGTATGAGCTATGGGCATCTGGTAGCTTCTGAGCAGGTATGTGGCAGGTGAGCTGTGTCCTCTGCCCTGTAGGCACTGTGCTCTGTGGACCAGTGGGACTTGTGAAGCCCACGTGTTACAGGTGACTTAGTGTCTACAAACATCTGCTGGCTACTCTGGTCAGCAGTGGCAGGGCTGAATGACCCTTCCAGCAGGGTCATTTCTAGAATCTTCTCAGGGCCAGATGGTGGAGTCCATCTGGTCCTTCTTTCTTTGGGATCCTTTCTGCTGCCCTGTGTTCATGGTGAGGCATGACCTAAGGATACAACTTGGGCCAATCTCATGAGGATTGTTTGGGCTGCTGGGTGGATGTACTGCCTACCACTGAATGTGAGTAAGGAAGTACAGAGAATCATGGCCCCAAAGACATCCAGGCCCTAAGCCCTGAAACCTGTTACTGTCACCTTACATGGCAAAAAGGACTTTGTAGATGTGATTACATAAAGAATATTGATTGAGGGGTGCCTGGGTGGCTCAGTCAGTTAAGTGTCTGCCTTCGGCTCAGGTCATGATCCCAGGGTCCTGGGATTGAGCCCCGCATCGGGCTCCCTGCTCGATAGGCAGCCAGCTTCTTCCTCTCCATCGCTTGTGCTCTCTCTCATGCGCTCTCTCTCTTAAATAAATAAAATCTAAAAAAAAATAATATTGATTGAGATGGGGAGATTATCCTGGTTCATGGAGGGGGGCAGTGTAATCATAGGTGTCCTTACAAGAGGGAGGCAAGGAGGGTCAGGGAGAGATGTGATAATGGAAGCAGAGATGACAGACACAGGGAGAGAGGGATATGAAAATGGTAAGCTGCTGGCTTTGAAGGTGGAAGAAGCCCTGAGCCAAGGAATCCAAGCAACCTCTAGAAATGGGGAGAGGATGAAGCAGATTCAATCCTAAAGCCTCCAGGGGCCCGGTCCCTTGGTTTTAGGACTTGTGACCCCCCAGAACTGTAAGATGATACATTCTACTATGTCCCTGGAAATCTGTTATGGCGGCCACAGAGATCCCATACAGGCAGAGCACCAGCCTCCCTCCCAGGATTGGGACCCATCTTCAGACAGCTGACACCCCCAGGGAGGACCTGGGCTTCGACAGCATCACCCAGCCTCTGGTCAGTACTCTCCCAGCATGCCCCCGACCCTGAACTTCCACGTACATGAACAGAAGTCAGATAAGCATCCCTCCTTCCCATTATGGCATAAACCAGCTTGAGTTGGGTTTTCTGCTTCTGGCAACTCAGCGGAGTCCTGCCCCCAACGTGGTTACAGGACACTGCCCACCTGGGGTGCTGAGTTCACCTTCACCTCCTGGGAAGTTGGGGTAGGACTAACATTCAAGTTCTGTTTTCAGAAGGGAGGGCAGTGAAATGGCTGACTGTTCTTTTCTCAAAGGTGCGAAGGCCCTGCCCCGTGTCTGTTATGGTTGGCCACGTGACCCCACAGGCACAGAGTGGCAAAGAAGAGGGCGGGAGCACTTTCTCCTGGAGGTCCCAGCTCTGAAGCTCAAGGGGAAGCGGTGAGTGGTCCTGAGTGTGGACGAGGGCGGGGGTCAGTGTGGCTGCTGCAGCTTTGAGGCAGGAAGGGCCAAAGGAGCAGAGACAGTGCCCAGGGCTCTCTGGCAGTCATTGAGAATCATCTCTGCCCTCCCAAGAGAACCAGGCAGAGGACAAGTCAGAACTAAAAAAAATATTTCATTTCATTCTGAATAAAAAACGGAACAGACAGAACTCTCGGAAATCCTGAAAACAATGTCATCGCTACGGCAAAATTTCACAGAAATCATCGCACAGAGTGTGGAGACCAAGCGCGGGCCCCAAGCAGCGGTGGAGGCTGCCTCTCTGGGGAGGGGCACGAAGGGGGAGGTGGCCCCTGGGGGCCAGGCACAGGTGGTGGCTGCGCCCCTGGGAGGAGCCCTGCCGGGTCCCCAGGGACCAGGCTCAGGGCCCGGCCTCCAGCTACCACCACAGGACTGTAGCCAGGGGCTGGGAGGGTTTGCCTGTCGTCAGGGCCCCTCTGTGCGGGAGCCTTTCCGGCTGCGCGTGCCCCACATCCCCCGCTTGGAGTGGTAGTGATGGTAGAAATTCCTCAGTCGGAGCCGCTCTACCTCCAGCCCTGCCTGCAGGACCCTGGGTAGAAAGGGGATGTCAGGACCCTGGGGAGGGGTGGCAGAGCTGCCCCTAGGCCTGCAGGGCTGGGGGTGGGGGTGGGGTCAGGACCTGGTGGTAGGGGGATAACTGTGGCTACCCTGAGTCTTCTGGAATATGTGGGTGGGCAGGATGGGAGTGGGCAGGACCCTGGCCCAGGGGCTGGGCGGGGGGAGGTGTGTCAGGGATTCCACTACTACAGGGCTCTGGTGGGAGATGGGGACTCAGGGCCACCACTGGGCCTATAGGATCTGGGGACAGAGTCTATTCAAAGGCTGTCCCTGAGTCTGCAGGACCCTGGAGGTAAGAAGGGTTTTTGGGGATTAGGGTCAAAGGGTTTCTTCCTAGGCCCACAGATCCTGGGAGATGAAGCAGAAGGACAGAGTCCTTGCAGCACATGAGGACCCCTCGGGCTTCCCCTCCTCATTCAGAGGAAGCTATGGAAGTGTCCTTAGTCTCCCTGAAGGGTGGGGAGGTGCTCACCTGTCCAGGAGCTCCCAGTCCTCGCCCCCCCACTGGTCACGGAATTCCTCAGTGTTCATGCCTCCGACGCGGTCAAAGTCTGACTTGTAGATCCCGAAGAGGCCAAAGCCATTCACCTCCCAGTAACCTGGGCAGGGAGGTGCCCTTCAGACACCAGGTCCTGCAAGCCTTCCTCCCCAACCTCAGGAGTGGGTCTGGTACAGGGTCCTATCATCAGAGGGGCTCTCAGGGGTCACTCTTCTGTGGGGGGTCATAATCTGGAGACCTGCACGTGACTGGGTGCTGGAGGAGGTCCCTAAGGGTTAGGCATGACCCTGGAGGTTCTGGGGGAGGACCTGGGGTTCTGGGCAATATGAGGGGCATTGATGGGTCCCCAGGCCTACCTCAGGAGTTGGGAGAGGCCCCCAGGGGCCTAGATTTTACCCTGGCATTGGTGGGACTCCTAGCGTTACTGGGGTGGGGGCATCCAGGGCATTACCATGAGGGTCCCCCGGCGAGCTCCCGCAGCCCAGGCGCATGACCACAGGCGCAAAGGCCAGCTTGCCCTCCACACAGTGTTTGCGGATGCCGTCCAGGATGTTGGGGGGGAAATGAATGTGCAGATCGCAGAGGAAAACGATGCTGCTGGCATCCTGGAGGTCAAAGTCACGGGGAAGTCTGAGCCCCACCCATTCCTCCCCAAGCTTAGCTCCTCCCTTGGCTCCCCCCATCTCCCTCTCCCTACCGCCCATCCCTCCCACGCACCTCCACTGCGTCCACTCCAGCTTGCAGGCCCGCCGAGCGCTCAAAGTTTCCAGTTCGCCTCAGGTACTGGTACCTGGGGGGGTGAGGGAGAGCAGGGGGTGGGAAGTCACAGGCACGGGTCCCTGGGGGCAGGGGTAGGAAAACCCACCTCCCCGAGGAGGCAAGATGCGCTCGGTCCTCCCCAGTGGGGGTGGAGGGCACTGTTACCGGGGCAGCCGAGCCGTGCGCAAGGCCCGTTCCACATCCATATCCTCGCTCTCAAAGTCCACCAGGATGACGCTGAAGCGTGAGTCCCCTGTGCGGGTGTGCAGCGCGGCCATGTCCGCCAGGAACTGGGCCACCCAGCGCGCCTGGTTCTTCACTGGTGGAGGATGGTGCCACTGAGTCCATCCCAAGGTGACCTAACCCCGTCCACGGCCAGTGGTGCTCCCTCACCTCGCTGCGAGGTCTCCTGGAACGCACCCACCCCCATCCCAGGTGCCAGGGCCCATGGCACTCCCGCGCACCTGGCACGATGAAGTGCACCATCACATCCTGGCGCCAGGCCAGACGCAGTGGCCTGCACAGCTCCGGGCGGCCGTCTGGGCGCGTGGAGGTCGCGGGAGCAGGCTCAGGACTCTCTCCGTCCCTGTCGCCGTCTCCCGCGTGGGCTCCTGGCAGTCTCAGGAAGACGTACTCTGACAGGCGCAGGCGGCCGCCTCCGCGCTCCTGCAGCTCCAGCTCCAGGAGGAAGCGGCTTCCGCGCGCGGAATCTCGGCGCTTCTCCACGTTCACAATGCGCAGAAGCGCGTAGCGCCTGGGAAGCGCGGCTGGGTCAGCACCCTTGGGCTTCGACCTTTCGTTCCTCCCTCTTCTCCGCCCCCAACCCCACAAACCAGGTGGCCACTTAGCTGACCAGCTGGGGGTAGCTGCTGTGAATCCTCTGCCCTCCCAGGCTGCCACAGCCCCCTAACCCCTCATGCCCTGCTGGGGCATTCGGAGAAGACAGGCCCACATTGTGTGCCTCCCGCTCCCTAGGGTAGTGCACACTTGGAGGCGTCCCCAAGCCCAGGCCAGTCCTTTCCTCCTCTGTGGTCTTCCTGCCACCACTCACATCCACAGTGATCTTTAGGACATGCTCAGAAAACTTCAGGGCCACCCACTGTCCACAGAATGGGGTTTGGATGGCTTAAAGTGGCATTCTAGGACCATAAGCAGATTCTAACTTGCCTTCAATGTCCCCTCATGCTGAGTAAGCTGACTTCCTCTTCCTACAGGGTTTTTGTTCTGGGGTATCCAATCTGGCAGGCTTGCCCCAATCCTCCCCTGCTCTTTCTAAGGCCCTGAAGGGAGATGCCACTGGGCCTACCCTGAGCCTCTTCTGTCCCTTCCCCCGTTCTGGCTCTGCTGAGTATCTTTCGTCCTCCACTCTGCCTTCAAGCAGAGCCTTCTTATCCTGGGAAAACAGGATCCTGCCCATGCTAAGATTGCTTCTTCCTTCTGCTGCATGTCTTCCCTTTGCAGGCAGCACCCCTCACCATGGGAGCCTACCTGTGTGACCTCCAAGGGGTACACACTCCTACCAACCCCTGCCATCCCCGCTATGCTCTGCCCCAAATGCTCTGGGTCTACCTACACTCTCAGTCCTTGGGGCCATTCATACCCTGCTCTCAGGAAGCTTAGAGCCAAGGGCAGGCTCACACTCAGCCACCTAGAATCAAATCCCTGCCCCTCCCATGCCATCCCATCACTGCCCTGGACCTAGCCTGTCAGTCATGGCCCCTATGAGCTTCCCATCCTGTCTATTCCTCTGCAAGGCAGCAACAGGTCTGTCTTCAACCCAAACAGGTCAAACCCCTGTCCTGCTCAAAACCTTGTATCGAAAGTAAGAAAAATGAGTGCTGAGCAGGTTGTTCAAGGCCCACAATTACCCCTTCTCTATTCTCTACACACCACGCCCCTGGCCTCTTGTCCCAGTGCCTTTGCCTACCATTGCTGTCTGTGCAGATCCTGCTCCTCCTTCAAGGCTCACACAACTCAGAACCCACCAGTGCCACCAGCGGGGCCAAGTTGAGGCCTCCCACTCACCACACCACTACCTACATGGGGATGGAGACAGGCCTAGATTTCTGGGGCTTGGAGGAGACCAGAGATAGCCATGGGGCAGGAGCCCTGTGCTCTCCCCTAGAGTCAGAGGAATACCCTCTTGGAAGACCCAGTAGCATTGTGCCAGAAGAGGAGGGGTCCAGGGACTCTCAGGTTGACTTTTGGATGTGTCTCTATTTGGTGGAGAGTCCTGGCTGGCTCAGATTCATTCTTGGGTTCAGGCCCAAGGTGACAGGGTGGGGTCTGGAGGTGCACAGGGGAGCCAGCCCTCCATGTGTGTGTGTGGGGGGGGGGGTGAGGCTTCTAACATTGGACAGGAAACCTGGACAATAAGAAGCCCCAGAAGGCACAGAAGAGACAGGCAGAGAAGACTCTTCCCTAGGGGGTGTGTTTACACTCCCAGGTCAGTACCCTGGGCCCTGGGGAAGGTCTGAAGGTCCCACAGAGGCTAGGGCCTGCCCTTCCATGTGCGCTCCTCCCCCCATACCCGCTAGGGCCTGCCCTTCCATGTGCGCTCCTCCCCCCATACCCGCTAGGGCCTGCCCTTCCATGTGCGCTCCTCCCCCCATACCCGCTAGGGCCTCCCCTTCCATGTGCACTTCTCTCTCCCCCCATACCCGGCGTGGCGGGCGTTGAGCCGCTCCATGTACTGAGCCACCACGTCCACCGCCTCAGCCTCAGGCAGCTGCAGGTTCCCGGACACGTTGCAGCGCAGGTCGTTCCAGTCGGAGCGCAACAGCTCGAAGTCCATTGCGCCCACACTGAATGTGCGCTGCCAGTCAATGGCGTCCTCGCGCCAGCGGCCGCGGGGGGGCCCCGCCGCCTCCTCGCTGTCCTCCTCGCCCTGGGCCCCATCCTCATCAGCTTCCTCCTCCTCCTCGTCCTCGTCCTGCCCAGGCAGCTGTGGCCTGGACACCTGGGACAAGCTCAGGAAGGAGGTCACAGGCTGTGCTTCTGACAAGTTCAAGTCCGCGGTGGGTGCCGTGAGTCCCAGCATGTGCAGCTGGCCCTCCTGGCTCCCCTGGGTGGCCTGCGCCCGGGCAGAGGGCCTCAGCTCTGTGGCCTGGGAGCCACCGGTCCTGCGGCCTCGAGACCGGGGCGGGCGTGGGGGTGCCCGCAGCTGCACCCGGGGAAGAGGTCTGGGACGGAGGAAGACTCCAGGGAAGGGCGGCCAGGGCGGGCCGCGTGGGCTGAGAGGTGCCAGGTCCCGCGGGGGTGCCCGTAGTCCGGGCCGCACCCGTGTCACATACACCTTTGGGGGTGGCTGCTCAGCTGCAGCTCGGGGGCGCAGGGCGCGGCCCAAGAAGAGGGGCAGGGGGCGCGCAGCCCGGGCAGCCCAGCTCAGCGCCCGGGAGCGCCTGGGGGTTGGCAGGTCCCGGGTGCTGGGAGGCGCTGGCGGGGTAGGCATGGTTCCCGGTGGCGTGTTGGGGGCCACCGGGGAAGGGAAACGGCGGCCGCTCTGCCGGGGGGACGCCTCCGTAGGCTCCAGACTGTCTAGCAGCTCCCCCTCGTCCTCATCGTCCAGGAAGTCTGTGGGAAGCATGGTTAAGCCTGCCACGCCCAGGTGGGCACATGCTGGGGGGACTGGGGGGCACTCACCATCCGGGTTGAGAAAGAGGAAGGCTCGGCGCTGCACCTCTTCCTCTTCATCTTCCTCCCCCTCCTCTCTGTCCATCTTCATGTACTTATAGAACCCAAACCTGGGATGGGGTGGGGCATCAGAGAGGATATCTTGCCGCCCCCCCAAGAGGCCCCGCCCTCATTCCTTGCTGGTGCCCCCCCCCCACCTTTCCAAGTATAGCGGTGACTCCCGGTAGAAGCACTTGTTTTCGGTCTCCATGTGAGTGAGGCGTGTGTGATCATTGGGGTAGACGAAGGACAGGTACACCTGCGGGTGGGGCAGAGGGCTCAGGGGACCTGGGAGGGAGGTCCGGGTCTCAGGAAGGTCTTGGTGAGGGGCACTTACAAACTGCAGTCCCTGGTATCTCGCAATGGGAAAGTCCTTGACAACATAGGTGGGGGCGTAGGCACAGGGCTCCAGCACATTCTCCAGATTTGAAGGCTCCACCCGAGGAGCTGTGGGAGGAGTGGTCACAGAATGGCAGGCTGGGTGTCCCCGCCCCACCCCCCTGCAGGGTCCCCTCTCACTGAGGAAGAAGGTGTCTCGGGGGTCTGGGCGCAGCATGTCAGCTCTGGGCTCCTCCTGTGGCAGATGCCCCCCCACATGGCTAGCTGGAGACTGGGGGACGTGGGCCACATGGTCCATCTTCAGGGATGATTCATCTGGGGGCAGAGGGATGTGTGGGGTCCCTAGGAATACCAGAAACCACTCCTCACCCCTCCCCACCCACATCCAGTGCCCATCCCAGAAACCACCCACCAGGAGCCCACCCCACTCCCCAGAGAGGTACTGGGCTCCGCACCTGTGTACAGG
The DNA here is from genome assembly GCF_054177405.1 of Leptonychotes weddellii. NCBI lineage: Eukaryota > Metazoa > Chordata > Mammalia > Carnivora > Phocidae > Leptonychotes > Leptonychotes weddellii. Next base: position 123,910 of record NC_138379.1, on the reverse strand, counting down.
GAGATGTGAGCAGAGCCTATGACCTCAAACTTCAGGCCCGGCAAGAAGGCTCGCCACTGGGGGAGGGAGAGAGCGGTCAGGACCAAAGGGCGGGGGTGAGAATGGGAACAGAGCTTGAAAGGAATGGGTCTTCTCTGATGTGGGCATGGGGAACTAGTGGGGGCATCCCCTTCAAGGGTGCAGGAAACTTGGAGGGTGGATGGGAGAGGGGTTCTTGGTGGCAGGTAAGGACCCTCCTATGCTCCCTCCAGGCCCTTCCTGACATCCTAAGCATTCTCTTGCCTGCAGGTTATGGCTTTCCTGTGGCCTGCTTCCCCATTCTACAGCCAATGCTCTCCTGGAGGTCACAGCTGACCTTCCAAGGGCTGGCACACCTCATCTCCCTAGCTCTCCCCATCCCTGTGTCCCCACTCCTGTGGCTACTCGTTCTCAGTCTCCTCTGCAGGCTCTGTCCCTCCCTCTCTCCTCTCAAGCTGGGGTTTCCAGGAGCTGTTCTAGGCCCTCTTCCCTTCCTACCTCATTCTGGGTCCTCTCGGCACCCCCTTGTCTTCCACAAGATCACCCTAAACCTGAGTCTCCAGCCTGGACTCCCTGCCAGCTGAGCTGGGTTGATGCCTGTCACATACACCAGGCACATGCGACATCCCACAGAACTGGGGCTGAGCACCCCCATCCCAATCTAGTCATCACCACACACACAGCCAGGCTCAGGCCCTCTGTCTTGTGCAAACCCGCTTCCCCCTGCACCTGCCACTTCTTCCTTTCCCACCTCCCTGGTTCAGGGACCACACATAAAAGATCCCTCCTCCTGGGCTCTCTGCAACAGTAGCCAAAGGGTTTTTCCTGAGATGCAAACCCAACTGCTTCATTCTCAGGACAAAGCCAGAGCTGTCCAGGGTTGGCACTGTAGGCCCCACCTGGCCACTGGACCCCTTGGAGTTCTGGAAGAACGCTCGGTGTTCCTATTCCTCTGCTGTTGTTGAGATTTGGAATTCGTCTGATGCACCCCCATCCCAGATTCTCTCCTCTTTGGATCTCCCTATGAATGTCTCATCTCTCAAGACTCTACTCAAGTGACACTTCCTCCATGAAGCCTCTCTGAGCAGGCAGAGTTGGCCTTGGGCCCTGTCCCTGAGGGTCTGCTTTGCCAGCTAGACGGGAACTCCCGGGGTGGGGGGCAGGGTCCACACCATTGCCCTGAAGGGAGTTTTGGGAGCAGAGAGGGCAGGGGAGGGGAGGTAGATTCTCTAGAAGCCCACGGATGGCCGGCCACACTCACGCCCACTTCCACGTGGTCTGAGCCTCGGTCGTCCTGCTTGTGCAGTAGCTCAAAGTAGTACCTCCGGGAGGCCATGAGCCTGGGGACATAAGGAATCAGGGGGACATGCCCCTGCCATGCCCCCAGGAGCTCCAAACAGAGAGTGCAGAGAAGATGGGGTGCCCAGGGTGGTTTGGCCAGGACAGCCAAGTGCAGTGGTTTCATGTGTATGCAAATGTGTGTGCACACTCATGCACACACACTCCCAGCCACTCACCGCTTGGGCTTGGACACCTGGGAGCTGAACTTGGTGAATTCTCCAGGAGCTGTCCACTCTGAGCCAGTCTGGGAAGCGATACAGAAGGGGTGGAGGGGGTTCAGCCTCTCCTTGGGGGCACCAGCCTCATCCAGTCCCCGTCCCTTAGAAGCTGGAGGAGACAGGTGGCGGAGGCGGCAGGAGGCCCAGTGAAGACAGATGGGGGTGTGGGTGGAGGGGCTGGGGCAGGAAGGCTGTGGGGTTGAGGGTACCTTGCCCACAAAGGCCACCAGCTGGGCACTCGCCGGGCTCTCGTTTGGGCTCAGCCAGAACTCAGAGTTGTCATCTGAAGCCACAGAGAACTGGACGTCTCCTAGGCCACAGGACAGGGACTCAGGGGGGTGTGGGGCCCCTTTTGATCTCCCCTCCCTGGCACATCCCTACCCTCGCACCATCTCTTGCTGGGTGGATGAAGCCGAAAATCCGTAGTCCATAGTTCTTCCACTTGGGGGACACAGCCAACTTCTTCACGGTGGTGCGAGTCTGGCGGGGCAGTGATGTCAAAACCCACTGCGTACCCCTCCCCACCCTGTAGGGCCTGCCCTCCCCCCCCAGCACTCACATGAGGGAATAGTGGGAAGTGCAGGTTCCTCCTCAGATGGCCCACGGCGCCTCCGCACCAGTCCTCAAACACGTGCAGGTTCACCTGCCCCTTGTACTGGGGGGGCAGGAGGGGGGCCTTACCTTCCGCAAAGCCCCACCTCCAGCACTCCCCTGAAGCCCATCACAGCCGCAAGCCAAGCAGAGCTCACCTCTTCCCACCACGGGGGCACATGATGAGTGAGGTTCAGAGGGGGTGGCTTTCCAGCCCCCACAGGAAAACGCATGTTTGGGTCCCGGCCTTCAGGCTACAGGAGCGAAAAGGCACCGGGGTCAAAGCTGAGAAATGGGAGGGCAGGGAGGGTTCACACAACCACACACAACGGGACACAAACTTCACAAGGACTCCCCTGCACACATCCAGCCACAAAATCCCAAATCCATCGTATCCCAACCACACACATCCACGTGCCCCTCATCACACCTGCCCAGGCAGACAACGGGCCACCCCACACGTGCACCACCTAACCCCCCCAGACACGGAACTCCAGGCCAGGCGGTGCTGGGGCGTGCACACCAACAGGCTGCACCCGAGTCCTCCATCCACACAGCCCACGGGTTCCCGAGGCCACTGGCACGCAAGTGTGTGTGCTGCACACACGTGTCCTTTCCCACAGCCTTGCTCCCACCTGCTCTTCCTCATGGCTCTCGCTGGAGTCCTCTGCCCTCTGTGTGGACAGTGCAGTCCGGACACCCCTGCCCTCTGTCACACCGCTCAGCTTCTCACCGTCTGTGGGTGGCATGTGGGGCATGACTGGGGCCCTGCTGCTGGGGGTCAGTTGGGGTTATGGGGTCTCCCGCGGAACCCTCTCCTTTCAGTCTGCTCCCTCGTACCTGACACCCCACCTACAGCTGTGCAGTTGCTCTCTGCTGGGCCCTTCTCCCACATCCCACCCCTAGGGGGTGGGCAGCCCCCTCTCAAGGCCTCTGCCTGGCTTTTCCGAGCTCCCTGATCGGTGCCAGGGAGCAGAGTTGTGTGCGACATGTACACATTTATCTGGCCATCCTGGTCAGTGGCTCCGCTGTCAGGAAGGCCCCCAGGAAGTGCCCTCAGCACTTTTCCCTTATACTGAGTGTTTTGTGTCTCCTTCCCTTATCAAAACTGTGCTAAGGGTTAGTGCTGGAACTTGTTATTGGGAAAGCTGGTGCTTTTGTCTTAAGGCTAAGCCAGCCCCAGCTCATGGCCACGTGCCACCTCCTGCCCTTGGGGCGGGGGTTCAGGACCAAAGGAGCCCTGGCACCAGCCTGGATGGAAGAGGGATAGACATGCTGGTCTGGCTGCAGGAGGACCTGCGGCGAACATGGCTCTGGAGAGAGACTGTACCCCTGAGGAACCCTTCCTAGGTCTGTCTGTGGACATCTCTAGAGCTTCGCAGCACCCCCACCCCCCATGGACACATCCCCTAGCCTGGGGCATTGCCATGCCCCTAACTCCCTCAGATTCCCAGACTTCTTCCCCAAGCTGTGGGCCTGAACATCCCACCCTGTCCCCTGGGGCAGGGTGGGGAGTGCCACACCCCGGGACCTGAGGCTCTGGAAGGGAGGCTTTATTGTATCCCACCTCTGCCCCTCCTGGTGCTCCCACCTAGGGATCCCCAATCCAGGAGCCCCGCCTCTGCTGCAGGGCAAGCCTGGGTTTTGACATCCATGCCCATCCTTCAGTCCAGACTCCAGGAGCTAGATTCCTGTGTGGGCATAATTGGCCTGAGCCCCTTCTCCAGGATAGGGGAGCTGTCCTTGGTCTCCTGCCTATGGGACTCCTGCTGGCACCTGCCCACCTGCTCCTTCTGGGTTCCTCCCTCACTGCCCTCTGTCCAGCTGGCAGATGAACCCCTAAGAGGCTCCTGGCCAAATCCCCACAGCCTGGCCCTGATACTCCCTGCCCACCAAGCTAAGTCCGTGGGTACTAGGAGCCTCCTGTGGTGGGTTGCAGCCCGGGCTTCCACCACTGTCTTGCAGGGGCTGAGCCCCAGCACAGTGAGGTCCGCAGAGGCCTCTTGCCACACAGCTTTCCTGCAGGGTACCAGGAAAGTAGCCCCCCTGCCCCGCTCCAATGCTGTCTCCCCAGCTGTAAGTGAAGATAGCACTGACCCAACACTCTAAAAGGCCTCAGAGGCATGTCTAGCTGCTCAGCTGTTCACAAGCCTTACCCTGGGTGGAGCCCAGGTGGCTGGACAGAAGGTGGGGCTGCAGCCCAGAGCCAAGACCTGTGGGCTGGAGCTGTTCTGGAAGGTGCCACAGGAGAGTTTGACCTTCCAGGACCCTGAAGAGCTCCTGCTCACCCACGAGTAGTGAGGGCAGTCTGGCCAGTCACCCAGCTTCTCTGCTGGTGTAGCTGAGAGCAGAGAGGGACCCAGAAATGGAGTTCCCACACCTCCACCCCCTCCCAGTTGCTGAGCTAGACTCCCCAGCTACTCAGGAAGTTGAGCTGGGGAGGACTGTGGTTGCTTGGAAAGCCACAGAGGTGACTGGGGAAGGGGGTTCAGTTTTGTCCTGTGTCACTGGGTCACGCACTGGGTCCTGCCTTGTTTGCTGATAGCTGGGGAGGAGGGCTTCTTTTAGGGACTGAGCAGCGCTGGGGGCCTCTCAAGAGTGTGGTGGCTGTGAGGTGTGTAGACTCTGGGGGGTTGGGACAAGCTCCAGACCCCTGGCTTGGGAGATCTGTGGAGCCAGGTGTCCAGGCACACAGAGGGGAGGCAGAGGGCTTTGGCAACTGAGAGACAGGATTGGGACTGAACAGGGAGGTTTGGACCCTTCGGTGGAGTGGCCCTGGGTGTTGTGAGCCAAAGTCATTGTTCCAAGTCTTTAGGAAGCAAGATTCTCTCTCTACACCTCCCGTCCTAAAGACTTCCAGCACCCTGCTTCCTTAAGAAGGATCAGGGGCAGTCTGGCTGGGATCTTCCCAGCCCTGGGCAGGGGCTTCTGCTCCTGCCTTAGCTAGGATGTGCAGGGGTGGGGGGGTGGGGGGTTACTTCTGCCCTGAAGTGTTGCCCTCTCTCCCATCCCCATACCCCTTCCCCAGGTTCCAGGCTTTCTGCCTCTCCTCTTCCCACCAGGTCCTCATAGTTTTGTTCCTCCTGCCAGGAGTGCTCTTCCTCCAGATGTGTTTCAGCAGCCACCACCTTCAAGAGGGCGTCCAGATCCCCTTAGCTAAAGGGGCACAACCCCTCCCTAGCTCTTTCTCACAACACTCAGCAGGACCTGATTTACTTTGTGGGTTCACTGTTCTCACTGGAGTGTGAGCTGGAGGGACCTGGAAAAGTTCACTCCAGGCAGTTCAGGGGTCCCCATCACCCCCCAACACAAAAGCATCTCAGTCTCTTGTTACAGGTTTACCTAGGGCACCCCCTCCAGGAAGCGTTCCAACAGCACCAGTCAGCTCCCTCCAAACCCTTCCCCCACCCCCCGTCGGGAGGCTGGATCTGTCTCTCCCCTTTCCCCAGCAGATGGGTAAACTGAGGCTCTGCCAAGGAGGCAAGTGGTGGAGGTGCAAGGCCTTCTTGAAAATCCCAGCATGCAGGGCCTGGGGGCGATGTCTCAAGAGCCTACCGTAAACCCCGTCACTACTGGCTCCAGGTCAGATCCCGGAGTCCGCCCAGGTTTGGGGACGCTCCCCAGGAGGGTCGCGCACGTCACTGCTGACGTCATTGGGCTCCGGGCCGGGCGGAACCGCGCCCCCTGCCCCAATATCGCCGAGCCGGGTAAGGTGGCCAGGGTCTCCGGGCGCGTCTGGCCCACGCCGAGCCCCGGGAGCGGTAAGAAGGCCCGGACCCCGCGCTGCTAGTGGCCCTCACCGCCCCCCGCCCCCAGGGCGCGCGCCCCCTCCAGTACCTCGCCCGTAGCCCAGCCGCTGGCGCAGCGCGCGGCCCTGGCGCACCAGGCTCAGGTGCACGTACGTGAGCCATGCGGCGCAGGTAAGCAGCACCAGCAAGAGCAGCAGCTTGATCTGTTTGCGGATCTTCTTCACCGGGAACCACGGCATCGCGGCCGGCCCCGCCCCGCCTCGGGCCGTGCTCAGCGGCACCGCTGCGGCCCCCGGTTCCCGAGCGCCCCGCGCCGCATCTCCCGGCCCCGCATGGCCCTTTGTCCGCCCCCCGCGGCCACAGGGTGCGGCCGCGACCCCAGGCTGCCCTCGGCCGCGGGCCCGGGGTGGGCGGCGGAGCGGCTCCCGGCGGTGCCCCCGCCCGGCCCCGCCCGGCCGCTCCGGCTCCACGCTCCTCGGGGCCGCGGCGGGACCGAGCAGCATCCACGCTGCGGTGCTACCCACCGTGAAACGGGCCCGGCAGCCGCGCGGCGCGAGCCAACCGGGGCCCGGCCAGCCCGCAGGGAGCCAATCCGCGGCGCGGGAGGCGGGGCCGACGAGTTAGGGTGTGCCCACCGCTCGTCTCCACGCAACGCGCGCGCATCCACCTGGGCGCGCCGGCCCGCGCAGCTCGCGGGCGCGGGGACCTGAAGGTGCGGAGGACTAGGGACCGGGGTCAAGGGGTTCACGGAGGATGGGGAGGTGTGGGGACAGGGGAATGAGCGTATGGGGGTGCGAAGGACGCGGGGACAGGGGTCAGGGGGTGCCCAAGGGACAGTGTGGTGCGAAGGACACGGGATGCCGGAACACGGGGATGGGGAGGTGCAGAGGACGGGGGAGGGGGCGGGGCAGAGGGGTTGGTGGGTGGGTGGGGGAACGGGCATAAAGACAGGGGAGATGCAGAGGACTTGGGGCTGTGGACATGGGACACTGGGGTGGCGACCAGGGTGTGTAGGGATGGAGACAATGGAAAGCACAGGCTATGGGTTGGGGGACAGTGGGGACACAGGGAGCAGAGGACTCCAGGAAATAGGGGACACCAGGGGCTTAGGGAACGTGGAGGGAAAGCTGGAGGTTGGGGTACAGCCTGGCCTTGGAGTTGGAGCAAGCCTATAGAAAATAGTGCAACCAGGAGGAATGGGGCTCAAAGTGGAGGAAAGGGGAAGGAAATTTGGGGGAGAGACACAAGTGGTAGGTGATGATGATGGGTGAGGGGGGCAGGAGTGTATGTGTGTGGGGGGGTCTTGCCATGGAGGTGAGACTGAGGAGGATCTCAAAAGCAGGTGGCTTCATCCTGGCAGCCAGGGTCTTTCCTGGCTGCCAGGTGAATGGGCAGCAGAGGGGCAACTGAAGGCAGAGTGAAGATGGAGAGCAGTTGCACAAGCAGAGGGGCAGGACACACCGGAAGGGGCAGGAGGGGTGCACAACACGGCTTTTCCACTCTGGACTGGAGCGCTGGGGTCTGGGGTGCAGCTCTCGCTGAGCTGGTGGCAGGAGGGGAGTATGGGTGGGTGATGAAATTTGCCCCACTTGGTTCCCATTCTTGCCTGGGCCACTACAGGCCCCCCCCTCTGCCCAGCGGCCAGCCTGACCCTTCTCCCTTTCTCTCTTCCTCCACCTATTCCAGTTCTGTGTTACTGTGCAACACACCACCCCAACAGGAGCGGTGTGAACCAGCTACTGGGGTTCGTAGATTCTGTGGGTCAGGAATTTAGACAGAGCCCAACAGGACAGCTTTTCTCTGCTTTACGACAGGACAGGCCTCAGGTGGGAAGAGTGAATGGCTGGGGGCGACCCTGATGGCCGGGCCAGACTTGGCTGCACCCTCGTGTTGGTGCCCAGCCAGCATGGTTAAGCAGAACACCTGGATGGGGCCGCTTCCAGGAGGTGGCCTCGGGGCTCCAGCAAAGGGGGCAAAGCGCCTGTTGGGTTACCACACATCAGTTCTGCCACATGCAGTCGCAGGCCACCCAGGTTTGAGAGGAGGGGACAGGGACCCCCACCGCATCCTGGACACATTGTGCAGGAAGTTGCAGTCTTGCTGTGACCTGCCACACTATCCTCTGTCCTTTCATTTTAACCGCGGGGCCCAGAATCAAGCAGGCCACATCCCACCGTTAGGGTCTTCAAACCTCCTCACCCACCACCTCCCGTCCCTGCCCTTCCCCCCTCCAATCCACCTTCCACATTTACGTCATCTGCACACTTATTAAAACATACCAAATTGTGTTTTAAACATATTAACAGTGGCGTGCTTATGTTTCTTTTATTTTCTCTAAGCCACATGTCGGTATGCCTGCTAGCGAGTCAGGTCAGTTATCTTCGGAATACGGCAGAGCACTGCTGACGGTCCGTGCTGCGACTCACTGTGGGGCTGGCCAAAGGCTCCAGACACCCAAGACTATCGGATCCACCGAGTCCTGTGGCCCAGATGGCCGAGAGCTTACGTGGCAGCCTGGGCCTCCTGCAGCTCCTCCTTTTGCTCTGGGTTACTCAGGTAAGGGGTTGGAGTAGTGACCCAGATGAGGTACAACTGTCTCCCAGAGGGCAAGACATGCCAGTCACTGTCTGTTTCTTTGTAGAAGGGACTGGACACAGCCACTTGCTTGGCACTTAGGAAGGGGTGTCTCCTGGGCCCCTAGACATTTCAGATGTGGAAAGCCTTGGACTTTTTGTGGAATGTATTTTTCACTGGGCCTACCGAGGATAATTGCCGCTTTCTGCTCATCAATTCGGTCAACGTGATGTCACCAATGTAATGGTGTGAGGTCCAGTGGAGAGGAACAGTGACCCAGTCCCCATGGACTTGCTTCGGTAATAAAACCAAGTCAGCAACAGCAGCTGCAGTTGGAGTCACCACCTGGTCATGCTCAGTCTGTTGTCATTGTCCGAGACCCCCGCCTTCAGCATCAGCTGGATCGGAAGGGCAAACAGGGGTGTGATGGGGATTACCACCCCTGCACCTTTCAGGTCCTTGTTGGTGGTACTGGTCTCTGCACTCCCTCCAGAGATGCCTTACTGCTCTTGCTTTACTATTTTCCCAGGTAGGAGCAGTTCTGGGGTTCCACCTGGCCTTTCCCACCGTTCCATGGGACCCCCATTCCAGGGACCAGGAAACCAAGATGGGATTCTGCTAACTGCCAATCATGCATTCTGCAACAGGGTACTAACCACTGGTAGGTTCAGGGACCCTCTGGGCCCAGAGTAAGATGGGCATGACCAGAACACCATTGATCACCTACCCTCCATAAGCCCCTACCCTGACTGGTGGTCACAGTGGTATTTTGGGTCTCCAGGAATCAATGTCAGTTCAGAGCCAATGTCCCTGAAAAGCCTGGGATTTCTTCTTTCCTATTACAGCCATGTGGTAAGTGGCCCTTTAGGGGCCTCAAGGGCACTGGCCTTGCCCTCATCCAAGGGGCCTTTGGGTATGGACTGGCTTAAACCTGGAAATTGGTTAGGGGTCCATGACTTTCTATCACAGTGACTCAAGTAAAACTTTTTGTCGTGGACTGAGTGTTTGCATCCCCCCAAATTCCTGTGTTGAAGCCCTAATCCCCAGTGTGATGGCATTTGGAGATGGGGTTTGGGAGAGGTAGTTAGGATTAGATGAGGTCCTGAGGGTGGGGCCCTGGTCTCATGGGATTAGTGTGCTTAGAAGAAGAGACACCAGGGAGCTTGCTGTTTGTCATGCACACACACCAAGGAGAGGTCACGTGTGCACACTGACATGGTGGCCACTTGCAACCCAGTGGAGAGCTCACACCAGAGCCCCACCACACTGGCATCCTGGTCTGAGACTTCCAGTGTCCAGAACTGCAAGCAAATTTCTGTTGTTTAAGCCCCACCCCCCACCCCCAGTCCATGGTATTCCATTCACTTGTATTCACCATGCCTAGAGCTATTCTGCTTATACAAATCAAGTGGGACTCTGGCAGGCTCCTCATGATTTTAGTCCCAGGGGTACCATGATTTCTGAGGGTCAAAATATCCTGGTTAAGGGGCACCTGGGTGGCTCAGTCGTTAAGTGTCTGCCTTCGGCTCGGGTCATGATCCAGGGTCCTGGGATTGAGCCCCGCATTGGGCTCCCTGCTCGGCGGAGAGCCTGCTTCTCCCTCTCCCACTCCCCCTGCTTGTGTTCCCTCTCTCGCTGTGTCTCTCTCTGTCGAATAAATAAATAAAATCTTAAAAAAAAAACAGTTTTAGATTTATAGAAATACTGAGCATGGAGCACAGAGTTCCAATAGGGCTGCCAATCCCAGTTTCCCTATTATTAACATTGTGCCTTAGTATGGTACATTTGTCACAATTAATGAGCCAGTATTGATCCATCATTGTTAACTGAAGTCCACACTTTATTCAGATTTCCTGAGTTTCCCCCTAATGTCCTTTTCCTACTCCAGGACCTCACCCAGGACCCCACATGACATTCAGTCGTCATGTCTCCCGAGGCCCCTCTGGGCTGTGACAGCTTCTCAGACTTTCTGTTTTTGATGACCTTGACAGCTTGGAGGAGGACCAGTCAGGTATATTGGGTTGGATGAGTAGGATGACGCAGTATTGGAATTTGCTGTTTTTTTCATGATTAGGCTGGGGTTCTGGCGTTTGGGAGGATAAGCACAGAGGCGAAGTGCCACTGTCTTCACTTCATGTCAGGTACACACGATTGACCTGACGTGCCACCGTGACGCTGACCTGGATTGCCTGGCTGTGGTGTGCTTGTCAGGTGTCTCTACGGTGCTGTTGCTCGCTGTCCC
>NC_138379.1:73178-112677 GCF_054177405.1 Leptonychotes weddellii | reverse complement strand
GATCGCAAAATCCTGGCAGTGGGGCACCTCTGCTGCAGGAGCTCTCTCCGGCTACCGCGCCTGGATTCTATCCTGAAAGTGACACACAATCTCAGTGTGTGTGCGGGGCTGTATGGCTGCATCCTCAGGCCTCCATCCAGCCCCAGACCCCCACCTCCCGCTGTCCGCGTCCTGCCGCCCCTGCAGCGCTGGGATGCCTTCTCCATGTCTGGGCCTGACTGACCCGCAGCCAGGAAGCTTAGGGGACTGATGGACTCAAGGCCCAGCTCAATATGTAACTTCGGTTCCTGGAACCCGTGGACTAACACGCAGTGGAGGCCAGCAGGGCGAGCTCTCCCGCCCACCACTCCCTCCTCGCAGCCCTCTGCACTCCCAGCGGGAAGAACCCTGGGCTTCACTGCGCCCGAGGAAGAAGGAGGGGTTCCTTCCATTCGGACAGCCCAGCCAATAAGAGCAGAGCCCAGCCAAAGAGAGCACAACTCAGCCAATAAGAGCTAGTCACAGCCCAGCCAATGAGAGCTAGTTATAGCTCTGCCAATGAGAGCACAGCTCAGCCAAGGAGAGTAGAGTCCAGCCAATGAGAGATGATCACAGTCCAACCAATGAGAAGCCAGTACACTTGCCACTCCCAGTTCACTCCAATGGACTTCTAGTTTACAACAGCCCTCCCAACTCCACCCCCCTCCCATAAAAGAGCTTGGATTTTTATGTTTCGGGACTTATATATGGTTTTGCCGTAGCTTCCTTTTCCAGAATTGTGATTTTCTGCTATTCCCAAATAAACCCCTTTTCCTGGTAAAATAACTGTCAGTTTTATTTTTAAGGTTAACAACCCAATTCCAATGTGTGGGGGACTGCCCAGACAACACTAAGGAAATGTTGGACACCAGCAGGGTGTTCACTACCTACTTAGAAATAATGTCAGATCCCACAGGTTAAGGGCTTAGTTTTACGAGACTGTCCTCCTGCCCGCACTTCAGGTGCCAGTCACAAGTCAGGGTTGTCACCTGGGCCTCTGACCGAGTGGCTGTAAATCCAAGGTTCCCATGACTTCTCAGTTCTATTCATTCACCAGAGCGGCTCACAGAACTCAGAGAAACATTTTACTTAACTAGATCCCCAGCTGATTACCAAAGGATCCAAGTCAGGGACAGCCAGATGGGAGAGGTGCCCAGGGTGAGGTCTGGGGAAATGTCCATGGCCGTTCCAGGCACACCACTGTCCCCGGATCTCCACGTGTTCCCCAACCCAGAAGTTCTCAAAACCTTGTCCTTTGGGTTTTATGGAGGCTTCATTACTGAGCCATGACTGACTCATTGGCCTTTGGCGATCGAACTCAACCTTCAGCCCCGCTGCCATCCCCGGAGGTCAGAGGGTGGGATAGAACTGACCCTCTAATCCCTTGGTTGGCTGTCCTGGCAGCCAGCCCCCATCCTTAGGTGAGGGTCCAGAAGTCACCTCATTAACATAACAAAAGACACCTTTATCACTTCAGAAATGCCAAGGGCTTTAGGGGTCCTGTGCCAGAAACAGGGATGTCGAAATACATATTTCTTTTTTTTTTTTTTTTTTAAAGATTTTATTTATTTATTTGACAGAGAGAGACAGCGAGAGAGGGAACAGAAGCAGGGGGAGTGGGAGAGGGAGAAGCAGGCTTCCCGCTGAGCAGGGAGCCAGACGTGGGGCTTGATCCCAGGACCCTGGGATCATGACCTGAGCCGAAGGCAGATGCTTAACAACTGAGCCACCCAGGTGCCCCCGAAATATATATTTCTTAATATAAATCACCATATCACAGTATCTCAACAGGCAAAACATCATCCTGGCCCCTCTTTCTGGTGGGGCACAATGGGTCCAAGGAATCATGGCAGGCCCAAGTCAAACTCTCAGTGGGGCCCCTGGTTTGTGTCCTCCAAAATTTGTATCTTGAAATCTTAATGCCCAAAGTGATGGTAGTAGGAAGTGGGGGCTTTGGGAGGTAATTGGGTCATGAGGGTGGAGCCTCATGGGAGAATTAGTGCTGTTATCACAGAGACCCACAGAGCTCCCTAGCCCCTTCCAATATGTGAGCACACAGTGAGAAGTTAGCCGTATGCAGCCAGGAAGAGGGTCTCACCGGAACCTGTCCGCGATGGCTCCCCGATCTGACTTCCTGCTTCCAGATCTGTGAGAAATAAATTTCTATTGTTTATGAGCCACCCAATCTATGGTACTTTTTATAACAACCCCAACTGATGAAGACAGGAGGTTGGGGGACAGGAACCTGAGGTCTTGTGGAAAAGTTAGGTTGGAGACCCTGGGAGCCCTTCTGCCAGAGTAGGTACTTAGGTATGAGTCTGGGGTTCAGTGAAGTCTGGCCCTTTGTTGTAAATATCCGTTATTGGCACATAGGTAGCATTTACAGCCAAGGGGTTGCTGGACGCTCCAGAGGGAGCCCAAAACAGAGCCCTAAGCTCATCCTTCCAAACCTCTGAGGATTCGGGAGGGCAGGAGTAACCAGCCAAGGGGGCTGAGAAGCAGCTGTCTACCCACGAGGGAGGAGGGCGGGCTCCCTAGCAGATCACGGAGAGCTCACTGCAGCACCTAGCAGCGATGGTGCTGGGGTCTCCTCTGGCGAACCCCCTACAGTGCCACAGCCCCGTTTCCGTCCTGCTGTGGCCGGTCTCCTCCCGCCAGCACATGGGCAGGGACTTCTGGAGTGCCAAGGCCGGCCGCTGGTGAGCCGAGGAGATCCCTGGCAGAACCCGAACTCTGGGTTCTGGGGATGGAGCCCAAGCCCGGGGGGTCTCCAGCCCTTCTCCGCAGCCGAGGCGACACGCCCCCACCCACAGCCCCGAGGACTCCTTTTGGCCGCGGGGCAGGGGCTCGGGTGGGCAGTCTGCAGCCGGCGCACGCCCCTGCCCCTCGCCCCAGCCGCCTGCCGGCGGGGACTCCCGGGGCGGGGGAGGGGCTCGCGCGGCGGGGGGCGGGGGGCGTCGCGGCGGGGCGGGACGGGGCCGCGCTCTCCGCGGCGCAGGGCTGTAATTTGTCGTTATATTTAGCGGGCGGCGCCGGGCCGGGCTGCGGGAGGGCGGCGGCGGGGCTATAAGCGGCCCCGGGCGCCCACCCTCGAAGCGGGAGCCCGAGCGAGGAGGAGACGGCGCTGGAACCCATGGACACATCGTACCCCCGCGAGCATCCCCGGGCCCCGACGCCCCGCAAGGCAGACGGCGCCGCCCACACGGCCCTCACTCTGGGGGCGCCGAGACCCCCACCTCGAGACCACTTGATCTGGTCGGTGTTCAGCACCCTCTACCTGAACGTGTGCTGCCTCGGCTTCCTGGCGCTGGCCTACTCCATCAAGGTGGGCGGGCGGGGGTCTTTCCGGACGGGGGTGGGGGCGTTGCTTGTCCAGAGGGCCTGAGAGGCTTGTGGCGGGAGGGCCTCTCCAAGGGGCGAGGCCTGTGAGAAGGCCACTCCGTTAGCCAGGCGGTGGACAAGCTCTTCACCTCATGAGGGCTTCTCCATTGAGGCAGGGGTACTGTCCTCAGTGGGGGGGTCTGGTCCCTCCAGAAGAGACAGGGTTGGTGGGGGGTTACCCAAGGGGGTCTTTTTCATCAAGTGGCTTTTCACATGCTGGGGGCTCCTACGACCAAAGCCCCTCTGGCTTCAGCTCCTTGGGGTCCTCAGCACTCCAGGACTCTCCACCCACAGAGGGTCCTTGGAGGCTGATGCTGGCCCAGGTTGCTCTCTGAGTCCACAGCTGGAGTGGGAGCAGGCAGGGCCCCCAGTGTATGTAGAGACCTGGCCCTACCACTGGTCCACAGGCCCGAGACCAGAAGGTGGCTGGAGACCTGGAGGCAGCCGGGCGTTTGGGCTCCAAAGCCAAGTGCTACAACATCCTGGCCACGATGTGGGCGTTGGTGCTCCCTCTGCTTCTCCTGGCGCTGGTGGTGACCGGGGCTCTGCACCTGTCCCGGCTGGCCAAGGACTCTGCCGCCTTCTTTAGCACCAAGTTCGACGACTCGGACTATGACTGACAGGCTGCGCCTCGTCTGCATCCTGACCCGCGGACCCTGACCCCAGTACTAACCCCCAGGGCACTGCTCCAGGGACTCTACCCTGACCCCCTGGAACCCCAACTCCACCACAGGACCTGATGGCCGCCCCTCCCACCCCAGCCTGGGCACCTAATGCTGACCCTGAAGATCCCTTATTTGGACCCCAGTGGCCTCAACTGCAACCTTGGTGGTCCCCGCTCCCCTAACTCCTTGTACCCAGGCTGGACCCTCCCTCCTCACTCACCAGACTCACTCAGCCTTAGTTTCACAATTAAAAGCACCTGGTTCCAGAAAGTGCCTCCTGGGCTTTTTGCTGGGGTGGCAGAGGGTTTCTTCCTGAGGGGAACCACCCACACTAGGGGCTCCCCTGGACTGACCCCAGCATGATGGTAGGATGACCCGTTCTGTCTGCTGGGCCGTGCTCCGACTGTCGCCTTCACTCAGGCACTGGGTGGCTTGTGGCTTCTGGGGTGGAGGCGCCTGAGTATTTTAGACTGAAGTCTGGGAACTCAGGCTTTTGATCTCTGCTGCCCTGCTGGGCACTGTGGTTTAGTGGCCTCTCTTCCAGAACATGTGTGCCCTTCCCCATCTGTGTGTGCACTTGTATTAAGTGGGAGCCCCTAGGAGGATATCGCTTGTCCTCACCCTGCATGTTTCTGTCAGTGGGTCAGGCGAGTGCCAGCCTCCTTCTTTGGGT
Organism: Leptonychotes weddellii; assembly: GCF_054177405.1. Taxonomy (NCBI): domain Eukaryota; kingdom Metazoa; phylum Chordata; class Mammalia; order Carnivora; family Phocidae; genus Leptonychotes; species Leptonychotes weddellii. The sequence continues at coordinate 107,940 of NC_138379.1, read as the reverse complement.
CATTCTGTCTGTCCCTAGGACTCCTGCATTCCTTCAGTTTTGAGAAATTTCAGTCCCCACAGTGCGTTCCCTCTCTCCTGGGTCAGTGAGGCTGGACACAGACACATGAGCACACAGGCGTGACCCTTCTATCAACCATGCACACAAACCTCACACACATATGTGCAGTTGGGCAGAGGGTGAACATGGGGGGGTGAGGACACTTTCTGAGCATCCTTGGTGCTGGGTACACATCCTTGTATCATTCTACCTCCCTTGTGCACCACTCTCCCCCTTCCCGGAAACCAGCAGAGCCTGGCAAAGAGGGGGGTTGCTAAATCCATGCACACACCCTGTGTGGTTGGGGATGAGGTCCCTTAGGCCTCCCTGTGGCTGATCCAATGACAGGGCAGGCTAATTGCAGGGGCCTTAACTGCAGGGCGGTCCAGGCTTTTGAGCACCCCACCCAGAGAGCACCCCTTGCCTACCCATCTGCCTGGGCTGGGTGTGGGGGTCTGTCTAGCTGCTGTACTTGGAGCCTCAGAATACCCCCCTCTTCTGTGACAGCCAACAGCTGGCCTGTCTCCACAGTAGAGATGGTAGAGATGGTATCCTGGCCACATATCAACAGCATCCCAGCCCTACGCTGGAGTGTGTGCTGCCCCAAGCCAGCCCCTGCAGGTAGGGGTGTGTGCTGCCTGGGGCCTGGGGATGGAGATGGGGCACTGGCCCATGCCGGGTGCTGGTCCCACGTTGGAGTGTGCCAGTGCTTGGACCAGGACGGATACAACATGCCAACCCTGAGCTCCAGGTTTGGCCCAAGAAGGGAACCACCTGCGCTGGATGCACAGGTCAGAAGTGGGGATCAGCTTGTGTGCGACCAGGTACATGTCCCCAGGCATGGGATGGTCTGTTAGTCCCCACATTTGGTGAGGGGAACAGAGATTGCCTGGCCTGTGCCCAGGTGCTGAGGACACAGAGTGTGTGGTCCAGACAGGCGTGGGGGAACGTTACCAGCAGCCCTCCTCATCCCAGGCTGTCTCCGGGGCAGGCTGAGGGACCCCGATCCAGTTTAGGCAGTTGGCTCTACTACGGACCCCTGACCAGCCATGCCAGCACACGTGCGTGCCACCCTGCCACAGCCCCCTCAGAGGGTCACCGCACTACGCGTCCAGAGGCACACGTACGTGGCGCGTACATGCAGGAAGCATCAGGCCGTACCAGTCCTGTGCATACAGGGCCACCCGCCACCCCCCCGATGTCTGTGCCCACATCTGGCTCCAGGGCTGCGAAAACGAGCCTCTGCGCTACTGGGATAGGCCCAGCCACCACACCCTGCTTTAGCAGGTCTGCCTCAGCCTTTGCCACACGTCCAGCAGCTGGGGGGGAGCCGGTGGGCACCTGGGCAAGGTGCTGGCTCCAGTCTCTGGGGCCACATGCTCTTGGGGACCAGCACTGACATCCATGCTGATCTGCAGCTTGGCTGGTTGTGCTCCCTTGGAAGCCATCCTTCTTCCCACATGCTGCTCCCCACAGTAACCCGGAGACAAGCCTTAGGATCCCTGACACCTCCACCCACCCTCCTTCCCCACTCCATCACAGCTTGTATGCCTGGTGTCTGCTGCCTGGAGAACTTGGACTACCTCTCCACCCAGAACAGAGAGAGAAGAGGGGGTTGCCAGAGTGAAGGAGGGTGGCAGGCCCACTGCTTGCTCTATATGGGCACATTACTGCACTTCCTGACCTGACCCCATCCATTAGGCAGCCCTCACTTTCAGAAGGAAGGAGAGCACCAGCTCCTTATGGCAGACAGACTTTTCTCAGCATGGAATTTTAATTTCTCAGGCAGACCTGGTGTAGGTGGCATGGTTCTCACCAAAATTTTGGCAGCAGGTACCATCTCACCTCATTCTTGAGAAACCCCCAAGGACCCAAGTTGGATGTGCCAGCCGAGGGGCTGAGGCCCCAGGAGGACAGGCAGCCTGTTAGGACAGATGGGCCCAGGCCAGTGGCCTTGAACCCATGCACCCTTGGCCCCAGTCCTTCTGGCAGGTCAGAGGGAAGGTGCAGGGTCTTGTTCTGCACTCCACCTCCCTCTCTTCTTGGCTGAGGAAAAACCTGTGACAGGGACTGTCCAACCTCACTGAAATGGCCCAGAGGCTGGAGGAGCCACAGACTGAGGATGCTGAGTGCACCTGGATTCAGCCGTGCCTGATCTCATCCGTGTGACACACGAAGTTCCATTTTGGTCTGTAACTGAGAGAGTCCCCAGGAATTCCACAGGGGACCAACGTCCTGCCTCATGCCCTCACCCCTGCCATCCTCCACATGGAGGCTTGCACCTGTGTCTGCCTTCTCAGCAGAGTTGTCGGCCACACCCCGGCCCCACGTTGTGGTGTCCCGGGAAAGGGTACATGTGCAGGTGTCAGCTCAGAAAGGCAGGCACAGATGTGGCTGAGTGTGAGGCCATGGGGAAGCTGCAGTCCATGGAGGTTTAGGCTGGGGAGGGGCTCAGGCTAGAGGCAGACCACCTTGAACTTTGGACCAACAAATTCAGACTTTCCCTGGAGCCTATGAGCCTGGCTGCTGGTTGGAGAGTGGGCAGGAGGGAGGAGGTCAGCGGGCTGGGAGGGTGTTGAGGAGGGGTGGATGCAGCCAGCTGGGGGGTACCCACAGAGGGAGGCCAGATGGGAGGACCCAGAGACATCCCTGAAGCCCTGGATGTTCAGGTGCAGTGCCCAGGACAGCCCCAGGGTGAGGACACTGGTGGGGCTGGAGGACCCAACAGTGTCCCACAAGGGGTCTGTGGGTTCTGGGGCAGGTGTTTAACGTCTTCAAAAAATTCTCCTAGGAAACTCTTGGAGCAGAACTTGCTGCCTCTGGGAGTGACCTTTGTATCCGTCCAGCTGACGAGGGAAAGGAGACTTTGTGCCCTGCAGGGAGAAGGGGGCATCTGGAGTGGGGGCACATATCTAGGGGGCTACCCTGGGGGGTTCACCTGCCCCGGACCCCTGGGTGAGTCTGGGGGTGGTTGCCTACCTGGGAACAGGGGGAGTCGAGTGTGTGTCGGCCACAGCTCAGCCTCCAGCAGGGGGGCCCAGGGTCCTGCCTGGGCTTTGACCTCAATTGTCACAGAGCCCTCGGAGAAGGAGAAGTCAAGCTTGCTCCCCTGGTAGGAGATGCCGTAGATGCACACTCCAGAGACCCCTGCCAGACACATGGGGTCGAAGGTCACGCCAGCCCTGGTGATCCTGGGGGGAGGGGAGACGTTCATGAGAGCAGGAAGTGGGGGGGCATGTGACTGCTCTCTGTTGGGCCTATACTCACCTGAACCCTGTGAATCCAAAGAGTGCTGCTTGCACGAAGCCCCCCATGCCGGTCAGGAAGTTCACAGCGCCCGATCCATCTGCATTCTCTGTCCACACCTGCACGTGGCCAGGCAGTTAGTGCCCGGACTCCCAGGATACGGGCCCCCATGAGGCTGCTGCCCCTGCTCCCAAGGGCAGGGCCCGAGGTCAGGCAGGAGTCACCAGGGACCTGACCCTGCTACGACTCCCCCTGAGGCTGGGCTCCCACTCCTACCAACCAGGGGCCGGAGCGGGAGGCAGGTGTGGTCAGCGTGAGAGCTGATACCGAGACCAGGCTACCTTGAATGGCTCAGTTATGTTGGCAAAGCTCCTTTCCAGGAGGTCCCGCGCCCGCCAGGGGTCCTTCAGCTCCATCCAGCCCACAGCAAACATGCTCTGGGGTCAGAGGTCAGAGGACATGCTGGGGCATAGCCCACTGCATGGGGAGGGGAGACTGAGGCTAGTGGGGCAGGGCTGGGGCTGCTGTGAGGACCGCCACCCCACACCCCTGCAGTTTCCTTACCCAGGTCATGGCAGGACCCTTTGGGGACGTCACAGCCTCATAAATCTCCAGGTTTTTCCTGCGAATGTGAGGACTCAGGTGGAAAGGGATGGGGTATCCCAGGAGCACAACGTCTGCCTGCTTCACCTCCTCTCCTGGGGAGGGACAGGTGCTGCCAACGGGGGAGGGAGCAGGAAGGGGGAGCTGCTCTACCAGGTAGGGGACATTCAGGGTGGACATAGGTCCTGTTGGAGGGGTGAAGGGGCCCTGAAGCAGCTCCGAGTACACTCACCAGGCTGGTACCCATCAAACTCAGGGTGGAAGTTCCGCATTGGGTCAAAGGGCACCTTGATCTTATCAGCCACTGCCAGCCATTCGCTGGGGACAGGCTGACCCAGGTCCCGGGCCAGAGCAGCAGCAAAGCGCAGGCTAGGGGCGGAGGAAGGGAGAGGGGGGCTGTAGCCCCAGCCCTCCCTGCTGGCCCTTTGCATGCTGGCAGTATGGGCAGGGGTCTTGGGTCGGACCTGTTCTGGACCAGGACGTTGGTGTACACGGAGTTGTTGACCCCTGAATGGTATTCGTCGGGAGGCATGACTCCTGGGCAGACAAGTGCAAGACGGTGCTTAGTGCAGGGTCCTAGGGACCTGCCCCTGATGCCAGTAGCCAGTGTGGGGCTGGCAACGTCAGGTGCCAAAGATCACACGCTGAACTGAGGAGCATCCACCTGCCCCACCAACCTGTGGCCACCTACTATCCCGGCCACAGCTGTCCATGCCGCTCCCTTCCACCACTGGCCCTCCCCTATGACCGGCCCCCCTCCCCATGACTCTCCCGCCCTCCTCGTGCCCTCACCCTTCAGGTGGTACTTTTCCTCCTCAGGGCTCCACTCCACACGGCTGCACCAAAACTCAGCCACATCCCTGACCACATCCCAGCCACCAGCTTCTTGGAAGAGCTGCAGGTCCTGGGGAGCAGGAGAGGGTGGGACAGGGACCGTAGTTCTCTGGTTGCTACATTTCTTGTCAGTGCCCGCCCTTCTGAGTGCCCAGAAGTGAAGGCCTGGCCCAGAGAGGAAGTCCTGGTGGGCGTGGGGGGCGTGGCCGTGTCAGGTGGGTGGTCATACCTGGTGGCAGGGTGACACCTCACCTGGGTGGTGTGGTAGTAGAGCTGGAAGGCCAACACCACAGCTCCGTTTACATGGATTTCCTGGGTCCCATAAATGTCCTCAGGGCAGACCTCCAGACCAGAACCTGCGCTCTCCCAGGCGAACTTGGCTCCCTGACGGGTTGGGGGCATGGAGCAGACCTGACTATTCTGGGGGTTGGGGCACAGGGATAGCCCACCCTTTCCCCCATGCTCCCAGCCTTCAGCCATGGAGGACAGAGGTGGGGGCACCGAGCGTCGGGTGCCCTCATGGGGACCTGCAGGCTCAGGGTGCCCACCATGTGTCCCCACCACAGCCCAGGCGGCTTCTGCCCAGCTTGCACCGTGTGTTGACCCTGGGCCAAGGTAGCGGGGGGACGCCAGCTGGGCCCCAGTGAGGCTGTTGTTCCTACCTATGCAGTGCAGGCTGGGGGACGCTGCTGAGCCCCTGTAAGAATCCAGGAATCCCAGCCCCACCCAGAGAGGAACCTGAGGTGATGGGTGCAGGCCTAGGAGGGATGTGGGGACATCAGGCCCTTCAAGGGGCTCTGCAGGGGGCGTGCCCAGGTCCCCCTCACCTGGTAACCCAGCTTCTGGGCATTGTCTTTGGCCCCACCCAGCGTCCGGACACGGTACTCCAGGAGGGCCCTGGCGGCCTCTGGGTGGAACATCAGGATATTCGGGAACATCCAGAGATCCTGAGAGCAAGGAAGGGCCCCTTGTTCGGGAGCTCTCACACCCTTCTCTCTCGCCTGCCTGCCCACATTCTGCCTTGGCCAGAGCTGGTGCTGCTCATGCTGCCTCCCTGAGCGCCCCTCTGTCGCCTTCCAGCTTCTCCCTCTGCTGCCCACCCTGCGTCCATCCTGGGCCCTCCACACCTGCCCATCCCACGTCCCGGTCTCCAGACTAGATGCTCCTCGGGTCTGGTCCCCAGCCCAGTGCTTCACCTCCCCAGCAGGCATCTGGGTCCCCCCGGCAGCTCAGGCTGGAAGCTGCGCGTGGAGCTCCATTGCTCACTAGCTGCCTGAACTGGAGTGAGTGACTCCGCCTCACCAGAGTGGGCCACAGCACTGGCTTCTGGAGGCATCTGATGAAGAGGGGTAGCATCCCGGGCCCGTCCCACGCTCAATGGACACCAAGTCCCAGTCTCTCCTGGCTCCCACTCCTGTCCGAGGCCTCAGCCTCTTCCACCCATGCTCCCCTCAGCAGCTGCGAGGGTCCTCCCAGAGCACACCTCTGTTAGTGTCATTCCCCAGTTCAAGTCTCCATGGCTCTTACAGCCCCCCTCCAGCTGCTCTTCTTCCTTGGTGAGGTGCCGTTTTGCCCCTGCAGATGCCACACACCCTCTCGGCTCTGCTGTGTGTACCCCCTGGTCCATCTGCCTGAATCACTCTTTTCCACCAAACTCCTACACATTCTTCGGCTGAGATCCCACCTCCTCCAGGAAGCCTTCCCTTCTGCCATGGCCTCTGTGATTCCCCAGCCACGGCCCCCATCCCTGGTAGGGCAGAGACAGCAGCCGTGCCCGTGCCCTCAGCCACGGCGTACTCCACGCCTGTGTGCTGCCCCATCTGTGGCTGCTGTGTGCTGAAGGTGGGATGATGCATACCTGGTCCCAGAAGACGTGGCCCCAGTAGCATTCCTCTCGGCTCCCATTGGACAGGCCCCCGGGGCTGAGGCCATGGCAGGTATAGCCTGGGGCCCCAGGCTGGGGCAGGGCACTGAGCAGGTAGTAGAGGGCGCCACGCAAGGCCTGGCGCAGGGGCAGGGGCCCCACCACATCCAGGCCACAGCCAGCCCAGAGCTGGGCCCAGGCCTGGGCGTGGGCCGTGTACAGAGTGCCCTCTGCCTGCAGCTGCAGGGCCTCGGTCAGGCAGGCTCGGGCCTCAGCCTGGCTGCCACCCACCACGGTCAGGAACTCCCAGGTCTGGTCTTCCTCACTTTCCCCAAGGGTCAGGGCTGGGGGCACTGGTGTCCACAGCATGTGTACTTCCTGCTGGGACCCCTCAGGTTGCTCCGGGGTTAGTGTGTGGCCATAAAGGCACCTGCAAGAGTAAGGCCATGTCTGAGGGACCCGCTCCCTCCTTAGTCTACCTGGCCAGCCCTGACCCCCTCCTCACCGGGCTCCTTGGAAGTCAGGACCCAGATGCAGGTCGAGGTCTGGGCTTTCTGGGGAGAAGGCTGACCGCAGCAGCACCGTGATGGGCCAGTTCCCCACGGCCACACGGGTGATGGACACACTGAAAGCCATGACGTGAGGCAGCGTGCGGTGGGCGTAGATGCGCTGGGAGGCCCGGAAGCTGGGGCCCTCTAGGGTGTGCAGAAAGGAGCCTGGGAATGGGCAGAGGGGGTCAGGGCAACTCGCATGCCCCACTTAGGGCCACTGAGGACAGTTACAAAGCTACCAGCCCCTCAGGGGGGTGGATCCACCCTCTGAGCCCCAACTGCCCTGTCTGGAGAGCTACGGTTGCACAGAAGACCCCAATCTTGTAGCAGTTCAGGAGGCCCGCAGGGCTGAAACCCTGCTTTTCTTTGTGAGTCAGGCACCCTGAGTTGGAAGGTGTCAGGATGGGACTGCTGTTGGTTCCCCCACTCACCTAGGACAGTGGTGGTTACCTGTGTTAGTGTCCAGGACAAAGGTCTTGGTCAGCTGATCTCCTGTCTCTGCAGGGACCTCCAGCTGGACATTGAGGGGACTCGGCAGAATGGCCCGGTGTGTGTCCCTGCAAGCCCCGTTGTACACGCCGCTCACATGCAGTGTGTCATGATACACACGTGTGCCCAAGTATGTGTTGGTCATGGTGGCCAAGAGCCGGGGGTCACTGGGCAGAGAATGGGCAGTGAATATGGTGGGGTCCTCAGTGGCATCCTCCATGGAAAGTCTTGCTCAGCAGAGTGGCCTGGAAAAGGGGGAGTCAGTGGCCCCCACAATTGGCTGGGCCTCCCTCTTTTGACTGTCTGTTAAAGCCCTAAGCCTCCCACCCCACGAACTTGGCTGATGCCTCTGACAGCTGGTGGGGAGGGTGTGGGCCACCTGGGCAGGCCCGATTTTTCACAGGCCCCACTTTTGAGCCAACCCAGGAAACACTTTCAACGCTAAGAGATGCTCAAACTCCTAATACTGATCTCCAGAGACCCAGCTGAGTCCCCAAACTCCCACCTTAGGACCTCAATTCGAGTCCTTCCAGCTCTTTCCAAGCCGCACCCCCACGGGCCCCGACCTGTTAGTGGGGAGTGAGGAGGCCTCAGTCGTCCGGACAGTAGTCCTCAAGAAGGCTGGCTTGGGGGAGGGCTGGGGTGTGCGCCGGAGCGCGGTCCGGGGCGGTGGGGGCGGGGGGTTGCGGAGGCCAGCGACCCTGGGCCGGGGCGGGGAAGGAGCCGGAGCTCCGGGAGGCAGGCCGGGGAGGGTCTCTGGGGCTCACCGCAGCCCTGCGTGTCCCCAGGCTCCAGCCCGCTCGGCGCTGCCCCTCCTTGGCCAAAGGGAGAAGTAGCCGGCGGCCGCCCCGTCCCCGAAAGGCCTTGCGGTCCCCGCCCCCAGGGCCGCGCAGGGCGGGGCAGCTGGGCCCCCACCCCCGGGGCGGAGCCGCTGGGCAGGCGAGCGGGCCCCGTGGGTCCGCGTGCACACCGGGTGCTGCTGCTGTGCACGCGGGAGGTGCTCGCAGCCAACTGCGGGAGGAGCACAGTTTGAACGCTGACCTCAAGGATGTGTCCAGGGATGGATACGAGGCGGGCGGGGGCCTTTGGTTTGCGGTTGCCCCTCTCCGGTCTCGGCTTCCTCTGTCTCTGCGTGAGCTTCCGTGTCCCCCCTTCAGAGAGGTGGCGCTGCCGGTCCCCCTCCAGGAGAAGTCCCTCCCCTTGCTCTGGCCCCACCTTCCGGCCCTCCCCAGCCGCTGCTCTCAGACTCCGTTTCCCCACCTGCCCACCTGGACGCTCCAGGGCTGGGCCCTGGGCCTGTCTCCTTGCCTCTCTGGCCCTGGCCTGACCCACACGTCTGTGCTCTGACCACTGGGCCCAGCCAGAGACACTCAGATTCCACGTGTCCCTCAAAACCAGCTCTTCTTTTTTTTTTTTTATTATAAGATTTTATTTATTTATTTGAGACAGAGAGAATGAGAGAGAGAGCACATGAGAGGGGGGAGGGTCAGAGGGAGAAGAAGACTCCCCGCCGAGCAGGGAGCCCGATGCGGGACTCGATCCCGGGACTCCAGGATCATGACCTGAGCCGAAGGCAGTCGCTTAACCAACTGAGCCACCCAGGCGCCCAAAACCAGCTCTTCTTGCAACCTCCCGCAGGAGACTCCTCCTGTCCAGCTGCTCAGGCCCCCTCTGTCCCCACACCCACTTCCAATGCACAAGTCCTGTTGTTCTGCACTTGCCAGATCTCACCATCGCCACTGCAACCTCCGAGGTCAAGCCGACCTCTTGGATAGACACAGTCCACACTCTGTGCTTCTGCTCTGCCCTCTGCAGTCCTTGTTAACACAGCCACAGGCACCCTTCTGCTCCGAAGCCTGTGGTGGTGCCCACCTCACTGGAGGACCGACCGGCCAGCATCCCTTGCCCCCCCCAACCCCTCCCCTAGTCCACTGCTGCCACTCTAGCTTCCTTGCGGCTTCTGCAACAGTCCAAGCATGCTCCCTGTTATGGACTGGGTGTGTGCCCCCAAATCCATCAGTTGAAATCTAATCCCCAGTGTGACCGTATTTGCAAGTGGGGCCTTTGGGAGGTAATTAGGTCAAGAGCTGTCAAGAGTGGGATTAGAGACCTTACAAGAAAAGGCCCGAGAGCTAGCCTGCTCTCTTTCCACCATGTGAAGAGACAGCAAGAGGACAGCCCTCTGCAACCAGGAAGAAGGTCCTCACCAGATGCCATATTGACTGGCACCTTGACTTTGGACGTCCCAGCCTCCAGCACTGTGAGAAACACATTTCTGTGTTTGATAAGCGCCCCAGTTTATGGTATTTTGTCATGGCAGACGAGCTGGTAAGACACACCTCTTCATGGCCTTTGTACTTGGCTATTGCTTTGCCTGGAACACTTTCCGTCAAGATATTCTCAGGGCTTGATGCCTCACATCCTTCTGTTTTCAAATGCCCTGTCCTCAGTTAGACTTCTCCAGACCCAGTACTTGTAACTGGAAAGCCTTGGCTCTGTTGTCGCCCCGCATTTTGCCGTACTTTATGTTCCCCCAAAGCACTGGTTGGCCCCTGTCTATGTCTATACATGTTTATTGTCTGTCTTCCTGTCAGGTTAAGGCGGGGGGGATTTTGTCTGTTTTGTGGAATGAATGCCCAGATTTGAAAGGTGAGTATGGAAGGGAATTTCCCCCGAGAAATGAAGGCACTGACTCCCGTGGTTTTCATCTACCTGGACTGAGGTCTCAGGAGCCGGTCAAGCCCTGAAGCTTTGACCAGAGACCTGAGGATTCGGGGGCTGTCCACTGCTGGCCCTGTTCGTCAAACCCGGGCCTCGCCTCAGAGCTTCCTGTAGTCAGTCTGTAACCCTGAGCCTCAGTTCCCTCATCTGGGAAATGGGGAATACAACCCCACCCCATACAGGTGGATTGGGGACCAAAGGAAAGATTGTGAGCGCTTGCTAGGATGCTTGGCCACGTGCAACAGAAATCAACAGAAGTGAATCCAAAGGAGAATGTATTATCAGTGCATGGGGTGGGGGGGCAGGCTGCCTGCTGCCAGAGTCCCAGCTGCTACTCCATCTCCCTCTCCCCTGGTCTCCATCCCTGAAGACCTAGATAGTGAATGGACCCCTCTGGACTGGGCCCACACAGCCTCAGGGATGGCTTTGCTCCCAATGCCAAGATCCAAATTCCTGGGGTGGAATGGTGACCTGCCCACCTTTGGTCAGGGGTCAGCCCCTGCTCGATGCCCTGTGACCAGGGGCAGAGTTGTTGGGGCTGTGGGGCCCATAGTGCAGATGGGGATGGGATCAGTGCAGGGGTCGCTCTGCACTGAAGAGACCAGGTAAAGGCCAACACATGGTAGGTGCTTGATGCCTGGGAGCTCTTGACATCATTATTGTTGCTGGAGGCATCTGCAGGGGGAAGGCTAGAGGGCCTCAGGAGAGGAAGGTGGGTGGAGGAGAGGTCCCTGGGTTTCTAAGACAGAGATGTAACCTGTGCCCAGGGTGTGAGGGGAGGGGCATGTCCTGGGACCTGTCCCTGGCCAGGTAAGGGACCCTGTGTGTCCTCGCCTCCCATCTGCCTGCCCCCAGCTCCTCAGGCTCAAAAGAGCTGACCAGAGCTGAGAGCAACATCCTCCTGCCCTTGGGATGAGGAAGTCTACTCCGTAGGGCTGACTAGAGTCCTCCCCCTGGCCTTCGGGGCCTCAGAGGGCACTGATGAATCCTGTGGGAGGCTCGGGGGGACTGTCCAGTGCCGGGTGGGTGATGACCAGACCTGGCTTTGCCGTCTTCACTGTCTGCAGCTCCTTCAGTGACTGCTCGCTCAGCTCCACGGAGGTCAGACTGTAGCCATGCACACCGAACACAAGTGGGAGTAGGTTGGGGAAGCTGAGGCCAGGGCGGGGGGCGGGGCAGTAACAGGGCAGCAGTGTGGGGGCAGTGATGGGGCTGTTGGCCTGGGCTGTGCTAAAGCACACAGTGACAGAAGGTGTTAGGGGCGTCAGAGGCTGGGAAGAGGGGTTAGGGGCTGGGGGCCAGAGCCTTTCGGGGAGTAAAAGGGTATTGGGATCACTGGCCCAGACTTGCCATGGCACCAGATGACAGATGGACATTTGGTCTGGTAGAGTGGCTGAAGCCAAGAGCTGGGGCCAGCGCTTTGGAGCACGGGTCTCCAGGGGCTGGGTTTGAGTGTGGTCACTCGGGGGGCCCTGAGAGGGCCTCCACTTCAGGGCCCAGGGGAAGTCCCCAGGCACCCAGCCCAACCCACGGTTGAGGGGCTGAGTCCCCAGCACGTTTCCCGCCCCTGCCTCTACCTGAGGCTCTGTAGGCGGCATCCTGGGTGCTGTAGGGCTGCACACAGGTAGGTTACCATGGGTCCCGACAGTTGGCAGTCACTGAGATCCAGGGTAGTCAATGCTGGGCTCTGCCTGAGCATGCTGATGAGGTACTGAAGCGCTTCCTGGAGGCAGGGCTGCTGCACCCTGGGGGCGGGGTGAACCTCAGGACTGCTGTGGACAAACCGCACCCCCCCCCCCCCCCCCCCCCGGCCCCTGGCCCACGGCCCTGCCCTTGTCCCTCCCTTGGTCTCTCCCAGGCCAGGTCTTACCGGAGCTTCTGCACCCGGCACTGGGGCCAGGCCAGGCCCTCACTCAGCACACGCAGGCCTGCCTCGGTGAGCCAGTTGTGGAGGAGGCCCAGCTCCCTCAGGGCAGGGGCCTCCTTCAGGGCCCCAGAGAGGTCTTGGCAGACCGAGTCAGGCAGTTTGCAGCGGCACAGCCTGTGGTCAAGAGGCACACGGGTCTGTCTTCAGGCCCCTTGGCTGCTTTGCTACACCCCGGCTCCGCAAACTGCCCGCTGCTTGGGCGGCTGAGGTTCAGCTGGCGATATGCTGGCTCCACAGGAACAGAGTTTTCTCCGTCCTTTGTCACCACATGTGTTCCTGAGGCGCCCTGGCCATATATGCAAGTGCTGGACTGCACTCCGCTTTTCCCTTAGGACACAATTCTCTACCAGCTTTTTGATGAGCCAATTTAGATCTTACCGTCCACATGTTTAATTGCATATCATTGTCCATCGAGTTAAGGTAGGCCATAGTTTATTCAAGTGGCCAGTCCCTAACAATCGGGCAGTTGTGTTGTTCCTACTTTTTTGCTATTATAAATAATGCTGTGATGAACGTCTTCATTCATTCAGTTTAGGGGCAGAATCGATGGGCCAAATGTGCCGATCACCTTCTTGGCCCCCTACGTTTATTTCCAGGTTGCTGGAATACCCTCCTGTCAAGCTAAGTAACCATGTCACTATGCCCCACCGGTACTAGTTCCTACAGTTTCTCTTACCTTCTGCTTACTTGGTGATAGGTCATAGACTCAGTGTTGCCACATTAATTCTCATACCAACCCTCTGAGGCAGAATCTCTTGGCTCCATTTCATAGGGGAAGAAACAAGCTCAGATAGACTGACTTGCCCAAGGGCTCAGAGGCAGGCAACCTGGACTCAAAGCCTGTGTCCTGAATACTCCCTTCCATTGCTTGGAAGAGTTCAGAGGGGCTGCCCAGCACTTTCCAATAGCACCTAGCAGCCTTCCTTCCTTCCTTCGTTTGTTTGTTTCCTTTCTTTGGAAGGAAAATATGTTCTGGTCTTCTTTATCCCTCCCCCAGAATGCTTAGCCGCACCACGCTTTCCACTCAAACTGGGGCCAAACGCTCCTTCCTAACTAACACCGAAGCTGGTGATGGAGCCCCCGCCCCCATCCCCTCCTCCCTCCTCCGTTCTGTGTGGGCACAGCCTGTTGACCCCAGCCCGGGACACCAGAGGCCACAGGCTCTCAGTCTGTCCCCTCAGCCGTTTCCAGACAGGGCTGTACCTCTATCCCTGCCCAGAGTATCCTGCTTTGCATCCCTTCCAAGGGAGGGGTGGGGGCATGGTCACTCACGTCAGGCTGTTCAGACCACAATGTTGGTCAGTCATGGCCTCGAAGAGTGAACGTAGTGGAGAGGCCTGGGGTTTTCTCATGGTGGCTTGTGAACTGCTAGGAGAGAGAGCAAGGTGAAGCCCACCTGTCCCCTTCCAGTCCCTACCTCTTTCCTGTGGTCCTGAGGTGTCGGAGCTGTCTCTGCCCTCAACCCCAAACTGAGCTAGGGCCCCTCCACCCTCTTCACTCTAAACCCAGTGTGAAACCACTCATCTGGGGCCCCATGCACCTCCCCGCTGAAGCAGTCTATTTGAGTCCAGCCGGTGGGGGAGGATGTCACCCGCATTCCGAGCTGGGTCTACCCTTGCACGTGCAGTGGGCGTCCCCAGCCCCAGCCCCTGCCAACATCCTGACTTTCATTATCTCAACAGATGCTGAGCTCTGGGTCAAGTGCTGGGTTGGAGCTAAGGCAACTCGCCCTGAAGAAGCTGAGGGTCTAGTAAGGGGGATAGACATGGGTAGATGTCATGGCATACAGTGGTCTGTGGGGCACTTCTGGGGCCAATGGGGTCTCAGGCCAGCTGGGGGAGCCTGGCAAAGCACTGACAATAGGCAGCAAACAGAGTGGAGGGAGCAGCGGGTACAAAGCTCAGGGCACAGTGGGCATAGTTATTCCAGAACTTATTAGAAAGCTGGGCCTGAGCCACACAGCCATGCTTGGAGCTTTGCCTCGCATGTGGACAGCTGGGAATTGGCATGGCAAGGGCATCCTGGGGAAGGAGATGGACAGATGGACATTGGGAGGCTGCCTTGCAAGGGGGTGGGCTCCTCCTCTGGCGGGGGGGGGGCGGGCGTCCGCTGTGGACGTGCTCCCCCTGCCCAGATGGATGCACGGGCACACATTCCCCCACGGAGGGCCTGTGAACCGGGGGCCATCTTGCCCTGTAGACTCACGAGCTGCCGCCCAGGCTGCCATGCAGTCGCTTTATCAGGCTCTTCCTCTTTTTCTTCTCCTGTGCGGGGACCAGTCCACAGCTCACCAGCCGCAGTGCCTGCCCGGCGGGGCAGCACCTTACGCAGTAGCTCAGGACGGCCAGGTCCATGCGGCTGAAGCGCACGCGCTCCAGCTCCAGCTCGGGCCAGCCGCGCAGGGCTTGGTGCACGAAGGCGCCCTCCTGCGTCTCGTACAGGCAGTACAGCAGCTCCAGCGGGTAGTTGAGCTCGCCCTCCTCCTCTTCCGGCTCCTCGGCGCCTTCCGGAGCTTCGGTCTCTTCGGCCCCCTCAGGTGCCGCCCCAGGGCGGCCCTGGCCCTGTTCCTGCACCCACCGCAGGACATCCTGCTTCACGCGCTCGGAAACCACGCCGCCGAAGTGGCGCTCGAGGTCGCGCATCCGCTCTGTGTTCAGCAGCCCGAAGAGGAAGCGCGTGGTGAGCGTGAGGTGGCAGCGCCGCTCGGTGTCCCCCCGCAGAAGCGCTCCTACGCTGTCAGCCGGTGCCGTGAGATCTCTCTCATCCTCCAGCAGGTAGGACAGCGCAGCGAAGAATTCCTGGAAGCTCTGGTCCATGAACTGGTAGGTGACCTCTGTCTCCAGCACGCCTGGCAGCTCTTTCTTGCTGAGAAACAGCGTCTGGACTTTAGAGCCGCGAAGTTCCAGTCGTTCCAGATCCTTCTCCGCGAACTGCGCCCTGTGCCGGAGGATGCCTTCACGGGCCAGGCGGCACAGCTTGCGCAGCTCGCCCTGCATCTGGGGACCATCTGCCGCAGGCGCCGAGCTCAGGACGCTGGCGATGAAAAGCAGGTACACGGACGTGGTCGTCTTGGAGGTGCGCGACAGGTCCTGGCCGAGCTCGATCTGCTGGCGCAGAACGGTGCACACGATCCAGCACACAAAGGGCACGAAGCACAGTGCAAACAACGTCTCATTCTCCTTCACGAAACGGTAGGCACGCTCCGCCGTCCATTCGTCCCGAAAAAACTTGTGGAAGTACTTCTTCTTGTCCTTGTCGGAGAAGCCGCGCACCTCCGCGCACTGCGGTGAGCACAGGAGGCCCTGCATCCTCCCCGGGGCGGTGGCGCGCGCGGTCACCAGCAGGCGGGCGTTGGGCAGCAGCGTCTTGCTCAGCAGGCCGCCCAGCACCCGCGCGCCATCTGCCTCCTCGAAGGGGTCTGTGCAGGGCCTGGCCTCGGAGGGCCCGGGCGGCGGCAGCAGCTCGTCCGCGCCGTCCAGGATGAAGAGCAGCCGCTCGGACCGAGCGAGCATCTGCTGCAGGGGCGCACTGCGGTGGGGGCACTGGTCTAGGATCAGGCCGGCCAGGCTGCACGTGCCGGGTCGCTCCAGCAGCTCGCGGCAGGGCAAGAAGAAGGCGAAGTCCACCTGGTCGTGGTACAGCTTGCCTGCCGCCCAGTCGTACAGGATTTTCTTAGCCGCCATGGTTTTGCCGATGCCCGCCGGGCCCTGCAGCACTACAGTCAGAGGCCGCTGACCGTCTCCGTCGCGGCCGAAGAGGCGGTTGAAGGTGTGGGTGTCCGAGCGCCGAGCGCGCTCTGGCCCCTGCTCCTCCGCGAGCCCCGGAGCCTCGTCCACCAGCGTGGCGCTCTCGCGCGCGATAAGCAATTTGGTGAAGCGCTTATTGATCTTCACCGAGCGGCTGTTTCTCTCCTTCACCTTGGCATGCTGCTGCAGGACATGCTCTCTGTACTTCTTTTTGTACTCTGGTGGGGGCCGGCAGAGGGGACCGGAGGGAGTAAAGAGAACGGGGTATGTGTGTGGGGAGGACAAGGATGGGACGGGCTGCGTCACTTGACCCTCTCGGGCAGTTCCCCAACCCACTAGGTTAAGGTCTGTTTCCCCAGCTACACCCCAGCCCCTCTCCCCATCCAGCCTTCCCACACACTCTCCTCCCTGGGACCAGCTGTCGGGAACCTCCAAGCAGTGTAGAGGACACTCGTGCTGCAAACCTGAGGGTCACCGTCGTGTCCCCCCCCCCCCCCCCCCCCCCCCGCCCCGACAGCTTGGGGCCCGTGTTTCGTGCCGGGAGAGACCTACCGGACACGGAGAGCAGAGCGGAGGAGCTGGGGCCGAGCCCTGGAAGGGAGACCTGTGGTGAGGCCCTGCTGAATGTGCAGGGGCGGGGCGGGGGCCGCAAGAGGGAGTTGGGGCCACCCTCAAGAGCGCCCAGGATCCGAGCCCTGGGGCTGGTGAATTTGCGGATGGGGAAGCGGGAAGGATGGTGGCTCGAGGCCCAGACTCTGCCCAGGCGGAAGCGAACGGAGAGGCAGGGACCCTGGCAATCCCCGACCCTGCGCTCACGCTGCAGCCGCTGCTCCTTGAGTCGCGCCGCCACGTCGCGCACGTCCGCCCTCTTCAGGGTCGTTCGGGTCACGTCCAGCGCAGGCTCTGGCCCGTAGAATTGGGTCAGCTGCATCGCGAGGTCCACGGCGTCCGCGCGCTCCAGCCGCCCCCACGGGATGCTGCGGCCGTCCAGGGGCGCATCCCGCAGCTTGAGGCGGAAGCGCTTCAGCTGCTCCTGGCTCAGGTCCTCGAGCGCGGCCTGAAGCAGATCCCGCGCGGCAGCCGCGCGGGACTCCGTGCTGGGGGCGGTAGGAGTCAGCACGAGTGTGGCGACGGTGACCCCAGCCCTGCCGCGCCCCCCCCACCCGACCCCGGCGTCGGGGCGCCCAGGACAGTCAGCGAGTCAGAGGCGGCCCCATTTCCCCGCGTGACTCCAGGCCAACGCTTGGTAGCACTCCGCGGGGAGGGAAGTCATGGAGGAGGTGGTGGGCTTTGCTCCGAGGCTTTGCTGCCTGGTGGCGAGTGGGGTCACTCCGCGGCAGGCACTGGCCACCGCTGACCCGAGCGCTAGGGGGCGCCTTCCTGCTCTGTACCTCCCTTCCTGTGTTCCTCCCACACACATGGCCAGGCCAGGTCAAAAGTCTACGATGAGGTATCCGCAAGGGCCTGCGCTCTCCCCTTTCCTCCCTTTTCCCCTTCCCTTCCCTGGGAGCCTCGAGCAAAGCTGGCCTCAGCAGAGAGCCAGACTCACCACTTGGCCCAGACTGTGTTCCTCAGTTCCCCATGATACTCATCGCACTGCACCCTTTGGTGGGGTCCAGGCGGGGGGCCTTACGCCAGGGGCTGAATCTGAGCCGCTCCTAGGGAACAGACCCACCGGATGCCTTCTGTGCAGATGGAGTCCCTAGAATCCTGAGCCTGGGGGATGCTGGGGGAAGGTTGTGGATAAGGGGGTGTGAAGCCCAGGGAGTCAGCAGCCTTAGGTGAGGCCTTCGAGGGCTTCCCAAGTGACCACCCTGAAAGCCAGCACTCACCTGGAGCAGAAGGCCTCTGGCTGGTCCATGGAGTCTGGCCCCTAGGACTAGCACTTAGGGGCAGACGCAGGGATCAGAAAGGTGACCTCTCTCCAGGTTGCCTGGAGCCAAGTTCTAGGGGAGTTGTCCAGTCTCATCCATGCCGTAGGCCCAAGTGCTCTAGCTCAGCCAGCACTAAGATGTCCGTCTACCAGTCACCAAGCTCCCAAACTCAGGCACTGGGGCACGTGCACACAGTCACCCTTTAAGAGTTTTGCTGGGTGACCTTTGATTTTCTTCTAATCTTTTTTCCCCTTTACTGTACTCTGAAAACCCATAGGGTGTGGCCTCGAGACAGAGCTGTGAGCAGGTGACTGCAGAGCAGGGTGGACTGTGTGGAGGATGTGGCTGTCTCAAAACGAGACCTTCAGCTTTAAGGCCTCGAGATAGGTTAAATTCTGAAGGCAGCAGTGAAGAAGGGCTTCTTAGGCAGAGGGGACACTGGGATTTGCATGATATTATCAGGGAAAGGAAGGCTGTCACATGGGCCAGGGAAGAGCTCTGTGGCTTCCCAAATCTGGCTTGAGCAGGCTGATGAGAAGAGGTTTGAAGATGAGGAGTGTGTGTGACTGATGTGGGACCATGTGCGGCCAAATGAATGTGGGGTTCTACTGACAGTATCTGCCTGTGTGAAGTGTGTGTGTGTGTGTGTGTGTGTGTGTGTGTGTGTGTCTCGGTCTGTCTATGTGACCATGTTTGTTTTTTTTCCTAAAGATTTTATTTATTTATTTGACAGAGAGAGAGAGAGAGATCACAAGTAGGCAGACAGGCAGGCAGAGTGAGAGGGAGAAGCAGGCTCCCTGCTGAGTACAGAGCCCAATGTGGGGCTCGATCCCAGGACCCTGGGATCATGACCTCAGCCGAAGGCAGATGCTTAACCATCTGAGCCACCCAGGCATCCCTATGTGACCATGTTAATACTGTGTTTGTGTGAGGGTATCTGTGGTCAGCTACATAAAAGACCCCAAAGATACCAGGTCCTAATCTCTGGAACTCTTGAAGGTCCCCTTGTATACCAAAAGGGGCTTTGCTGATGTGATGGAATTCCAGGTCTAGAGATGGGAAGATTGTCCTGGATTATCCAGATGGGCTGTAAATGTCATCTCAAGTCTCATGGATAGAGGCAGAGGGGGATTTGGGCCAGAGGAAGGTAATGTGACACTGAAGCAAGATGCTAGGCTGCTGGCCTTGAAGTGGGAAGAAGGGGCCAAGAGCCAAGGGAGCGCAAGGAACACAGCACTTGAGGCTGGAAATGCAACTTGAAAAAGGCAAGGTGAGGACATGTCCTCTAGAGCCTCTGGAGGGAGTGTGGCCGACCCAACCCATGGAACTCAGCCCAGTGAAACTGATTTTGGACTTCTGGCCTTTGGAACTGTGAGAGAATAAATGTGTGTTGTTTTAAGCCAGGTTTGTAATAGCTTTTACAGCAGCCACAGAAAATGAACACAGTAGCTCTCTGAGCATTTCTGTGAAACTGTCCGCAAGAACAGGTGTTCTGGGATTGTCACTGCCTTTCTGGCCATAAGCCATCCTTGTGTTCAATCCTGCGTCCACCAGGAGCCCTGAGAACGGCCCCCTGGGGAGAGAACCCAGAGTCCTGGGATCCTCTTTTCTGGTTGCCCCCTCCACCAGGAGGAGGGGACTCACAGAGATGCCCATTTGTCTCTGATTTTTTTTTCTACTTAAGACAAATAGACCCCATGTCTCCCTGAGGTGGGCTCAGGCTTTCAGAGGTATGGCTCTGTTAACCACACTCACATCTACCCCAGGGTGGCGCCCTCCTTCTCTCCTACTCCCCAAATTCCTGACAGGTCCCCACCATCTAACTTGACAGCCCTCCACACTGGTAAGCCTCCTGGACACAGGGCAGGGTTGGGAGCAGAGAGCCTGGAGGGGCTGCTGCCGGCACACAAGGGCAGGGGCCACTTTGTGCTTTGAAAGAACTCTCGTGAACATGAACACGGCTCACTGTCCCCACAGAGCACTGAAAGGTAGGGGCAGTGCACCTGCCCTGTGTGGTGAAGCGGCTTCACCTGGGGCAGGCCCAGAGTGGGGACAAGACCCTTATTCCAGGCCATGGTGAGGGTAACACCCAGCAAGGCAGAGGAGTGGACTGAGTGTCCTTGGAGTCAAGGTCCTAGGGACAAACCCTTAGCAGAGTTGGGCCTCAGCTGCCAGGAGAGGTTGGGGATGGGGGGTGCTCCTGTCATGAGCTCTACGGGGTCCCAGCTCCCTTGACCTACTGGCTCCTGACTCAGCTCCTCTGACATGGCTGGGATTCTGCAGAGGGAAAGCAACAACAAATGGACAGCAAACGTAGGCGTGTCAGGGCTCAACCGTGGACAGAATGTGGGCCGTGCTCAGCTCGGTGGGCATCGCAGGGCCCTGGGCCACAGCCCCACTTCCAAAGAC
Organism: Leptonychotes weddellii; assembly: GCF_054177405.1. Taxonomy (NCBI): domain Eukaryota; kingdom Metazoa; phylum Chordata; class Mammalia; order Carnivora; family Phocidae; genus Leptonychotes; species Leptonychotes weddellii. The sequence continues at coordinate 87,637 of NC_138379.1, read as the reverse complement.
CCCAGTGCACCCCTCATGGACCCCTCACTGAACCCCGTTCCAACCCCGAGACACTCCACACACCCTCACTCCTCCAGGCAGAGACAGATGTCCCACGTTGGCTGGTGTTGTGTTTCTCTGAAATGAACATTCACTTTTCCTCTCCACAGGATAATTTCTTGAAAGCAAGTTCTCTACAACTGCACTGTCTCCCTTCCATTGTTTCAGACAGAAAGTGCCACCATCAAGAGCACAATCTCCTAGCCAGAACTTCGGGGATCAAATCCTGCCTCCACCATCCAACAGCTGGATCACCTTGGACAAGTTACTTAACCTCTCTGTGTCTCTGTTTCCTCATCTGCAAAGTGGCATGGTAATGGCACTCCAGCGTCGAGGGTGGAGAGGAGTGAAGCTGTAACACATGCACTTGCCCATTCTAGGCATTGGTTGTTACCACCTCTCCAGTTCTGTGAAGTTCTGTTTTCTGGGTCACCGAGAGCATCCTGATTTCTAAACCCACTTCAGTTCTGAGTCCACTCACCTCTCCCTAGCACTTAACACTGCTGACCATGAACTTTTCCTTGAAATGCAAGCTCTTTTCCTTTTGTCAAAGGAACTGAGAGGGGCACGTCAGAGATAGCATAGGGTTGGAGGAAGGGCGTGCATCTGCTCTGGTGTGTTCTGCCATAATCAGCATGGGAAGGGCCCTGAGGGCTGTGATTTCGGGATGTCAAGGTCATCCCCATCTCCTAAGATGGACCCTCCTTAAGTGGACTCTGTGTCCCACAAATTCTCAGCAGCTGCTGATAACAGCCCTGGAAAAGGCTTTGATAATGGGAGCCAATATCAGGGAGCCTTGCCGTGAGCTGAGTTGTGGAAGCATGGGGATGAGGAGAGGAGGTTGGGAGCAGGTGGAGGGGTGCACTTGGGGGGTGGAGAAAGCCAAAGGCTTTCTTTCTTAGAAGGGGTAAGCAGGCAAGGAAAGGAATTGGGGAGTGGTGTGGCAAACAGTGCCTTTTCACTCGGATTTGTGTCATCTACAGGTGTAGCTGCTGAGCAGGGCCACTTCCAAAGTCACAATCTTGAAATCTTTTCCAAGTAATTTAGACTGCACTCTGAAATCCCTCAAACGTTCCTCCCACAGGGATTTTGCTACCTAGGAAAACTTGAGGAAAACCTTTGAGCATTTCATCCTCTCTCAAATTTTGTCCTCATGGCGGCTGCTAATGAGGTCTCTCTGGTGTCTTCAGCATCACCCACTCCTCCTTTGGGGGTTCCCTTCCCCTCAGTTCTCCTGCCTTTGAAAAGCCTCATTCTTGAGTGCTTATACCCTCAGCAGAATGCTTCCTTCCCTGTTCTGAGCATTCCAATTCACCTCTTGACCTCAGAGAAAGGACCATTTCTGGAGGAGTGGGAAAGATGAGGAAAAAAACGGACTTACAGCTGACCCCCTCCTCTGTGTGCTAATATTATATAACTTGGCTAAAATGGGCAAATTCCCAGAAAGACACAAACTACTGAAATGGACTCCAAAGAAAGAATCTGAATAAATCTTCAAGTAAAGAGATTGAATTAATAATAAAAAAAAATTCCTACAAAGAAAAGTCCACACCCAGATGGCATCACTGTTGATTCTATCAAACATTTAAAGCATTACAAACACTCCTTCACAAACTCTTACAAAAAATATAAATGAGAAGAATACTTTCCCAACTCATTCTGTGAGGCCATATTACCCTGATCCCAAACGAGGCGAACACATCACAAGAAAACTAAAGACCATTATCCCTGATAAATATAGACACAGAAAATCTTCAACAAGCTCCTAGAAAACAGAATCATTAACATATAAAAAGAATTACAAGCCATGGCTAAGCGGAATTTATCCCAGTAGTGCAAGATTGGCTTGACATCCCAAAATCAATTAGTGTAACTGGGAAGTCCTTACTGTGCCCACCCAGTAGGAGCTGGCCAGGCAGCCTGGGTGGTTCTCATTCATCTTTTCTCTGATGAGGGTTTTCATTGCAGTGATTCTGTTCCTTTTATACTCTTTTTTCCCTGTTCCTTTAATACTCTTGTATACTGGGAGTTTTGGAGGTAGATGTCTGGGTCTCTTAGGCTTCAGAAGGTCTAGTGGCTTACAAGCTCAAGATCAAGGAGTCAGCAAGGCTGGTTTCTTCTAAGGCTTTTCTCTCACCCTTGTAGACAGTTGTTTTCTTCCAGTGTCTTCACATGGTCTACCTCTGGGTATCCGATATGGATTTTAATACATCCTAACCTACTGAGGGAAGGAAAATATTCAGTCCCAGCCCTCTCCAGCCTTCCTGTCTCATTCAAAGAAGAATTTTGAAAGAAACCAGAGGGAAAGAAAGCCCACCAGTAGAACAAAGATACAAATTACATCAGACCTTTCTTAGAAATCATGCAAGCAAGAAGAGAGTGGGATGGGATATTTAAATTGATGAAAGAAAAAAATCCACCTACCTAGAATTCTGTATCCAATGACATTATATTAAAGTGAAGGAAAAATAAGAACTTTCTCAAACAAACAAAAATTGTGGAAATCTGTCACCAGAAGATCAGTCCTGCAAGAAATGTTAATAGGAGTTCCTCAGAGAGAAGAAAAAGAATATTATGTAGATTCAGATCTACGTAAATGAAGAGGATTATTGAAGGAATAAATGAAGGTAAAATAAAATATTTTATTTTTCTTATACTTAACTGATCTATTAGTTTGTTCAAGATAATAATAGCAATATATTGGTTGAATATAGCTTGTGAGTAAGGGAAATGTGTGACAGTAATGCCATAAGGAATGGGAGGGAAGAATTGGGAATGGCCTGTTATAAAATACTTGCACTGTGCCTAGGAAGTGGTACAGTATTATATGAAAGCAGACCTAGAGTAATTGTAAAGGCAGATTACAAATTCTAGGACAATCACCAAAGCATTTTAAAAAAGAAGCATAATTTGGGTGCCTGGCTGGCTCAGTTAGTTAAGCATCTGACTCTTGATTTCTGCTCAGTCATGATCTCAGGGTTTTGAGATCGAGCCCTGTGTTGGGCTCCACACTGGGCCTCAGCCTGCTTAAGATTATCTCTCTCCCTCTCCCTCTGTCCCTCCCTCCCCACTTATGCTCTCTCTCTCTCTCTCAAAAAAAGAAAAAAAAAAGCATAATTGATATGCTAAGGGAAGAGAGAAACCAGAATAGTATAAAATACTCAAAACCAGAGAAAAAGCAGAAAAAGTTTGGAAGAAAAAAAGAACAAGAAAGTGAGACAAAGGGACCAAATAGCAAATGGTTACAAATATGATAAATACTAATTTAACCATATCAGTAATCACTTTAACTGTAAATGACCTAAATTCCTTGAAAGACCTGTAAATAACCCTAAATGACCTAAATCACTTTAACTGTAAATGACCAATTGAAAGAGAACGACTATCAGAGTGGATAAAAAACATGACCCAACTGCATGTTGTTCACAAGAAACCCACATGAAATATAAAGACACAGATAGGTTAAAAGTAAAGGGACGGAGAGAGATATACCAGGCTAACACTAATCAAAAGAAGACTGGGTGGATGAAGGTGGTCAAAAAGTACAAACTTCCAGTTATAAGATAAATGAGCACTAAGGATGTAATGGACAACATGGTGACTGTGGTTAACATTGCTGGATGGCATGCATATGTGAAAAATGTTAAGAGAGTAAATTCCTGAGAGTTCTCATCACAAAGAAAAAGAAGGACCTTTTTCTTTTTCCTTTTTTTTTTTTTAAAGATTTTGTTTATTTATTTGACAGAGAGAGACATAGCGAGAGAGGGACACAAGCAGGGGGGAGTGGGAGAGGGAGAAGCAGGCTTCCGGCAGAGCAGGGAGCCCAATGTGGGGCTCGATCCCAGGACCCTGGGATCATGACCTGAGCCGAAGGCAGACGCTTAACGACTGAGCCACCCAGGCGCCCCTTCTTTTTTTTTTTTCTTTTGGTATCTATTTGAGATGATGAATATTAACTAAACTTATCTGGTAATCATTTCACAATATATGTTAGCCAAATCATTATGCTATATACCTTAAACTTATACAGTTTGTATGTATGTCAATTATATCTCAATAAAACTGAGAAAAAAAACCAGAGTAACTTATTAATTTCAGACAAAGCAGATTTTAGGGCAAAGAAAATCATCAGAGATAAAGAGGGGCATACATAATGATAAAAGGGTTAATTCTCCAAGTAGACATAACAATCCTTGATGTGTATGTACCTAACAACAGAGTGTCAGATACCTGAGGAAGAAACTGATAGAATTTTAAGGAGAAATAGATGAATCCACTTTTATATTTGAAAACATCAATACCCCCTCTCAGAAATGGACAGATCCAGCAGGAAATCAGTAAGGACATAGTTGAACTCAATGCCATCAACCAACTGGATATAATGGAGATCCATTGACTACTTCAACTGACAGCAGCAGAACACACATTCTTCTTAAGCTCATGTGAAACATTCACCAAGATAGGCCACATTCTGGGCCATAAAACACGCCCTAACAAATTTAAAAGAATAGAAGTCATACAATGTCTGTTCAGATCACAATGGAATTAAACTGGCATTCAATAACAGAAAGATAACTAGAAAATCCCCAAATATTTGGAGATTAAACAACATACTTCCAAATAACACAATGGCCAATGAAGAAGTCTCAAGAGAAAATTTAAAATAATGTTAACCAAATGAGAATGAAAAAACAACTTATCAAAATTTGCAAGATTCATCTAAATCACTGCTTAGAGGAAAATTATAGCATTGCGTGCATATATTAGAAAAGAAAAGTGCTCTAAAATCAATAATATAAGAACTACCCTAAGAAAATAGAGGAAAAAAGGCAAATCAGATCCAAAGTAAGCAGAAAAAAAGAAATAATAAAAATTAGATCAGAAATCAGTGAAACTGAAACCAGGAAGTTAGTAGAAAAAAAAAAATCAAAGAATGAAAAGCTAGTTCTTTGAAAAGAACAATAAAATTCATAAGCCTCTAGCAAGACTAACCAGGAAAAAAAAGAGATAAGGGGCACCTGGGTGGCACAGGTGGTTAAACGTCCAACTCTTGGTTTCGGTTCAGGTCCTGATCTCAGAGTTGTGAGATTGAGCCCCACATTGGGTTCTGTGCTCAGTGTGGGGTCTGCTTGAGATTCTCTCTTCCTCTCCCTCTGCCCCTCCCACTTGTGCTCTTTCTCGCTCTCTCTCAAATGAATAAATAAATCTTTAAAAAAAAGAGACAAGGTACAAAGGTACAAATTATTAATATCAGAATGAAAAAGGGGCTATCACTACAGATCCCATGGATGTTAAAAGTATAATAAAGGAATATTATGAACAACTCTATGCTTACAAATTTGACATTTTAGATAAAGTAGATCAATTCCTTGAAAGACACAATACATCAAAACTTGTACAAGGACAAGTAGATAATATGAATATGTCTATATTTACTAAAAAAAATTAAATTGCAAATTAATAATGTTCCAAAACAGAAAGTACTAGGCCCAGATGTGTTGACTGGTGAATTCTAAAGAAGAAATAACAGCTCTACTATCCCTTCCAGAAAATTGAAGCAGAGGGAACACTTCCTAACTCATACTATGAAGCCAGCATTATCTTAATACCAAGACCAGACATAGACATTACTAAAAAAAAATCGAACAGTATCTCTCATGGACATAGGTGCAAAAATATTCAACTAGATATTAGCAAATTGAATCCAACATGTGTAAAATTAATTATACACCGCAACCAAGTGAGATTTATCCCCGGGATGTAAGGCTGGTTTAATATTCAAAAATCAATTAATGTAATCTATCACATCAACAGGCTAAGGAAGAAAAATCACATCATCATATCAATAGATATAGAAAAAAATTTGACAAAACCCAACACCCATTCATGAGAAAAACTCTCAGCAAACTAGGAATAGAGGGGAACTTCCTCACTTAATAAAAGAGACCAGGGGACACCTGGGTGGCTCAGTCAGTTAAGCGTCTGCCTTCGGCTCAGGTCATGATCCCTGGGTCCTGGGATCGAGTCCCGCATCGGCCTCCTTGCTCAGCGGGGAGCCTGCTTCTCCCTCTGCCTGCCACTTCCCCTGCTTGTGCTTGCTCTCTCTTGCTCTCTCTCTCTGACAAATAAATGAAAAATATTAAAAAAAAAGAGAGAGAGATCGGCTAAAACCTTACCACTAACATCATACTTAATGGTGAGAAACTAGAAGCTTTCCTCCTAGGATTGGGGACAAGACAAGGAAACTCCCTCTCACCCTCCTAATCAACAAAGGAAGCCTTAGCTTATGCAACAAGACCAGAAAACGTAATAAGGGTATACAGATTGGGAAGGAAGAAATTTACTCTTTTCCACCCCCCACACATGACATGATTGTCTATGTAGAAAATTCCAAAGAATAAAAAACTCTTAGAACTAATAAGCAGTTCTTGTGAGGTTGCAGGATACAAGGTCAATATACAAAAGTTGCTTGCTTTCCTATATACTGGCAATGAACAACTGGAATTTGAAACGAAACAGAGCATCATTTATATTAGCGCCAAAAAAGGTAAAATACTTAGGTATAAATCTAACAAAATATGTACAAGATCTGTATGAGGAAAACTACAAAGCTCTGATGAAAGATTTAAAAAATATGAATCAATGGAAAAATATTCCATGTTTATGGATAGGAAGATTCAATATTATTAAGCTGTCAATTCTCTCCAAATTGATCTATAGATTCAATATAATCCCAATCAAAATCCCAGCAAGTTGTTTTGTGACATTAGCAAACTTATTCTAAAGTTTATACAGAGAAGCAAAAGACCCAGAATAGCCAACACAATACTGTGTTAGAACAAATACTTCAAGACGTACTATAAAGCTACAATGATCAGGACAGTGTGTTATTGGCAAAAGGCTAGAGAAATAGATCAATGGAATAGAGTAGGGAGCCCACATATAGACCCACACAAATAGTCACTTATCATTGACAAAAGAGGAAAGGAAATTCAATGGGGAAAGGATAGTCTTTTTTTTTTTCTGGTTAAAAGGTTTACATTTACTTTACTTTATTGATGTATAAATGACATGCAATATTTTATTAGTTTCAGATATACAACATAGTGATTCAACATTTACATACATTATGAAATGCTCACTACAATAAGTCTAGTTACCATCTGTCACCATACAAAGTTATATTGCAACATTATTGACCATATTCCTTATGCTATACTTTATATCCTTGGGTGTATTTTCTTTTCTTTTTTTCTTTTTTTTTTTTTAAAGATTATTTATTTATTTATTTGACAGAGAGAGACACAGCGAGAGAGGGAACACAAGCAGGGGGAGTGGGAGAGGGAGAAGCAGGCTTCCTGCCGAGCAGGGAGCCTGACGCGGGGCTCGATTCCAGGACCCCGGGATCATGACCTGAGCCGAAGGCAGACGCTTAACGACTCAGCCACCAGGTGCCCCTGTAGTTTATTTTCTAATTGGAAGTTTATACCTCTTAATCCCCTTCATGTATTTTGCCTAGAAAGGATAGTTTTTTTCAACAAATGGTACAGGAACAACTGGGTATCTACATGAAAGAAAAAATCTAGGCACAGACTTTAACCTTTCACAAAAATTAACTCCAAAATGGAACATAGACCTAAATGTTAAATGGAAAACAGTAACATTTTTAGACTAGAACATAGGAGGAAATCTAGGTGATCTTGGGTTTGGCAATGGTGTTTTAGATACAACGCCAAAGGCATGATCCATGAAAGAGAAAATTGATACATTTGACTTCATCAAGGTTAAAAACTTCTGTTCTGCAAAAGACATTGTTAAGAGAATGAAAAGAAAAGCCACAGACTGGGAGAAAATATTTGCAAAAGATATATCTGATAAAGGAATGTTATCCAAAACATACAAAGAACTGTCAAGACTCCCAAAGAAGAAGACAACCTGCTTATGAAGTGGCCAAAAGATCTGGACACTTCACCAGAGAAGATATACAGATGGCAAATAAGCACAAGAAAAGATGCTGAGCATCCTATGTCATCAGGGTAATGCAACTTAAAATAATGATATACCACTACACACCTATTGGAATGACTAAGACCCAGAACACCAACAACAAATATTGGCAAGGATATGGATCAACAGGAGCTCTCACTCATTGCAAAATGGTGCAGCCACTTTGGAAGACAGTTTAGTAATTTCTTACAAACTCTTACCATACAATCCAGCAATCATGCTCCTTGATATTTACCTAAATGAACTGAAAACTTATGTGCACACAAAAACCTGCACACAGATGTTTAGAGCAGCTTTATTCATGATTGCCAAACTTGGAAGTGGATGTTCTTCCATATGTTAATGGATAAACAAACTTTGGGACATCCACACAATCAGTGATAAAAAGAAACGAGCTATCAAGACATGAAAAGACATGGAGAATCTTAAGTGCATATTGCTAGATGAAAGAAGTCAGTCTGAAAAGGCTATGCATTATATGATTCCAAATCTGTGACATTTTGGAAAAGGCAAAACCATGGAGCAGTAAAAATATCAGTGGTTGCCAGGGGTTGGGGGTAGGGAGGGATGAAAATGGAGCTTAGGGGGTTTTTATGGCAGTGAAACTACTATCATGGTAGACACATGACATTATGCATTTGTCCAAACCCACAGAATGTACAGCCAAGAAAGAACCCTAATGTAAACTATGGACTTTCATTAATAATGATGTATCAATATTGGCTCATCAATTGTAACAAATGTACCACACTAATATATGGTGTTAATAATAAGGGGAGACTTATATATATATAATATATATATATATAATATATATATTATATATATATAAAATTTCTCTACCCTTTCTGCGAAGTTTTTCTATAAACCTAAAAGTGCTCTAAAAAATAAAGTCTGTTTAAAAAAACCATAATGTGGGCGCCTGGGTGGCTCAGTTGGTTAAGCGACTGCCTTCGGTTCAGGTCATGATCCTGGAGTCCCGGGATCGAGTCCGCATCGGGCTCCCTGCTCGGCGGGGAGTCTGCTTCTCCCTCTGACCTTCCTCCTTCTCATGCTCTCTGTCTCTCATTCTCTCTGTCTCAAATAAATAAATAAAATCTTAAAAAAATAAAAAATAAAAAAACCATAATGTGATACCACTTCACATCTGGTAGGATGGTTTTAATTAAAAGGATGGACAATAACAAGTGTTGGTGAGGATGTGGAAAAATTAGAACTCTCACATGTTGCTGGTAGGAATGTAAAGTGGTGCAGCCATTTTGGAAAACATCTCGTCAGCTCCTCAAAATGTTAAACATGGTATTACCATATAACCTAGTAAAATACCTCTGAGGTATCTTCCCAAGGGAATTGAAAACAACAACATCCACACAAAAACTTCTATACGAATGTGCATAGTGGCCAAGAAGTGCAAGCAACACTGATGTCAACTGAAGAATCGATAAACAAAATATGGTCCATCATGCGATGGATGGATGCAGCCACAAAGAGGGATGAAATTCTGACACATGTTACAACTGTGTTCGGTGAAAGAAGCCAGACCCAGAATGACAAGTATTGTATGATTCTACTCATATGAAATGTCCAGAACAGGCAAAGCCATAGAGATAAAAGGAGATTAGAGGTGGCCAGGGGCTGGGGGAGAATGGGAGTGACTGCTAATGGGTAAGAGGCTCCTTTTTGGAGTGATGGAATGTTCTAGAACTGACTGTGGTGGTGTTTGTACAACTCTATGAATTAGAGTTCTCAGGACCATTGGATTATACCCTTTAAGTGGGTGAATTTTATGGTATATAAATTATATCTCACTAAAGATTTTTTGGGTTTGCTTTTTAAATATTTTATTTATTTATTTATTTGAAAGAGAGTGATCGAGAGAGACAGTGTGAGCAGAGGGAGGGGCAGAGGGAGAAGCAGACTCCCTGCTGAGCGGGGAGCCCCCTGCGGGGCTCGATCCCAGCATCCTGGGATCATGACCTAAACCAAAGGCAGATGCATAACCGACTGAGTCACCCAGGTGCTCCTCACTAAAGATATTTTAAAAACATTAATTCCAGTTTTTGACCTCATGAAGGGTCTTCTAAACAGCCTTGGTTTGGTGAGCATACCCAGTGTGGCTAAGTTTGGCTCTGTCTGTGCCTTGGATCCCCTCGGCTCAGGGTGATGGCCCCTGACAGTGCCCTAAACAAGATAGAAAGAACAGGGCCTGAGCAGTGACTGGCGGACTGCCAGGGTTTCTGGGGCTGCCCCCTCCTACTGTTGCCCTGAGTAACCAGCCCATGGGAAGTGGGAAAAATGAGGTAGCGGGCATGCCCCCTCCTGCCAAGGGCAAGACCAGGTTTTGTGCATGTCACTTCTGCTCACTCCCTTGGCCACTTACTTGTGGGGCCACATTCAGCATAGGGGAGTTTGGGCAGTGTGCCAGGCATAAATCCCATGACAGAAGACACTCCATCCTAAGTTTGTTCTTCCAAAAAATTATGATTCCAACCCACTAGGGTTGGAGGGGTCGACCTTGAGTGTGTTCCAGGAACCACGATGGCTCTTGTCAAGTGATTTTCATCCAGATCCAGCAGCTGGTGGTCCCAGTGCTGGTGTTCCCTGGCTCAGGTGCAGGACGATTTCAGGTCAAGGTGCAGCGGATTATCTAAGGAAGATCCAATTTTCCAAGAATCCCTTAATAAGACCCACATTAATCTGAGCAGCCACATGACTCAGGGCTCACACACATTCCAGAAACCATCTGTTCAGCACTGGAAGTCTCAAAAAACAATGTTATTCTGTGCTTCAGCTTCTTCAGAGGAGCAATACAAAGGTTTATCCCATCACAGAGCAACCTTTTCCTCGAAGAAACTCTTTGGGTAGTCCTCCCTCTGCCTGAAGTTCCATGTTCATGGCAGTGGGGGACAACTCCCCCACTCTTGCCCTCTTTCCTTGCCTCCCCCGCTCTCCTGGTCTGCAGCCCCCCAGAGCAGGTTCCTTTTAAGTCCACTTCCTCATCCTTCCCTCCCCTCACTCTGCCCAACACACTGATACCTGTACCATTACCCTGCTAACTGGCCACTCTCTCCTTGGACTACATTCTTCTTGAGAGGCAGCTCCAAAGCCCCCACATCACCACACCTTCAGCCACCCCTCTCAGCTATCCTTCCAACATAGTTCCCCCCCACCCCAGGGCCTCCAGGGGTCCCAAATGGAGCCAGATGTGGCCCAAGACCTGTTCTGCCCTTCTTCCTTACCCACAGAGCCCCACTTTGTGTGGGTTAGTTAAGTGCCTTCCTATAAGACTTGATTTCCCAGGAGGTGACCATGGGGCACAGTCTTGGCCAATGATAGAGAAGAGGAAGCCTGCCGGGTGAGCTCAGGAGAAACCACAGTGCTCCTGCTAAAGAGGACGGATGGAGTAAGCACAGCCTTTTGCTCTTGGCCTCCCTCCCACTTTGTCCTGCACAGATGTGGACATAGGGCCTGGGGGTCCAGGAACAATGAGCATGTGAGGAGGGAGACCGCTCACTGAGGGGGAGAAGGAGACTGACTCCAGGATGACGCCACGACCCCAGGCCAGCTCCTAGCCCAACTCCAGAGCCCTTGTTAGGTGAGGAGTCCTGCCCTGTTCCATGTGGCCCAAGGCAGTCCTAACTGAGGCCCATGGACTGGAGACTGAGGCAATTTCTGCCCCATTTCTCAGCCCCATTTCTGACGCCTCCTCTCCCAGCAAGGCCCTTTGCTGCTCCATCTCCCATAGAAACCAGACCAAGCCCTCTGTGCCTTTGTGTCTACAGTTCCCTTAGGAACGCCCTTTCCTTTCCCCCATGGATCCAGAGAGGAGGCTCCTTCCCCAGGAAGCCTGCTGCTCAGATGCTCCCCTGGTGGGCACCTGATTTATCAAGAAGTCTGGCAACGCAGCCAGAGACAGAAAAAAGGTTTACACTGTCTTTAAAGTAAGACACAGAAATATTACTCAGCCTTAACAAGGAAGGAAATTCATGGTACAACGTGGATGGACCTGGGGGACGTGATTCTGAGTGAGATAGGCCAGACACAGAGGGACAAATACTGCAGGATTCCCCCCACATGAGGTCCTTAGAGTCTCCAGATTCACAGGGAACAGAGTGGACGGTGGGCGCCGGGGGAGGGGTGGGGGTCGGTGACTCAGAGGGACAGAGAGTGGACGGTGGGCACCGGGGGAGGGATGGGGGTCGGTGACTCAGGGACAGAGTCTCAGTTTGGGAAGATGGAAAGTTCTGGGGACAGGTGGTGGGGACGGCTGCACAACAGTGGGAATGTGCTTAGTGCCCCTGAGCTGTGGGCTTAGAGACGGTGAAGACGGTACATTTTATGTTCTGTGTATTTTACCACAATTTTAGTAAAACAACGAAAGTCAATGTATCTATAATCTGATTAATTATTAGCTCAAGTATTCTCCCCAGATAGGTCAGGAGCCATGGCCTCTGTTTGTTTAGGGAAGGGCTGTTAGCAGGTCCTTGAGAGTAGCAATGCTATCTCCCTCCTTGGGAGAACAGGGCCCATAAACTTTTATCAGGCTTTTCACGCACTGACCCTTACCTTCAGAGAGCGGGAGTCCACTGGGTGCTTGCCCCATGCCTGCCTCCCTCTCAGAGCCTGGGCTGGTCAGAGCCCTGAAATCCTCTCAAGGCTGAATTAATCATTGCCTTGCTGGCAGCTAGTGGGGCGCCTTCTACAAGGCTGGGGCTCCAAACCTTTGGCCACAGCACCACCTGAGGGGAGGGAAGGGCAGCTTCCCACTCTTGCCCTGGGGACTCCTGTGGGCAGGGTTTGGTGGAGGATGGAGTGTGATGGGTGAAGTTCTTCTATGAAAGGTGGCCTGGACCCATAGCTTCAGGGGACAGATCCCACCTTGTTGCCTCACCAGACGGATGAGAGGGGTGCCCACCTTTGCAGGAGGACCAGGACCAAGAGGACAGAAGGCCTGGCAGGAGCAAAGAGCTACGTGGCACCTGAAACACAGCTGCATGAAGCTCTTCCTTGGGGGATGGGTGCCCTGAGCATCCCTCTTCTCTTGCAGCTTGGGGGCTTTCATGACTGCTGAGGCCATGGAGGGGACTAGGCACAGGGAAGTTCTTGGGGCCTTGCTGCTGCACATGGGGATCCCCTCTCAAGGCCTGGTTCTTGGCCTGCTCCTATCACAGATCCATGAAGGGCTCTTGCCTCTCTACTTTGTGCCCAACAGCCCTGCCCCCACCAAGGATTACACTTGGCCTGCTGCCTACGGTGAAGGGCAGCTTGCTCACCCCTCTCCTCTCCCATGACAAGACCCATGAGGCATGCACACAGAGAGTGGACAACGCTCCTTACCTCCTCTGCTCAAATGACACTCCCCAGAGGCTTCTGACTGCCTGCCTGAGACTAGCTGCCACTCCTGGCCAGGAGGGTCTGGCCCTCCAATGTCGTGGTCAGAATTTTGGGGAGAGAGGACATGAGTAGTTTGAAGAAGCGAATTCAACATTTTATTATGCTAGTCATAATAGGATGCAGTTCAACATCACACTTGTGGCTTGTGGGGGCAAAAGGAAAACACTCTCCTGGGAGTTGTCAGGGTTCCCAGTGACCCCTGCTATGACAGTGGGGGGTTCTTCTCCTCAGGAGTAGAGGGAGGTGGGGGACAGTCCCCAGATAGGTCTCCCCACACCCTCAGCGCCCACCCTATAGTATAGCTGGGCCTGTCCTCTGTTCCACACCCAGGGATCTCCTTGCTTCTTTTTTTTTTTTTAAGATTTTATTTATTTATTTGACAGAGAGAGACACAGCGAGAGAGGGAACACAAGCAGGGGGAGTGGGAGGGGGAGAAGCAGGCTTCCGCCGAGCAGGGAGCCCGATGCGGGGCTTGATGCCAGGACGTCCTGGGATCATGACCTGAGCTGAAGGCAGACGTTTAACCATCTGAGCCACCCAGGTGCCCCTGATCTCCTAGCTTCTTGCCCCATCTCCCAAATAGCCCAGCTCTGCACTTATGGGAGCACACACCCTCTTCCCAGTGCTCACTAACCTCACGCCCCTCCCCTCTGTTTCTTGGACATTTTACCTCCTGACCACTATTTTCTCCTGTGTAACTTTCGTGATTTCGAAGTCAATGCAGACCATCTTTCCAACACTTTTTCCTCCACCAATTAGACCTCTCTTTCAATGGTCCCATCTTTGGTCCTCAGCCTTCAGGTCCCTGGTAACCCTCAGACTAAACCCACAGCCACTCCCATGGCCACTCAGTCCCCACAGCCCTCAGTGTCCCCCCCCAGCCCCCACGGCCCTCACAGTGTCCCCCCCAGTCCCCACGGTCCTGACAATGTCTCCCAGCCCCCATGGCCCTCACAGTGCCCCCCAGTCCCCACGGCCTTCACAGTGGCCCCCCACTCCCCATGGCCCTCACAGTGTCC
>NC_138379.1:33885-72678 GCF_054177405.1 Leptonychotes weddellii | reverse complement strand
CCCTGAGTCACCATGGCCAGTTCACTCCCCCTGGACTCCACCCACCAGGACCTCTGAGCCACGTTTCCTACAACCTGCCCCTGTCCCTTGTCCCTTGTGTCCCTGCATGGCTCACACTCCATGACAGTCAATGCAAGCACCCTGGCTCTCCTCTCAATCCATGGTTCTCACTATGGATTGGTGAGAGTGTAACTGACACCCCGTCTGACCAGTGCGGCCAAGTGTGGCTGGGGACAGATTCTGACAGAGTCACTATAGTGACCATGAGCCTTGAGAGCCCCAACGCTTATTTTGAGACTCAACGGCCCTAGGCTTCTTGCCCACACCTGCCGTCTGCACCCACTGGCCTCAGCCCTGCTCCAGGGCTGGGCTCCTGAAGCCCGTCTGACTTCGCCACAGTGACCTCCTTGCTCTCCTGGGCCACCCACTACTGGGCAAATGCTCTGCTGATTCTCCTCTCCTCTCCACAGCTATGAACACCCCACCTCCCTGCCTCCTGTATACGTCTCCAGGCAGAGCTTCTGTGAGCCTCCCCACCATCCCTGAGCTCACCCCACCCTTTGTGCCCCCTCCCCTGGTTGCCCCTCCCTGTTCTCACTCCCCCTGGACTCCCACCCAGACTCGTGCCTTAAAACACCCCCGCACATTGAGGACTCCCAAAGGTGAGTTTCCACACAAATTTCATCCTCTCTCCTAAACTCCAGCCTCAGCCCCACCCCTGCATCCCACAGACACTGCAAAGTCATGTCCCAAAGCCAGTTCTGAGTCTTCCTCCCCAAATGTGCTTCATGTGTAACTTTTGCCATCTCGTGTTTTAGTCACTGGGTGGGAGACCCCTCTCACTGTCCAACTCATCGTGACATTCTGCTGGTTCCAGGAACCCACCACCCTGCTACCATCCTCATGCTCATCCTCATCCTCATCCTCATGTCTCAGCTGATGCCCCAGTGGCCTGTGTCAGGACCCCTGCGCTCCAGCCACAGTGGTCTTGTGAAAGCCCAGGTGAGGTCACACCCCGTCTTTGTGGTCCCCACTTTGCCCAGAATGGAGCCTACGAGCCCACGGGTCCCTCTGCCATGTGCTCTCCTCTCTCCCCGCTGGGTGCCCCGCTCCTCCTCCGACTCCAACCTGCTGGCCGCACTCCCTCCTGAGGGCACTCTCACCATGTTTCCTTCCTGCCTTTGCTCAAACACCACCTTCTCAGCGACCAAACCCTGCTTGTTGTCCTGACCTGGTCGCTGGCCCTGTTACCCCATGGCATGCATCACCTCTAATGCACTGCCTACCTTCGTGTTCCTGAATGTAGCACTGTTTATCTCCCTGTGCTGAAGTGCGGAGTCCACACGCGTGGGAATTGTCTGTTTTGTTCATGCGAGTCCCGAGCATCTGGACAAAGAATGCGGGGCACCTAGTAGGTGCTCAATCAGGATTTTCTGAATGAACGAGCACAGTGACTTTCTTTTCTTTTTTTTTTTTTTAAAGATTTTATTTATTTATTTGACAGAGAGAGACACAGCGAGAGAGGGAACACAAGCCGGGGGAGTGGGAGAGGGAGAAGCAGGCTTCCCGCTGGGCAGGGAGCCCGATGTGGGGCTCGATCCCAGGACCCTGAGGTCATGACCTGAGCTGAAGGCAGACGCCTAATGACTGAGCCACCCAGGCACCGCCCCGCACCCCCGATGGTTTTCTTTTTTTTTTTTCTTTTTTAAAGATTTCATTTATTTATTTATTTGACAGAGAGAGACACAGCGAGAGAGGGAACACAAACGGGGAGTGGGAGAGGGAGAAGCAGACTCCCCGCCGAGCAGGGAGCCCGATGCGGGACTCGATCCCGGGACTCCAGGATCATGACCTGAGCCGAAGGCAGTCGCTTAACCGACTGAGCCACCCAGGCGCCCAGCACAGTGATTTTCAACAGGACTGAGGGGACACAGCTCTTTCGGGTTGGCTTCTTTCTCTTATGCATTTAAAGTTCCTCCATGTCTGTTGGTAACCTGACAGCTCATTTCTTTTTAGCACTGAGCAGTATTCCCTTGCGTGGAAGTTCCGCAGTGGCCCATTCAGCTACGAAGGGCATCTTGGCTGCTTGCCGGGGTTGGCGATTATTAATAGAGCTGCTGCAAGCATCCACGTGCAGGTTTTTGTGTGGATGCCGGCTTTCGTCTCATTTGGGTGCAACGAGGAGTGGGATGCTGGATCCCATGTGTGAGTAGGTTAAGTTCTTGCCCTCCCGAGCAGCTGCCTGCCCACCAGCAGTGAATGACAGCTTTTGGCGCGCCACAGTGTTCTAAGGGCTGTGTGACCGTGTCTCATTGTTGCTTTGGTTTGAAATTCTGTAATGACACACATCTTCACTTGTGCTCATTTGCCACCCACACATTTTTGATGAGGTGTCTGTCCCATCTTGCCTTTCGTAGGTCTTGTCGTGGTCTGTTGATAGCTGGACACGGGGGACGGGGAGATAGGCTGTGAGTGACCTGGTGGTGGGCTGTGTGGAGGGGAGTGGTCCCGAGTGAACCTGTGCCTCTGCCCTGGCAGCCTCATCTACTTTGGGTGGGGCAGGAAGG
The DNA here is from genome assembly GCF_054177405.1 of Leptonychotes weddellii. Lineage (NCBI taxonomy): Eukaryota > Metazoa > Chordata > Mammalia > Carnivora > Phocidae > Leptonychotes > Leptonychotes weddellii. The sequence goes on along the minus strand of NC_138379.1, from coordinate 70,111 downwards.
CTGAGGGGTGGCTCACCTCCCTTCCCTCGCCGTTAGGTCCCACGACGCCCGCCCCCGTGAGGCTCTCCTGCCCCAGTCTGGCGTCCTTCAGAATGGTTCCTTTTCCCTCCCACTTTCCTGGGACAGGCAGGAATTTCCTTCCTTCAGTGACTGGGTCCACTAGAGTTTCTGACTCTTACACTTGTCCCCACTGAGCCTCCAGGGATTCACCAACTCTGCTTCAGAATCTCTTACCCTGGCACTGGGTCCCACAGGGGTTTCTGTTTGTGGTTTTCTGCTGCGGTAAGCTCTGGGTCTCTGCATTTGCCTCTCTGTCCCTCCAATTTGGGAATTTGGGGAGGGCAATATTTTGTCCTGTTGTCTCACTTGCCTTATAGATCTAAGAAGAATTGTTGGGTTTTCAGCTTTTAACTTGTTGGGGTGCAATGGTGATTTTCAAGCTTCTTACATGCTGGACTAAAAACCAAAGTCCATTTGTTACTTTTATGATTGTTTTATGCTTTGTAAAATATCTTTGTTTCGCTTTCTAATTGCTTAATGATAGTATGAAGCTACAACAGATTTTTGACCTCGTATCCAGGGGCCTTGGTAAATACATCTATTAATTAGAATAGCTTGTTTGCAGATTCTTTTGGATTTTTGACATCCACAACCATATTGTCTTAAATAATTATAGTTTCATTTTTCTTCTTTCCTATCCTTATAACTTTTACTTCTTTTTCTTGTCTCATGACTTGTGTAGGGCCCACAATGTGATGTCGGCTTAAATTGGTGATAGCAGACATTCTTTTCTCATTCTGATTCTGAGGTGGAAAGCTCTCAATATTTCACCCTTAACTAATGATGTTAAGTTGTAGATGCCGCTTTTAGGCAGCAGACTTGAGCAGTGGAAATCTGAGCTAGGCTAAAGGGCCCCTGCAACCCTGTGCTGCCGCAAACAGGCTCATAGGCCATCGGCCCTAACTGACCAATGGCTACTTACAACCAGGTACAGTCCCTAAGATGACCAGAAAAGGGAACATTCCATCCATCCTCATACTCCTTCAGGCCGTCCGATAACTACAGCCTCTCACCACTGCCTCCTGGGAGACAGTCTCCCCTCTGGTGTCCTGCCTGCCACCCCGCTGCAGTGCCTTCAGGAAACTTCCATCCCCTGTGTTCTGCCCTGGGTGAATCCTTTCACAACGACGCTGCCAGCCCCCTGCCCCATCGAACACCCTACATGTGGGCCAGTCTTTTTCTTTATTTTTTTAATTTAAATTTTAGTTAGTTAACATACTCTCTTTTTAAAATAAACACTAAGGAATTCTTTCTATGCCTAGTTTGCTACTTAAAAAATGATGGATGGATGTTGATTTTTATCACATGATTTTTTATCAGTTGAGGTAACTATGTTTGCTCCTTTATCTGCTAATGTAATGAATTGCATTGCTTAATTTGAAGAAAAGTAAACAAGGTTCTAAACCCAATTTAGTTACAAGATCATATTCTTTTTATATATTGCTGGATTTGATTTGCTAATATTTTCTTGAGAATTTTCCTGTCTATGTTCATGAGAGAGATTTGCCTGTACTTTTTCTTTTAAATCAATGTCCTTATCAGGTTTTATTAACAAGGATGTGTTTGCTTCATTAAAAAAAACACAACACAGATGAGACACATTCCCTCCTTTGCTTTTTGTATTCTCTGGAAAAGTTTGTGCAAGATTACTATTATTTCTTTACCTAAATTTTGGATGAATGGTTAGGTAGAATTCACTGGTGAAGTCATCTGAACCTCAAATTTTTCTTTGTGGGGAGGCTTTAAATTACAGATTCAATTTTTTAGTAGATGTCCAGATATAAAACTATCTAGATTTTCTATTATTTCTCACAACAAAATAATTTGTTAAACTTGCATTTATTTCTGGGAATTTGTTGAATTTCATCTATATTTTCATTTTATTAACATAAAGTCCATAATATTCTCTTATTAATTTTTTATTATATGTAAGATCTATAGTAATACCCCCTTTTCATTCTTTTTATTAAATTTGGGGACTGGGGTGCCTGGGAAGCTGAGGTGTCCAACTCTTGGTTTTGGCTCAGGTCATGATCTCAGGGTCATGAGATCAAGCTCTGTTTGGGCTCTGTGCTCAGTGGGGAGTCTGCTTCTCCTTCTCCCACTCCCCCTGCTTGTGTTCCCTCTCTCGCTGTGTCTCTCTCTGTCAAATAAATAAATAAAATCTTTAAAAAAAAAAATTCTCAACACAGGAGTAGCAAGGAAACATACCTCAACATAAGAAAGGCCGTAGGTGACAAGCCCACAGCTAACATCAACTCAACGTGAGGGCTTTTCCTCTAAGATCAGGAACAAGACAAGGATGCCCACTCTTGCTACTTTTATTCAGCATAATATTGGAAGTCCTAGCTATTGCAATTAGGCAAGAAAAAGAGATAAAAGGCATCCAAATCAAAAAGGAAGAAGTAAATTGGGACACCTGGGTGGCTCAGTCAGTTAAGCAGCTGCCTTCGGCCTGGGTCATGATCCCAGGGTCCTGGGATCGAGTACCACATCGGGGTGTTTGCTCAGCGGGGAGCCTGCTTCTCCCTCTCTCTCCTTCTGCTTGTGCTCTCTCTATCAAATAAAAAAAAAAAATCTTAAAAAAAAAAAAAGGAAGAGGGGCGCCTGGGTGGCTCAGTCGTCCTAAGATCCGCAGTTGATAGCTGGAGCCGTGGGAGACCTGATGGTGAAGTTCCAGTTTGAAAGTGACAAAACCCTAAAAGAGCTGATGTTTCAGTTTGTGTCTGAAGGCAGGTAAAGATCCATGTCCCACATGAAACAGGCAGGAGGAGTTCCCTCTTTCTTAGGGAAGGGACAACCTTAAAAACAAAACAAAACAAAAAACAAACCCCAACAAAACCAGCCTTCAACTGATTGGAAGAGGCCCACCCACACTGGGGAGGGTCATCTCTTTGATTCAGTCCACTGATACACATGTCAGTCTCATCTAGATATACCCTCACAGACACCCCTGGAAAAATGTTTGAGTGAATGTCTGGGCACTGTATTGCCCATTCAAGTTGACACATAAATTAACCATCATGTACGATGTTAGTAATAGGGGAATTTGATGTGGGTTATATGGGAACTCTGCTATCTTCAGAATTTTTCTGTAAACCTAAAACTGTTCTTAAAAATACTATTTTTTAAAATGCCAGAAGGATTTGAAACAAGAAAGATTCTCTTGCTGGCCTTGAAGTAGCAAACAGCATGTTGTGAACTACTTATTGAGGGAGCCCTGTGGCAAGAGTCTGAGGGTGCTCTCTAGGAGCTGAGGACAGTCCCCGGCCGACAGCCAGCCAGAAGTCAGGACTTCAGTCCTACTCCCTCAAGGCTCTGAATTCTGCCAACAAGCAGTGCCCTTGGAGGAGGACCCTCAGATGTGCACCGTGGCCCCATGACCCCTGATGTCAGTGAGTGAGACCTGAGCAAAGGACCAGCAACCCACATCTGGACTGCTGACCCTGGAAACACTGAGATTATGAGCACACTGTTCTGAGCTGCTGGGTTACACAGCAAGAGAAACTGATATATCAGGTAACAATGGCGTGAAATGTTCCTGCTATTATGACCAATGACATGTCCGGGTTACATTAGGCATCATTTAATATGGTACATATTAAAGAAAATAAAGTGTAATAAAGTTTTATTTTCATTGCCAAAGGTGAAAGGACAAAGCAGCCAAAGGACTTCTCTTCTGGCACTTTGGTGACTGTATTTGTCAGGGTTCTACCAGAGAATCAGGACCAACAGGATGTGTGTGTGTGGGGGGGGTAGAGATGGGGCAGGGGTTGGGAGGTTACTCTAAGGAATTGGCTCATGTGACTGTGCAGACTTGGTGAGTCCAAAATGTGCAGGGTGGGCCAGCAGTCTGGAGGCCCAGAGAGCAGCTGGTGTGGCTTGAGTCCAAAGGCCATCTGCTGGCAGAATATTCCTTCTTGCTTGGGGAAGTCAGTCTTTGCTCTGTTAAGGCCTTCAACTGATTGAATGAGGCCCACCTACACGGTGGAGGGTAATCTACTCAAAGTCCACCCATTTAAATATTAATCTCGTCCAAAAATCACCCTCACAGGAATATCCAGAATGTTTGACCCAATATCTGGGCACAACAGCCCGGCTGAGCTGACACATAAAATTACCCATCACACCAAAGAACGGTCCGGGTGGTGAATTGCTGACTGTGGAGTGGCACTGGAGTGTCTTGGGCATGTCCCACATGGGAAGGGCCTCTTTGCGAGCAGGGCTTCAGGGCAGTGGAGTGCAGAGGTGGGCTGGGGAAGGGGCAGCTGGCCCCCCCATGAGATCTCTACCCACGAGCTCTGAGTTTTCAGTAAATGCTGCTACACATAAGAAACACTTGGTGAAAGTGTAGTGTCTTTGTAGATAGAAGGAAGAGGCTGAGTTTTGTGGTCTGGGTGAGAGTTGGATCTTTCTGGAAGTGGACATTCAGTTTTGAATGAAAGAGCAGGAAGCATCCATTTTTATATGACTAGAAATGGTTCTTTTTTTTATTTATTTTTTATTTTTTTAAAAGATTTTATTTATTTATTTATTTATTTATTTATTTATTTATTTATTTATTTATGAGAGCAAGCGAGAGAGAAACAGCATGAGAGAGGAGAGGGTCAGAAGGAGAAGCAGGCTCCCCGCTGAGCAGGGAGCCCGACGCGGGGCTCGATCCCAGGACCCTGGGATCATGACCCGAGCCGAAGGCAGTCGCTTAACCAACTGAGCCACCCAGGCGCCCTAGAAATGGTTCTTAAACATGTCTGTGCATCACAGTTCCTTAGGAGGGCTATTGTGACAGTGGACTGGGACTGCCACAGAGTTTCTAATTGATTTCTAACAAGTTTCCAGGTGATACTGATGCTGCTGGTCCAATGCTTTGTGCGATGAAATAGATTTGCAATAAAAATAATATGCAAATGTTTGGGGCGCCTGGGTGGCTTAGTCAGTTGAGCATCCGACTCCTGATTTCAGCTCAGGTCATGATCTCGGGGTCGTGGGATCCAGTCCCATGTCGGTCTCTGCACTCAATGTGGAGTCTGCTTGTCCCTCTGCTTGTCCCTCTGCTCGTGCTCTGTCTCTGTCTCTAAAAGAAACACATAAATAAATACAATCTTAAGTAACATGCAAATGCTTGCCTGCATGTGCATGTTTTCTGGGTCCCTGATGCTGAGAGCTTGCGTTGTCAGTGCCTCTCTGCTTTCTCCAGCAGTTTCTGTGCTTCCCAGTACGGACACAGGGTGGTGCCATGTGCCATGCTGTCACCCCAGACCTTCCAGGTGGCCTGGCAGCTGTGAGTGGGAGGATGTGTGCAGGCGGCTGGTCTCTTCTACCCAACCCCCAGGGGCAGTAGCGACAGGTCAAGGGCAGAGATAGGTATGTGCTGGGTGTGCGTGGATGAAGGAGATGATGGTGAAGATTCAGGTGACAGGGGTACTTCTGTCTGCCAGAGCCTTCAGGAGCTCTTCCTGAAGCCACTCCTGTCCAGAATAGGCCGGAACAGGCCTGGCTCACCCTGATCCCTGGGACCTGCTCCCTCTCCAAGCCTTGGTTTCTCCTGCTGTTACAGGGGACTCATCTGACGCTGCACCCCTCAGAGACTTTCACTTTCTTGTTCCTTGTGACGCCCTGCCCCCCGGCCACCACTCCTTTCTCCATGGGTCATCTCATTTTCCTTCCAGGTGGAAGAGGAGAATAGTCCAGGACACAGAGCAGTGGTCTGTGGAGGCTCAGTGTGGCCTCAGAGCAATGAAGGGAGAGGCCATGCCATCTGTGTCTGCTGGAGGCAGCAGGGATCTGTGTCGGATTTGGTTTGAACAAGTGGTTCTGGGGACTAAAAACCCAGTCAGGTTGAGGTCTGAAGCTCACCACTGGGTGGTAGAGCCCCCGGAAGCTATGTGAGCGTGGAAACAAGGAGGGTAGGTTTGTGCTCAGAAAGGTTGGAAAGGTTAGGCCTGTGGGAATGGATGAGAAGGAGTTGAAAGCAAAAGCTGGTGTAGCATAGAAGTTTGAGGGCGAGGCCTGGGACATTTCTCTCCCTTGGACCGCAGTCCCCAGCCCCCTTGTCCTGGCCCTCACCAAGGCCTCTTCCATCTAGTACCCCCCCAACTCCTTATAACCCTGCCCCCCCAAGCTGGGAAGGGTGGAGAAGGCCTTCCTTAGAACCAGGCCTGGGTGGTTGGGGACAGCAGTTCTTTTCTGTGAAAAAAGAAACACTGTAGGCTGCACAATTGATCGTCTGACCCACAGTCTTATTCCTGACCGGACCCCAAAGCTATAATTAAAGGTTTAGGCGGAAGGGATTACTCTAGAGGAGGGGCAGAGACCCCCACGGCCTGAGGCTGGCATCGGGACTTGGGACTCAGCATTGCTGGAGATAACATTCAGGACACACTCCCTCCTCCAGCTTCTGAGGGCTTGCCTCCTCTCTGGAAAACCAAGACGAAGGAAGACGGTGGGAGGTGGGGTGGGAAGCCCAGAAATGAGCCTCACATTTAGAACAAGTGTGGTTTCCAGGGAAGAACAAATGTAAAATCACGTCTCCCATGCAATGTATTCAGATCAACTCACCATTTCTAAACAGGCGGACCGGGGCGTGATCGTACCCCGTGAGGGTGGTGACCGCGGCTGAGTCTGGGGTCAGGTGCCCTGCTGCTCCTCAGCTCTGGCCTGCACCCACGCCAATCAGGTCGGAGATGGCTAAAGGGTGCACTCTGGGCTGTGAACTTTATCGCTGTGCACAGTAATCTAGGTCATTCTGACAGTAGAATGAAACCCTGCTGAATTCCTTCTCGTCTGACTCGGGTGTGTTCTCCTCAAGCCAAGCCAGTGCTGGCCATGCGACGGAAACTGTATTTGTCCTTCCAACCCCAGCCAGTCAGCCACCTCCCCCCCAACTCTCCTTCTTTCCCTCCCCAACCAGCCTTCCAACACAGACTGAAAATCTGCCAGGCGCCAACAGTTCTGTGATGAATCCAACAAAGTTCATGCCCTCATGGGGCTTATATTCCAGCCATGAAAGCGGACCGTCAGTAAGGTATGTCTGAGGAGAGGTCATTGGAACAGGACCTTGCAAAGGCTGTCCAGGCAAAGGAACCAGTGTGGAGGGGAGTGAGGTGTGTCTGGAATGAGGCAGGGGGCTGGCATTAGTGGGTTGGGTGCAGGTGAGGGCAAGGTCAGACCGTTCAGGCCTGGGGAAGCCAAGGGAGGGAGGTGGGCCAGGCCTGTGGAGGAGGCTGAACTGCCTCAGTGGTAGGAGCTGGTTGTTCCCCAAGGGCTGCTCTGGCTACTGGGTGGCGCAGTCCCAGAGGACACGTTCAAGGTTGGACTGGGCGAGGGTGGGGAATCAGCTTGGTGGGGTGTGGTGATGTTGGTGACCTGGTGTGGAGTGTGAGCACCAGAGGAAAACGAGGGTGGTGCTCAGACATTTGACCTGAGCAGCCGGGAAGGGAAAGAGCAGGGGGACACACTGCAGGGCCTTGGGAACTCCACCAAAGGTGGGGATAAGGGTCAGCATCAGTACATCCTAAATATCATGATTGATAAGCAGCTGGGGTGTCACAGCCAAATGAGGCCTGGAGAAGGTGGATGGAGAGATTGCAAAAGTCCTGGGGCTGTCAGGGGTCAGGCAGGATCTGGACAAGCTGGAAGGAAGACCAGGGGCTCGTCATCCAGTAACCAAGGACAGAGGGGCTGGAGAAGCTGCTGGGGACTTGAGCTTGGCATCTGACTCACCCCAGGGGCTCAGGGTCGCTGCTCTCCTGGAGGACAGTAACTGGGGTCGACAGTGGGTCACATCTGGTCACTTCCATTATCTCAAGGAAATCAGCAGCAGGTCTCCGACGAAGGTGTGTCTGTTATGTGTAGGGGGTTGTTGGTACAGAGAGAAGGTGTGAAATAGCCTCTCAGAGAGCAGGAAAACAAATTTACTGGTAGATGTTTGCTGTGGGAAGAAATGAGTAACTCATTTTCTGTAGAAAAAGGAGAAGAGAGGCAGGGAGGCTCTGAGCTCACACGTGGCATGTGGGCGGGTTACACGCCGATTACCCCAGGGCTGGTGGGTACCGTGGACCCAGCACATTTGGCCCTGGGAGCCTTTACCCGAATGTGGGCCCAGAGGCAGGGGCCTCAGTGCCCCCTGCCCCTGAACTCACACTCACAAAGTGTCTGCTGACCTTCGGTGCAAGCGTGAGGGACTCCCCTGGGAACTGAGGCTGTCATGTCCGTGACAGCACTGCCAGAATCAGCGGGGGGCTGTTCAGACTCACCACGTGCTGCGCCTGAGAGGAGCGGGGCTCCGAGAACACCCAGCTGGACCATCGGTTAAGAATCAGAAGGCTGGGCAGCTCAGCCAGGAATTCCTAAGTGAGAGAATTTTAAAATAGCTCTACACGGCGCCGCCAGCTGACACTCCAGATACTTAGGACTCACTCTTACCTTAGGTCACGTTCCCCCTCTTGCATTCTCAAACTCTCCAACTCCCCTGGTCCTGCTTCTTTGTTGAGTGCCTTTTTCACAGAGAAATGAAGGCCCTTTGAAGAGAGGGCCAAGCCTGCCTGCACTGCGAAGGGCTCGAAGCCCCTCGGGTGCTACAGCAGGGACAGTGCCTGGAGGCTGCTGGCCCGAGGCTGGCTCTCGCCCACTTCCAAGCGGGCGTCCTCTCTGCCAAGCACCATGACAAGAGGGGACAGCTGCAGCTCCCCGCCTTGAGCTATAAAAAGCCCCAACACCCGAGTGAGCAGATACACGAACTTTGCTGGACTCCAGGAGGAGCTCGGCTCAACTACCATGCTGAGATTAGGCTGTACCACCAGGCTGCTGCAGGCCCCTCTGAGGGGCTGGGTAGTTCCCAAGGCGCACGTCTCTGCCAAGCCAGCCCGGACACCCACTTCTCCCACGGTGAGTACCTCCAGTGCCGTAGGAGTGCTGACTCGAGCAGGGGGCGTGGGCAGTCCTGCATTGTGTAGAAGATGAGGTGGGTTTGGGGGCAGGATACAGAAGGCCAGGCTGGTAAAGGGGAGGAGGAATATATTCTCAGGCCTGCAGCCTCTAGAGGTGGTCCTCGTGCTAGAATGCAGTCCTATGGCTGGGACACTGTCCTTCCTCCAGGAAAGAGGTCCTTGCATCCATCGCCTGGAGGTCAGGCTCCCAAAGCATCCAGCAGAGTCATTGAGGGGATGGTGGTCTCTCTGTTTTCAGGCCCCCTGCGTTCTGGCCTAATGAGGGGTGCTAAGAGCTGAGCTTGAAGGGCACTCAGTGTATATTCCAGATTCGTCGCTCATTGAAGGGGAAGAATGGGTTGCTTTGAGGGTCCGTGAGAGCACAGGCAAAAACACAGACCTCAGTCACTCTCGTGCTCCAGGAGAGCAGACAACTACCTCTGTGTTAAGCATCAATAACCCAAGGTCTCGAAGGTCATTTGTTCAAGGTCATATGACCGGTGAAGCTAAGATCTGAACCCAGCCTAGGGGCCCAGTTCTGGGCAATGTTGCTCTGAATCCGCTGGAAGGCCAAGTCAAGAGGAAGAATTGGTTTCTGACCCGGCATTGGACTCTGTTTTAGGGAACAGGGAGGGATGATTGGGCCCGGGCTCTGTTTCAGGAGGAATCCGAGTATAGCTGGTTCTTTGGAACCTGGCTCCAGGTGAGATGGCCTTCGTGTGCTTGTGTGTGCGTGCACATAAATGCACACGCAGCATGGGGAGTCCTATTTCCTCCAGCCAGGCTTCTGAGCAGGACCGCCATTTAGGGAAAAGGCCCTGCCCTTGTTTGTGGGACCCGAATCTCAGCTGTCTCTTCTGTCCTGCACAGCACCTGACACACACGTCTGCCAGTATCCGGGAGGGAGGGCACATGTTGCGTCTGGTCAGGAGTTCAAGGTCGAGGGACACATGGCCTGGCCAGGCAGGCTCTTGGGGGAGGAGGGGGCTATGATAAGAGGTCCTGCTCCACAGAGACTGGGGCCCAGGGCTGCTAGTCTGGGTCTCTGCAGAGGCTGTCCACACTGATGATTACAGTAGTCCTTGCTCGTGCATTGCAGGCTTTCTCCACCTGACAAAAAAGAAGTCTGGGGCTGGGCTGAGGGTCCCACAAGAGCAGAGGGGGCAGGGCAGGATGTCTCTAACTCTGGACGGCTGCTCTGGTTAGAAGGCATCCCACGCTGCAGGGACAGGGGACAGAGAGGCAGATAGACAGCCTTCCTCAGTGAGCCAGGAATGACCTGGTGATGGTCTGGTGGACTCACATGTGCTTTCCTCAACCCAGGAGCAAGCCATTGGGCTCTCTGTGATGTTCCTCAGCTTCCTGATTCCTGCGGGCTGGGTCTTAGCCCACGTGGACAGCTACAAGAGAAGCTCTGCAGCATGAAGGCTCTGTAGCTTGGGCTCGGGCACAGGGCCAACGGTCCCATTAAACCCCTCCCTCCACCCAGTGTTCACTTGGTGGCTGTCATTTGTGTACGAGCACCCCCTCCCTGGACACTCAGCACTGGGCTGAGGGCTGCTGGCTGGGGCGCTGGGGCACCGGGGCCCCAGAAGCCCCTGGCTGGGTGGTAGTGGGTGGACACCATGTCTGAGCCACAAGAGATAGGACTTGCTTCCCCGGCCCCGTGCCCTGTATGTGCAGGGCTGCCCTTTTCCCAGGGTAGGAAAGGAGGGCTGAGGCCAAACCCCCACCAAGCCCTACCTCCCATCTCCTGCTTTCTAATCTCTTAGGCCCAGGCTTGACCTGGAAGCTAAGACTAAGGAAACAGAACCACAAAAAGGACAAAACAAAGGCGTTTATTATAGGAACATTCTCATATGACACCAGAGATGTTCACACAGGTGGATGTAATGGAGATGAGCCTCCAAGTGGTGTCCCCACACACTTCAGAGCTACTCCTTCTCATTCCTCGGGGCACATGCACACTCTTGCCCGCCTCGTCACCGGAGACCCGTGACCCCTCCCCACTGTGGGCTACGGGAGAAACCCACAAAGGAGGCTTCTCTCTGCGGCCAGGCCCCCTATCAGTGATAGTCCTGTTTTCACAGCAGGAAGAACAGTCCCCACTCCACAAACAGAATCCCACCCCCCATCCCCAATTAAATGCAGATCTTCTCAGCTGCCACAAATGGGCGAGGTGGGGGGCACTAGGTGAGGATATCGTGGGCCTGGTGCTCCACCAGCATCTCCATGCTCCTCACATCGGTGCACCAGAATTCCAGGCGGTCCTTCATCCCCTTGATCTGAGGCAAACCAGGACCACACGGGTGTTAGGATACTTGGGAATCCCAGGCGTACATCTCCAGCTAATTCTTTAGGGCAGCACTAATAAAAAGGACACCCGAGCTGGGGGAGTGGGCTGTGTGAGAGGGGATCATCCCAGTCAATTCTTATCGCAAGGACATTTAAAAAAACTTGCATGAAAGAAAACAGGTAAGAATAGAGGAAATCCACAGGATTAAATTTCCAGCAAATATGGACAAGATGGATCTGAGCTCAAACCACAGAACTAGGAACATATTTGATCAGAGTACCAATTTTAAGATTAAAAGGCATCATCAGCACAACCAGCACTGTAATTATGATAAGCTTTTAAATGCAGGGTTCAAACCCCAGGCCTAAATTAGGTTCTTTGAAAAACCCTTAGTCCCCACAGCAATAATACATTCTCTGAAATCTCTCGTCAATACTGCTTTCTTCCTAAATGGCATCCATCCAAGCGAAACTAAGACAGCACAGATACCATCCGAACCACCCACAGAAGTGAACTATGTGTTACCTGCTGCAGATCTAACACTCGGGGCTGCACCCAGGTCATGTGAACCCGCTTATCCACCTCATCAATGCTGCCTTTCACCAGACCCACCGAGAGCGCCTTCATCACCAGCAACTCCACCTGCTCAAAGAGGGGCTGATGTGAGTCACCCGAAGGCCCTAAAGTGTGGGGGAATGAGACAGTGTCTTCTGTGGTTTGGGGTCTGGGGAGCCGTGCTTATGGGAGCTCCGACCCCTCTGGGTGGCAGCTTTACCACTGGACCGTCCTGAGTCCAACAACTGTACCTCGTTCACAGTGATTTTAGCACTCTTGGCAATTTCTTCAAAAGTGAGTTGTCTGTGATTGGCAGGTCGTGTGAAAGTCATCTGAAAAAGAATTTTTTGTCAACTATTTTTCCAAATAAAAATTGTCAGAGAACGAACTGATAAGGATGTTTTTGTCAATTCTTGCTCTGAAAATACAGATCTTATTACTATCCCACATACTAAACTTTTCCTTAACATTAGCCATGTATAGGGCGCCTGGGTGGCTCAGTCGGTTGGGTGACTGCCTTCGGCTCAGGTCATGATCCTGGAGTCCCGGGATCGAGTCCCGCATCGGGCTCCCTGCTCAGCGGGGAGTCTGCTTCTCCCTCTGACCCTCCTCCCTCTCGTGCTCTCTGTCTCTCATTCTCTCTCTCACAAATAAATAAATAAAATCTTTAAAAAAAAAAAAAAAAAAACATTAGCCATGTATCTTATTAGGAACAAGCTTCCCATGCTCAGATACTAAGGTGAAATAAGCTTCACAGCAGTTGTTGGCAATGGTCAGTATTCATGCCCCGAGCAAGTGCTTGAGGCTGCTGTGTGCCAGGGCTGTCCTTGAGCTGGGAACAGCGTGGTGGCCCAGAAATGTAAGGTCCATTTCCTCAAGAAGCTTAAATTCTAGTCGGGAAACACAGAAGAGCATGTCAAATGGCACATATAATGAGGTGGCAGCTACTTTAGCTCAGACTGGCAGGGAATACCTCTCTGAGGAAGCATTATCTAAGATGAGACTCAAATACAAACTTAAAAAAGCCAATGGTGGCAGAAGAAAAAGGAAGGTAGTGGAGAGGGGGTGTAGCCAAAATATCCCTACAGGAGGCTTGGAGAGTTTGCAGGACCCCGTGAGCTCACCTGCAGGGTCTGAAATCAGAGCGGTTCCTGGGTGCTTGCTTACCTCCATGAGGCACAACAACTGAATTTTCCTCAGAAGCTGGGCTTCGTTGGCTGCTAAATCAGGCTGAAAAGTAGAAAGATATCAGTTACCTAACCCGGGCTGTGAAATTCTTTCTACAACAGATCGAACGAAAAGAAACTTGGCACATCCAAACACCTTACACTGTAGGGTCACGGAGGCTCACTTTTCTTAGGACACCATTAACTGGTGCATCCCCAAAAGGCTATGCTCCCACATAAGGCATTTACCAGGTAAGATGCCTACTAATGCTGCAGACACCAGGGGGTAGGACCCAGGTGCAGGCGTTTCAAGGAGACTCTTGGCACAAAGAAAGGCAAGGAAGGACCCGTCCTGTGCCTGAGCAGGTCCAAGTGCACTGCCTGCTTGCTCAGCTCCATGTTAAGTGGGGCCTCCGAGGAACACATTCCTTAAGTTCCAGGGAGCTGTTCTGAACTGGAAGAGCAAGTCATTAACTTGTGATGAAACCAGCACTGTTGTGAGAACCAGAACATGCCCTTCTGCATGACCTGCACAGTCGCCTGGCAGGTAGGTCACGGGTCACTGCTGAGCAGAGACAAGAAGGGAGAATGGGTTCCCTGATTCAAACATTTAGGAACTCACACCCCAACACAGGCAGTCTCCCCAGGGACATTTCTGCCACAGGTATGGGACAGGTCAAACTCTTCACCAAGAGCCCACTCCCCCCAAATGGGCTCTTGCTGCTTAGACAGATACTGCAGGCAAGGCACCTCTGATGTTCTTTCTTTCCTTACGTTTCTACAGCTAGCCATCTTTCTTTCCAAGTGGCACATTTGTTTCTTTCAGAGATCAACACACGGACTATAGTTAGGGTTGGCTGGTCTTGTTTTCTGCCTCTTCACAGCCCATTTACATCTACTCGGCTCCATTATGTGTGAATTCTACAAGTTTATTTTGAAAAGTACAAAAACAATAATTCCTATCACTATGAACAATTTAGTAATATTTGCTTCTAATAATTTCATTTAAAAAATAAACTTACTATGAAAGCTCAGGTCCGTGTTAACACCTCTTCTCCCTAATTCACACCTCCCAGAGGCTCCTCTCCTAGCCCAGTGCCCTCTCCCCTGCTGACCCCTTTCCCTCTACACTGACCATCCCCCCCCCGCCCCGCCGCCCCGCACTGACCACTCCCTTCCTGTACAGACTGTCCTGCCTTCCCGAATCCCAGGCTCTCCCTGGCTCTCATCACTCACTCACTCTGGCCTCACAGACCCTATTTCAGTTCAGCAACATGCTAAAAGCTTCATTTCCTCTGTTGAATATACTCTTCTCATATTCTTCACTTGGTTAAATTCTACTCACACCTAAGAGCAGACACAGAGCATTACTCCTTTTGGGTCCTCTGTGACCCCGTCACCCAGATGACACTCCCCTATCGTATTCTGTTAGTAGCACTGAGCACTATCATAGTAACTGAGTTACTACTGTAACTAGCCACTTAACCACCTGCTCTATGAGAGCAAGACTGGCCTGTCTTTATCTCCTGTCTCCCCAGTGCCTGGGGTGTAGAGGGAAGGTGCACAGAAAACATCTGTTACATCAATGAACGGACGCAGGATGACGGAGAGCCAGGGGCACTGTAGGAGCGTTCAGCCGTCCTTCCCATGACTGACCTGCTGGCCCCAGGCGGTCTTCAGCGTCTGGAATCTCTCTACGTTGCCACTGTTAAAGGCATAAAGGGTGTCAATCAGCCACTGCCGGTCGGTGCTCCTCAGTGATTCCAGCACGGGGTGCATGAGCTGCGAGGAGGAGATGGTTAGCTGGCAAAAAAAATCAGTCTCCCCCTTGTACAGAAATCTGTGCCCAGGGTGCACTTACGAGTTCTCCGAAGTTAAAAACTCCCTCGCCAAGAAGTCCTGCTAGTCCCAGCGTGAACGCTCTCTCCTGCTGCTCAGACACTGCGGCAACAACATACCTCCAGTGACACCCCAGTTCCAAGAATCAGTCCTGTCTGCCTTTAAAAATCCCCCCAAGGGCGCCTGGGTGGCTCAGTCGTTAAGCGTCTGCCTTCGGCTCAGGTCATGATCCCAGGGTCCTGGGATCGAGTCCCACATCGGGCTCCCTGCTCGGCGGGAAGCCTGCTTCTCCCTCTCCCATTCCCCCTGCTTGTGTTCCTGCTCTCGCTATGTCTCTCTCTGTCAAATAAATAAATAAAATCTTTAAAAAAAAAAATAAAAAAAATAAAAATCCCCCCAAAAGTGAAGAAACCACTCCCTGTAATGGTTATATCACAAAGCCTTAACACGTTTCCTTTTTTTAAATTTTTATCTTTTCAATTTTTATTTTATGTATTTTGTTTTTTAGAGAGGGAAGGTGGGGAGGGACAGAGGGGGAGAGAGAATCTCAAGCAGGCCCCATGTCCAGTGCGGAGCCCGACGTGGGGCTCGATCCCCTGACCCTAAGGTCATGACCTGAGCCAAAACCCAGCGTCGGATGCTTAACCGACTGAGCCACCCGGGTGCCCCATTAGTCCTCTCTTTTACAGTACTGGATCAACTCAAATTATACCTGGAACCACATATACAGGTTTTGTGGGAAACACATTCATTCATTTACTTACTTCTACCTAAATACATGACTGTATTTATATTTTCTATTTCTATTTAAGTAGTTAATCTACTTCCTGGAAGCATTACCTCTTATTTCTCTTAAAGTCAACTCATCAAGCCTCTTTTCAGAATAGAGTGAACCTACTTCCTGTTCCCATACAACAATTCCCCACTCTCCTGACCGCGTTACTTGCTTTTTCCAGTATGTTTTTCTTAAGATGCAGGAATTAAAACTGCACTACCATTTTTAGGAGTTGCTGGTCTCCACAGCTTCAACAGTGTACTGTGAGAAACATCTAAAATGGGTTCATATTTCTAAACACCCTCCTTGCACTTTCCCCAAAACTATCATTCATTTTTCTTTCCATTCCTCAGATACTTGAAAGATTTTTCTAAGGTATTCCCCTGGGTCTTGTTCAGTTTCCGGCACAAGATTCTCAGGTGCAGGGTTTCACCATGCCCTTCATGCTGCAGGGGCCAAGACGCTGACGTCGCGGTGCTTCTCACAAAGGCCTCTGATTCAGAGAACAGGAAAGACTGGAGAAGGAACAACGAAGGACTACAGGGCGCGGCCTCGTTTTCACTTGAGCTAAATGCTGAAGGCAGACCCGGGGAGAAACTGATGCTTACACGGCTCTTTCCACCCTCTACCACCTGGGCTTTCTTCAATGAGGGATGGATACACCAGAGTAACTTCTGAGACCTGCTACCATGCCTCAAGAGCGTGCTCCTTCGACATGGACTTTAATGGCTCCATGTTACCTGGCAGATCCTTGATGTCGACACAGCCCAGAAACCGCAGGGCATCTTTGTAGTAGGCCGCGTGGTTTCCGACTGTTTGATAGTATTTACTGGAGAGGTCGTAGAAACGACTGTGAACTGATGTCACACCAGGGAGGTTGTTGAGCATCTCTTCAACATCTTCAATTGTTTCCTACATGCAGGAAGCAAGATCGCCCTTCTTTTTAACTTAAAGCACTTTTAAGGAAATATATGACACAAAGACTGATAGACAGGACTATGTTAAAATGGAAAACTTCAGTTCATCCAAGACACACACAAAAAAGAACAAAAACAAGCTACAGACTGGGCAAAGGCATTTACTGCACATGTAACCCACCAGGGAGTATGACCAACACTGTATAGAGAACTCTTTTTTTTTTCCCCAAAGATTTTATTTATTTATTTATCTGACAGAGAGAGAGACAGTGAGAGCAGGAAGACAAGCAGGGGGAGTGGGAGAGGGAGAAGCAGGCTTCCCACCAAGCAGGGAGCCCGATGTGGGGCTTGATCCCAGGACCCTGGGACCATGACCTCAGCCGAAGGCAGATGCTTAACGACTTAGCCACCCAGGCACCCCTATATAAAGAACTCTTACAAATCAACAGGAGGAAAGCAACACAGAAAAAAATGGGCAAAAGGAAAGATATTAACAGGCAATTTACAGAAGTGGAGACATGAATGGAGTGGTCAATAAACCCCCAATGAGATGGCATTTCATCTCCACCAGACTGGCAAGAATTAAATAGTCTGAAAATACCAAGTATTGAAGACACGAGCTTTGGAAGTGTTTGTATGGTGCTAGGGGAGCGTGAGCCATCCTGGAGAAAGGTCTGACCACATCTGGTAAAGGCGTAGAGCATACACCTTATACCTGTAGCCTCACCTCCAAGCACATGTGCTGGTGAGATTCTGCCCACATACACAAGGAACCAGGCACAGAAACAATGATAACTAACAGCACTGTTCGTAATAGGAAAAAGTCCTGAATCCCTTCAAGAGGAGACTGATGCATAGGCTATGAAACAGTTGCAACAGTAAAATACCAAATAACACTAAGAATGAATGGTCACAGGTCCCTACATGATGACTCTCAGGCCTCACGCCGAGCCAGTAACTTAAAACAGTACTACATTATCACTTAGACTTACACATCCCTATCTAGTGAGCATCAGGAACCACACAAGCACGAGGAACACCAAACACACGCACGGGAGCACTGCTGGTGCTCGAATGTGCTCTGAGGGCCCAGCAGCTTCAACTGTGCAGTGCCGCCTCATTCCTAAGCCAGGTGGGGTATGTGGATACCCACGACAGAATTCTTTATAGTGTTTTATGGCTTTCAGTATGTCTTAAATATTCCAAAGCAAAATGTAGTTAAGTATGCATGCAGGATGAGACTGGGAAGCAACAAGAAATAAGAAATGTTATTTTAGGGCAATGAGAACATCAGCACTTACCCCAGTATTTTCTTAAATACTATGGTTACCAAAAAACCCAAACCCAAACCCAAAACAAACACAGGTAGTCTCTGGTTCAGCAAGGTGGACTGACCACATAGGTTGGTCTTACTGCCACCCATACCCACATCTGTCCCCCAAATTACACTGAAATGGAAATAAGAAAGAGACAGGAAACTTCAACAAGGATTAGGAGGCAGAGAGGGTGGAGGAGCAGCCTGTGACCTGTCATGGTGAGTGGGCTGACCCTGGTCAGTGAGGGCCCATGTGGACAGTCTGGGGCTGTCTGGAACCCTCCTGCTGACAGATGTGCTGTGCTTGCCCAGGGCAGTCCTCTTATATTAAAGGATAACAGGCCTCATAGCAGCAACTGACTCTCAATGGTTTTGAAAACCAAAACCAAAACTTGCACGCACACACGCACGCATACACACAGAATGATGGGGCAAAGAAATGTCAGCAATGGGAGTGTGAGAGAGGATATATCAGAGTTCTTTGTGCTATGTTTGCAACTTTTCTATAATTTAAAATCACTTGAGGGCGCCTGGGTGGCTCAGTCGGTTGAGCGACTGCCTTCGGCTCAGGTCATGATCCTGGAGTCCCGGGATCGAGTCCCGCATCGGGCTTCCTGCTCGGCAGGGAGTCTGCTTCGTCCTCTGACCCTATCCCCTCTCAGGTGTTCTCTCTCTCTCAAATAAATAAATAAAATCTTTAAAAAAAAAAAAAGTCACTTGAAAGGGTAAACTGGAGAAATAGGATTTTCCCCCCATAACCCTAAACCACTTTGTAAACCAAAGACAAACCTGTACTATGCACGCTTACCTTTGTGACCTGTAGGTCCCCAATGTTTAATTTTAGAGCTCCAATCGCAGTTTTACACAGGATCACTGCCTCGTCGCTACTTTTCACCTACAGATGTCAGAAACAAGGGGACCTGAGAAGTGTGGGCAGGAGATGAACTAAACACCTGCACACTGGCTTCACTTACAGGATAAGAGACACGCTGGTCTCTACAAAGTGTGTACAGCAAGCGCAGACACAAAACCGTAAGTCACACACATTCTAAAGATTTGGCTCAGACTTCGTATTTACCTTTTCGCGAGTCTTTTCCAGAAAAGTAAGAGCCACATTAGGATCTAGAAACGGCAGAAGAACAATGTCAGAAGAACCACCAACAGAGTATCTTTAGAGATTGGTTCCTACCAATCACAATACAGGTAGGATAATCTTTGTGTTTAGATCATAAAATATAATAAAAACGTAACTTAGAATCTGGCATTTTCTATCAAAATGTAAAAGTTCAATTAACTTATATTTCAAAATCATTTTAATTACCATTTGGATCTGCTCCTTTATGACACAAAATGAGACTCACCAGTCATCTGCCTAACTACATGAAGAATGATTTCTACCAGGGACAAAGGATTCACCCTGAAATAAAAACCACCGGTCTTTGAGTGTCATTAAGCATCTATGTTTTCATGTTCAAAGTAAAAAACTGACAAAGGTGTTTTACCTGTGTTCAAATTCACTGATGAAGTTTTCATAAAGCTGTGGAACCAAAACACGTAGAGTAATTACAGGATGTCTTTCAATCTGCAAAATTAAACGTGACCGCAATGCCCACCACATAGCAGGCACTGCAGAAATATTGGCGGAATGACACAAGACCCGTATCTGGGTTTATTAATCACCAATGGATTACTGAAGAAAGCTATGGTTTTCTTCCTGGGAATCAGATCCCTGACCTATAAGAATCTCCTAGAGACCAATTCCTATATTTCCTCCAAAGTATTTTAGGTAAAACAGACTATCAGTTTGAAAGATTCACTAACCTTCAGATTCTGGAGGGTTGCAGCCTACACTACCAAATTTATTAGCCATTCAGCAAACACTTCAGTACGTACGCAGGCTCTTTGCTAGGTACTACAGACACAGAATGTATAAAATAAAAGTTGGGCTTTCAAGGGTTCCTGGCCTAGTAGAGCGGACTTGTAAACAAATAAGTGACAATACTGTGAGTTTACAGCGAGGAAAAAAAACACATGGCTGGATCAGCCAAAAGGAGAGGTTCCATAAAAGATAATTCCAGAAATGGTGATAATTGAGTTTTAAGTAAGGAAGAACGTTAGAGAGCTGGACAAATTTGGTATGCGAGAGGAGGTATGGAGTTGGGAGAACATTCCAGACAGGAACAAACATGTGCAAAAGCACTGAAGAAACACTGCACTGTGTTTTAGGAGCATTTCTGAAGGACACAGACAGTGGGAGGCACTGGCGCTTGACCTTGTCCTGAAGGCAAACCAGAGCCAGTGGAAACACATGGTCACACTTCTACTTTATAAGCATGACTGGGGGCAGGAAGGATAGAGAGGGAACAGAGGGAGGGACAGAGACCAGCTGAGGCTACTAGTCAAGACAGGAGAGTGAGGGTAGACAAAGGGTCTGAGAGGTTCGCTGGTCACAGGAAAGGAAAGGGGAACTGACAATGACCTCTGAGCTTATCGCCGGTAACTGGGCAAAGTGGGGAGAGTGAGCATCCACATGAGCTTTTCGCTGGGTAACTGGGCAAAGTGGGGAGAGGGAGCATCAAGATGGGGTCAACTTGGATAAGGAGAGTCTGCGATTCCTCTGGGATGTGAAGACAGAAAGATGGAAATGTCCCTGTGAAAGAAAATGTGGTGCATATGCACACAGAGTGTAGGATATTACTCAGCCATAAAAAGAAGGAAATCCTGGGGCGCCTGGGTGGCTCAGTCGGTTAAGCGTCTGCCTTCGGCTCAGGTCATGATCCCAGGGTCCTGGGATCGAGCCCTGCATCAGGCTTCCTATTCAGTGGGAAGCCTGCTTCTCCCTTTCCCACTCCCCCTGCTTGTGTTCCCTCTCTCACTGTCTCTCTCTCTGTCAAGTAAATTTTAAAAATCTAAAAAAAAAAAAAAAAAAAGGAAGGAAATCCTGCCATTTGTGACAACACGGATGAAACCGGAGGGCGTTTTGCTTAGTGAAATAAGTTAGACAAAGAAAGACAAATACTGTATGACTCACTTCTACGTGAAACCTAAAAAAACTGAACTCACAGATAACAGAGAACAGATTGGTGGTTGCCAGAGGCAGGGGGTGAGGGGTGCAAGAAATGGCTGAAGCTGGTCGAAAGGTACAAATGTCCAGTCATAAGATAATTAAGTCCTGGAAACAGAATGTACACCACAGTGATTATAGTTAACAATACTGTGCTGTATATTTGAAAGTTACTAAGAGAGTAGATCATAAAAGTTGTCATCACGAGAAGAAAAAAAAGCATAACCGTGAGATGGATGTTAACTAGACTTACTGTGATCAATTTGCACGTATACATATACCAAATCATTACATTGTACACCTTAAACTAATACAGTATTATACGTCAATTATTTCTCAGTAAAACTGGGGGGAGGGTACAGCAGCCAGTTAGTTACTTAAATCTGGCATCCAGCATGGGGCGCCTGGGTGGCTCAGTCGGTTAGGCGTCTGCCTTCGGCTGAGGTCCTGATCCCAGGGTCCTAGGATTGAACCCTGCATCGGACTCCCTGCTCAGTGGGGAGTCTGCTTCTCCCTCTGCCTGCCACTCCCCCTGCTTGTGCTCCCTCTCTCTCTGTCAAATACATAAATAAAATCTTTAAGAAAGATAAATCTGGCACCTAGCAAAGAGCAATCTAAATAAAATGGCTTTTTCATTACAAAGGACTATTTCAAAGATATCTTCTTCATTAAGAGGGTATTCTAACTTTTCTGATATCCATTACAATTTATGTAAAAACCCCTCCAAAGAAAAAAGAAACTCAAAATTACAACTGGTCACTGCAGATTCATGAACACTATGTATCTGAAAGTTCTGTGGGCTGAGTCCCAACAATTTTTAAAGGTTTGCTTGCCCACTGAAACAGTAAACGCCAGTCTGCTGACCTAAGTGTTACGTTACATGGGGTTCAGGTAATATTTTGCTCTGTGTAGAAAGTGACTTAAAGACAAGAGAGCAAAGGATAGAGATGAATAAGCATGAATTATTCATCGCTATGATATAGAACCTTAGGGAACAAATATGAAGATAGCTCTAATTGATCATTTTTCCACATAATCCAGAAGACAGAATGTCCAGCAAAATCTTTAGGTGTACAGATGAATACAAGTTCCTTTGAAGTAGTGAAATGTCAAACTGGTGGGTATAAAACACAGGAAAATCTTAGGGTCCCAGGTGGTGGGGTAATAAGGTGATAAGCTTCACTGTGAGCACATATAATGTATCCAGGGCAAATAACTCAAGCTATCAAGAACTAGTTTTTGGTTCCAATGCAGGTATATATCTCCGGTTCATTCAGAATCTGAGAGAGAAAGGCATCAAAGATGTCAAGAAAGATTTTAAAAAGGAAGCTACCAGGGAACAAATTGGTGGGGGTTTGCCAGGGAGTGTAGGGAAGGCTGGGGCAGAGAATGTTCTTTTTCCCCCTGTTAACAAAAATTCTAAAAGTGCTCTACCACAGAGGATTTCTCCCTCCAAACCTCCCCACCTCCAAGTGAAGCACAAAAGAGGCCCTATCTTCCACGCTACCCAAGAGAAAGCATTTGGGCAAGTAAGCAGAATCAGTGGGAGTGAAGGAAGAGTGGTGATGACGGTTATCTATAAGATTCCTATGGTTATCTTCCACTATATCCTACCCCCACCCCCACTGATTTTGCACTTTCAATTTTGAATAACAGTTTCCAAAAGTACAGTACTGAAAAAAAAGTCTATGAACAATAAGATACAGGGCATCCTATGCTATAAGACAGGATTTTAGGCAGGGATTTCAGAAGAAGCCAGACTGTATTTGAAGCTTCTTCTACCACCTATCAGCTGTGATCCACGGCAAGTTACTCAATCTCTTGGCGTTAACTTCTACATCAAATGAATAGGATAACAGTAGTGCTTATCTCCCAATGTTGCTGTAAAGAGTAAATGAGTAAATATACAAAACCCTTAGAACAGTACCTGACATACTGACTGCTGAGTAGGTACAGTGTATTACTAAAAAGCACACCTATTAATTTTAAAAGTTATTTATATTTATATAATCTGACCTAGCATGGCAAATCATTTACCTTAATGAGGCCATCTCCTTGGGCAAAGCATGGGTCCTGCACAAAATCAAGCACCTGGAGTGTCAGTTGATGCCACAACCTGAAAAACATAAGGCCCTTAAGACCTATAAACTAATACCCAGTCACAGACACCTCCAGCCTTGGTGGTCCTATCAAATAACAAATAGTAGCCAGTTCCTACTGTGTAACAGGAAGAAAGCTAAAGCAGACGCCAATAAACCTGAGCTCTTTTCCTGGCTCTGCTAGTCAACGGTATGCCACCCTGGAGAACATCTTTTTAGAGTACCTCAAGAGTTACTGTGAGGTCTGACTGAAACCAAGAATTTGGAATCACCCATATCTAAGTTGAAATCCTGGCTCTTCTACTTACTAGCTGATTATCTCAGGGAAGGAGCTTAAAGTGAGCTTGTTTCCTCCACTGTATATGGGACAAACGAAGGATTAAAAGGGCAAAAGAATAAACCCTCTAGAAAAATGACAGTACATTTGAAACCAAAGTCTAATTTTTAAGAATGCAAATAAAAACGCTAATAGCAGAAGGCTGCTGAACATCATCCAAAAATGTATTTATTTTCTGTGTAAAAGGCACAATGCTGAACGCTAGGGTTGTTAACAGGGAAGTTATTACTAGAGGTGTACTTTCCTATGGAACAATGCTAGCAACTTATTGTATTCATTTAAAAAGAGGTTGGTGGGCGCCTGGGTGGCTCAGTTGGTTGAGCCACTGCCTTCGGCTCAGGTCATGATCCTGGAGTCCCGGGATCGAGTCCCGCATCGGGCTCCCTGCTCGGCGGGGCGTCTGCTTCTCCCTCTGACCCTCCCCCCCTCTCATGTGCTCTCTCTCTCTCTCTCAAATAAATACATAAAATCTTTAAAAAAAAAAATAAAAAGAGGTTGGTGCTTAGCAACAGACAATCAACAGGGGAAAAAACAGAACTGCACTCGGTTCTGCTTTATCCGCTCCAGACCGCTGAGAAGGATGGCGTAGATACAGCCCCACGATACCAAGGCTAAGACACCAGAATCTGCTATTCAAAAATGCATGGCAGCCGGACCTCAGGATGGGCGTTTGCTTGTTTGACTGGAATCAAGAACGAACATCCTTTAAAGCCCTGAACCCTTTTCGTAATACCAGGGGAAGGGGAATTCAGAACCTCAGTCACAGCCCCTCGGTCAGGATGGCAGTTAACCCTAGGCCCCCAAACTCTGCCTGTGGCTCTGCTCCTCAGTCCCCGCGGGCTGTCACCCCCTCTCCCTTCTCGGCGCACCTCCCCGGCCTAGCCTGCTCCCGCTCCCCGCACGCGGGGCTGAGCACCCTCGGTCCATCACAGTCCCGCCCCTCCCCCCGTCGCCCCCTCTCTGCCTCGCTCTCCCATCACTGGGGCCCGCGGCCCCTCGGCTGGGCGCTCACTTCTTCGTGTAGAGCTCCTCCAGACGGTGCCACACGGCGGCCTGGCCGGGCCCGGAGCTCTGGCTCTGCTGTAAGAAGCCAGGAACGTCCTTCATGACGGCAAGAAGACCCTGGGACAGCCGTAGTGTGGCGGTGTCAGCGCCGCGGGGATGGCCGCCGGAAATGCTCACTCACTTCCGGCGCCGCGTCGCGCGAGGCAGGCCGGGAGCGCCCCGGCGGCCGGCGGCGCCCGCTGGTTGTCAGGGTAACCGCGCCTGTGCCTCGGAAGAAATTCTGTCCAGGGTTTGTACCCGATTTCCCGCGCAGTTGGCCGTGCCATTCAACAGTGCGAGGGCCTGGAGTCGGCCCGGCCATCGACTGGCTTTGCGGCCTCGGCCTTTGTGACCTGCAGGTCCTCTTCTCAACTGGGGACCATGATAGTAGTAGCTTCTTAATAGTGTCTCGCGAGGACTGAGTGAAAATGTGATGACTGGCCGTAGTAAGTGCTCGCAAAGTGTTCGCATCACCGTCTCTCTTGAAAAAGGTGGGAAAGCAGGATAGAGAAATGCAGGCTACTGGTTTGGTCTTCAGGGCGAGAGGCGGGACCCCAAGGGGCTAGAAAGCCGCCCCCACCTGGCGTCCACCCCAACCTGGGCTCGCGGGGCGCGGCGCGCGCAGCGGCGGACTCCTGGCCTTTGGGGACAAGGTCACGAGCGGGCGGCAGAGGAGCTGGGACATGGCTCGGTGGGCTCGGCCTGCTCTTTCCGCCTTCAGGCCCTGGGGCCCGGCAGGTGAGTGGGCCTCTTGGTTCGGCAGGGCGGGCTGGCAGCCGCGGGGGTGAGTCGGGGCAGGCGGCGCCCGGGGCGGAGACGAGCGCTTCGGTGCCCGCGCCTTGCTGGGGTTGAAAAGCAGGCCGGATTCAGTTCAGTCGAGCGCAGGAGTCAAGTTTTTCCTTGCATGGTCGGTGGGACACTGGAGAACCTGAAAATGTTAAGTCCCTGTTCACGCAGCTCAGAGGATATTCCAGAGGCCACCATGGCAGCAGTTTCTTGTTTCTTAGGGATATTTTGGATGAGTACAAGCAACACTTGTATGTTCATTGTTGACACTGTTTAGTTAGCTTTTTTTACTTAACAATACGTCTTGGACTTACTTCCATCTCAAAACATAAATGCTTTCTTAGTCTTTTATACTGATCTGTAATTCCTTTTTTTTTTTTTTTCTTTGCATGACTGTTTTTATTCGAACCACCACATCTACCGCAACGAAGAGCTCTCCAGGCCCTGCCTCACCTTACAGGAAAGGGCTTAGAGTCAGGGAGGAGGGACCTGCTGCTCCTGTCCCCGCAGGGGGAGGTCAAGATGGAGTCTGGGCTTCTTGGTTGTAGATCATTCAGACTCCTCCCATTGTCTGTCTCTGCGGGGAACTGAGGATGCCCCCCCCCACCCCCCCACCCCCGCCCAACTCTCAGTTTGGGGGTGGGATCTGTAGGATTCCATTCTATTGATGTTTCATAATGTATTTAATTATTCACTTATTGAAATAGTTTGTAATCTTTAGTTATTACAAATAATGCTGAGGTATATTGTTTGTACTCACTTTTTGGATAAACTCCTCGTAGTGGGACTCCTGGGTCTAAAGGTATACGCGTTTTTATTGTCCCCGTTAAAGTTTGTGCAATTAATACTTCTACTAGCATATGTTCATACTCTTCTATGCAGTACGTGTACATTTTGGGATCTTTGCTGTTAACCTTAAAAATAAAACTTATTTTGCCAGCAAAATGGGTGTATTCAGGAATAGCAGAGAACTGCAATCCAAGATAAGAAAGCTATGGCAAAACCATAGGCAAGTTCCAGAAACAGAGGACAGAAATGCTCTTTAATTTTTATTTTATTTTTTAAAGATTTTATTTGTCAGAGAGCACAATCAGGGGGAGCGGCAGGCAGAGGGAGAGGGAGAAGCAGGCTCCCCGCTGAGCAGCGAGCCCGATGTGGGGCTCGATCCCAGGACCCTGGGATCATGACCTGAGCGGAAGGCAGTCGCTTAACCGACTGAGCCACCAGGCGCCCCAGAAATGCTCTTGGGAAGGCTGTAATATGCAAAAACCCCTTCGGAATAAACTGGGAACTGGAAGTATAGTGGCTTCTCGTTGGCTGAGCTGTGCTCTCATTTGCTGGGCTCCGACCATCTCTCATTGTCTGGGCTGTGCTCTCATTGGCTGGGTTGTGCTCTCATTGGCTGGGCTGTGACTAGCTCTTATTGGCTGAGTTGTGCTCTCATTGGCTGGGCTCTGCTCTTATTGGCTGGGCTGTCCGAATGGGAGGAACCTCTCCTTCCTCCGCGGCGCCGTGAAGCGCAGGGTTCTTCCCGCTGGGAATGCAGAGGGCTGCGAGGAGGGAGTGGTGGGCGGGAGAGCTCGCCCTGCTGGCCTCCACTGCGTGTTAGTGAGGTGTCCTTTATTCCGTTTCATTGCCTAGGAATTGAACATACATATGGGGATATCTTAAGACCCATAGTTGTTAAGAAACGTAACTTAAGGGGCGCCTGGGTGGCTCAGTCGGTTGAGCGGCTGCCTTCGGCTCGGGTCATGATCCCAGGGTCCTGGGGTCGAGGCCCAGGTCGGGCTCCCTGCTCAGTGGGGAGCCTGCTTCTCCCTCTGCCTGCCGCTCTGCCTACTTGTGCTCTCTTGTCAAATAAATAAATAAAATCTTAAAAAAAAAAAAAAAAAGAAACGTAACTTAAATGTCCAATAATGGATTAATACTTAAGTAATGGTACATCTACTTGATGCCATCTTACACAGGTACTAAAAGTATTGGTGAAGAGTTTAATAGATCCAAGGGATCTTTCCTTCATTCCAGGAACCTTTATTGCACTGACCAGGTGTCCCAGCAAATGAACTCAATTCTGACTCTACCTGCCTGAAGAGAGCACCACAGGTGAAGGACTCAGTTCCACAAGACAGCCCCCAGTTCAGACACCAATCCAGGTTGTCTCCTGTGCTTCTGACAGACCAGCTACTAATCGGAGGTCCCCACGATCCCCTCCTCTGGTTCCATTCATTTGCTAGAGCAGCTCACAGAACTTGGAGACTGGTTGACTTAGTACATTACGGGTGTATCACGAAGGATGTTAAAGGAAATGAATGAATGGCCAGAAGTGGAGATACATAGGGTGAGGTCTGCAAGGGTCCCTGGTCCCTTCTGCCTCATGGAGTTTGGGGCCCAGGGCCCTGGCACGTGGTTCACCAACCTGGAAGCCCTCTGACCACCCCCCCCCTTCTTTTGAGTTTTTATGGAAGCTCCAACCCTCTAATCACAGTTGGTCCCCCTGGCACCCAGCCCCCATCCTTGGGGCCTTTCCAAAGTCCCCTCATGAACATAAACCCAGCTGTGGTGGAGAGGGGCTGGTTAAGCAGAACAAGACACCTGCTTCACCTTCATGGCTCCGAGGGGAGTTCAGGAACTGAGGACAAGAGACCAACCGTGGTAACAGAAGATGTGCCCTTTGCTCTTAGAAATTCCAGGGGTTTGTGGATGAAGACCAAAAAACATATCATAATATCACAACTTCCCTTTAATTCCTTTTGTGTTTCTCATAATAACTTGCATGTAGGAGGAGTTCAGTAAATGTTTGGGTGAAGACTGTAGGGGAAGAGTTGTTCTAGATGCGGAGTGACTTGGGCATTTAACAGCTGTGGCTGCAGCCAGAGCATCTTCTTCTCTTCCTGACCATCCGGCCAGTTTTCACTAGAAAATTTCTTTTGGAGACTTAACAGCTTGCACTCAGAAGAACTGCTTGACAGGTGCTTTTTACACAAGTCTCTGATGCGGCAGAATTTCCTTCAGGATCTGTGGGCATCTCTGCAGGAGTGTGGGGATGAGGGAGAAGCACTGTTTTCCCTGCTGTATTTCCTGTACTTTCTGCTGGGAAAGATCTACAGTTGTAGGTCTTCTTGAGCAAGACTGTAAGAATCATTTCTTGCTCTTGGCATTGGCAGCTGAGGCTCAGGGTGTTTGAGTGACTTGATGAGACTGGCAGTGAGCTAGGGCTCTGACTCTCCTTTGGGCGCCCTCGGCCCTGCACGTACACCTTTCTTTGTCGTGTTCCTCTTTCTCTTGTACATACCTTTCAGAAATCTGTTCTTTTGAAAACCAAGATGACTCTGTGTGGTGGGAGAGGCAACAACACAGAAGCAAGTGGACTGTGAGCAGCAAGGAAGTCCCTGACCTGAGGGTGGAGTGTGCGAGGTGGTGTGCAGGGTCACTGCAGGAAGGGAGGGGGTGTCAGCCTGCCTAAAAGGAGCAGGGAATCAAACGAGGGCAAAGTGGTTGCTCACTGGGATTCAGCAGTGGCTTCACGAAGGAGGTGGAATTTGGTCCTGGCCTTGACTGTGGGAGATTTGGACATGCTGAGGTGGAGAAAGGTCTTTTCAGGCAGAGGAAGCTGGGTTTAGGACATACAAGAGCTAGGGAATTCTTTTGCTTGGCTGAAAGGGGGGATATATAAGAGGGCAGGGTAGGGGTTGAAATTGTCACTGGGGTGGGATATGCTGTGCTAGGATGGGGAGCAGAGAGCTTCAGGGGAAACCTCACTGACAGTGTGTCCAGTGGGTCGGTCTGTGCAGAGAGTTTGCAGTGTTGGTTTTGTAAGGAGCAAAAGAACACAAAAGACAAAGAGCAAACAGGAGAATGAGTTAGGGCCATACTTCTAGAAGATGCATACTCCTGAATTGTTCTGATGTGTATGACGATGTGCTTTTAGGGTGTTTACTTCTTGCCTGAATCATGAATGAGTAAAAGAAATGCTCTCAGTTTCCTGTTTTTATGTCTGTATTCATTTTAGATTCATCACTCATTTGAGGAGGGTTGTCAGTTTCATTTGTTGAATCTCTTTTCCCATCAGGGTGGAGGAGTCTCTATACTGAAGTCACAGATGTCCTGGGGGAGGGTCATCAAGGGCCTTCTCCTGGAAGAACGGACATGGTGGCCACCAGTCTTTGGGGTGTGAAAAAGGCGCCCTGTGCAGTGGAGCTGGCAGTCCTGAACTCTGGGTGAGTTGTCAGCATGATATCAAGAGGTGAGAAGTCACGCAGCTTGGTTAGATGCCACACAGGGGCCCTAACAGCAGATCAGTAAACCCAGGAAACCTTTCCAGGCTCATGTGAGGTGAAGCTGTAGCGCTGCATGCCTCCCACAGCTGCAGACTACTTCAGTGGCGTGTTCAGTTAGTGCTACAGGCTTTGTATTATTCATACTGCTTTTGTTTCTTCCTGTTGCTTTCCTGGGTGTTGAGTCATTTTCTAAGTCCCGAGGTCCTGCTGAAGCTTGTGACTTGTACATTGTGATTTGCTTTTTTTTTTTTCCTGTGGAAGACCATCTCATATCCCTAACACTTAGCCTTGTGAGTGTCTCGGCTCCTGGCTTCTGGGGGTGACTTGAGAAGCCTTCCAGTGCTTCACAGAGAGAGCCTGAGCTGAGTCTACCCACTGCCTTGTCTTGGTTGTGGGATTCCTTTGGCTGCTGCATAGTATGAGCGGCTGTGAACATTGAAGATCAAGTTTCTGCAGCAGCGTGAATCTCAGGGCGTGCGTGTTTCTTTCTGGAATGGTCTCTAGAACCCACTTTTTCTCCTGATAGTATTTGGTGTGAAGTCTGAGACATCTGGCTTTCTTTAAATGTCACTGCCTGTTTGTCACATCCCAAGTATGCTACAGTGTATGTCTCTGCAGAGAGCACACCCAGAGCCCCCACAAAGCCCCCACACCTTTGGTGTGGACCCTGTTCTCTTAGCACTGGGTAACAGGAATTAAGAGATGTTACATCCCTTGTTTGCACAGTTCCAACTGACCTGAACTTTTTGCTCCCAATTAAGTTTTGATTTCTGAGTTAAGACTTCTTTCTCTTGTAGCCCAATAGTCATCCATGATGAGAAGGGTGGTCATTTGGGGGGACAGGAGGGAAGTGTATGATCATTCTAAGTGGTGGCGGTGGTCAAGTGCTAGCAGAAGCTTAACTGTCCCTGGTCACCTGGCCACTCTCCTTTTCTGTCAGCATTACAGGTGGAAGAAGACCCATATCTTTTTCTGCTAGTGCCTCAAGCATCTTTGGAAGCGGAGGCAACAGTAAGAAGGAGAAGCTTCTTCTGCAGGATATAGCGGAGCTGATCCAAGCCAGAGCCTGCCAGAGGGTGGTGGTCATGGTGGGGGCCGGCATCAGCACGCCCAGCGGCATTCCGGACTTCAGGTGCCCTGCAGCGCCCAGCTCCTCCCTTGGCACCCTGGTCTGCCTCACGGTCCTGCCCTCTTCCTCAGGGCTCAGAGCCTCTTGCTCCTCTTTGCAGGTCTCCCAGGAGTGGCCTCTACAGCAACCTGCAGCAGTACGACCTCCCCTACCCTGAGGCCATTTTTGAGCTCACTTTCTTCTCTCACAACCCCAAGCCCTTTTTCACTTTGGCCAAGGAGCTGTACCTCAGGAGCTACAGGCCCAACGTCATACACTACTTCCTGCGACTGCTTCACGACAAGGGGCTGCTTCTGCGGCTCTACACACAGAACATCGATGGGCTCGAGAGAGGTGAGCCGTCCTCCTGTCGCCACCTCTTCTTCTGCAGGGAAGGCTTTGGGTGCCTGCTTCCGGGCAGTGCTCACCCTGTCCTCTGATTTCAAGCCAACTCCTTATGCCTTTGTCCCTGACAGAAAGTCCACTGTGTGTTTAAGAGTCACCGTTGGGATCTCATTGGTGGACTGTGAGTTTTGGATAGAACTAAAGTTGACATTGGGAGCTTCTAGTTTTGCTAATCTGATATGATGATTTCTTTTTTAAGAAATTTATTATGAAATTTTTTGAGTGCATAAAAATAAAGAGAGGAAGTAATGAACCCTCATGCCCTCATCATAGCCAATCCTTACTTTATCTGTCTTCCTACCCCCCACCTTCTCTCTCACCCCCAGTTATTTTGAAGCAAATCCATGACATCATAAGCCTAACCTATAAACAATCTATAAGTGTCTCTAGAAGATAAAGACTTTTAAAACATAACTACGATGTCATTGTCACACAAAGAGATCACTATTCATGCCTTAGCATTATCAAACTCTTTGTATAATGATCTCCTGGCTGTCCCGACAGTGGCCACAACCAGTGATGCACAGATGGTACTGACTGCTGACTGTGCATCTTAGCGAGGCATCTGCTGAGCCTTTCTCTCACGGGCAGCGACGCTGATAGGTGCTGATAGTGCTGGCTCTTAGTGAGCCAGCCGCAGCTCAGCCAGGCTGCAGACGTCTTGTGGTTTGTAAAAAGGAGTCCCTTGGACTCCAGGAAAATGATTCCTTGCTGGAAGGACTCTGCAGTTTGGAACCACTTAGGCAGCAGTGGATGCCCCATGGGGATGATCTCTTCTGGAGGTGCAGCAGGACAGGCCTTGTGGGAAGGTGGGAGTATCTGGCCGTGGGCTTTAGCATATGGAGATTTATGACAATAACGGGAACAGTGGAAGCCACTTGCAGCTGGGACTGTCTGCCCATCCATAGCTCAGAAGCTGACAGTGGGAACAGGTAACTGTCATAAATCAGTTACCTGTGTTTGTTTTTCTACAGGTTTTTTTTTTTTTTCTTATTAATACAGTATTTATTTGTCTTCCCTCTGTCAAACCCTGAGGCAACCACTTTCCCCAGGCTGCCTGGGGAGGTAGAGGAAAAGGAACATACAGGGCAGACAAGACACAGGAGAAAAACCTATGGGATGTGGAGACGGCTCCTTCACATGGCGAAGATGAGAAAGGCCACCATCAAGCAAAAGAGCCCCATGGCCTCTGAGAGGTCAAAGCCCAGAATGGCGTAGGAGAAGAGCAGTTGCTTCAGAGAGGGATTCCTGGCATAACCAATGATGAGGCTCCCAAACGCAGTCCCAATTCCAGCCCCAGAGCCAGCCATCCCTACCGTGGCAGCCCCAGCCCCAAGGCACTTGGCTGCTCTGTGGATGTCCCTTGAAACGGCGCTGGCTCGGAAGCTGCAGCTAGGAATAAGTGAAATCAGGGGACGTGGGGCTGCCAAGCTGCTGAGGCTCTCGTCTGTCAGTGTCTCTGGTGGTTTTAGCACGGCTGCAGACAGTGATCGGCTCAACAGCTGACAGGTGCTCCTGACCAGGAAGGGGGGTGGAGACGAACTTTGCACAGGCGGACATTTTCCGGGGATGAGGGGCTGTGGCTGGAGAACTGCTCCCAGTGCAGAGAAGACAGAGAGGGGCCGGGGCGGGGTGGGGGGAGGCTCTACATTTTTTTTGAAACTTACTGTCTTTATATAGTTTTTTTGTTTTTTTTTAAGATTTATGTATTTGAGAGGGAGAGAGTGAGAGCACGCACACATGTGCCCATGGTGGGAGGAGCAGAGGGAGAGGGAGAGAGTGAATCTCCAGCAGACCCTCCGCTGAGCATGGAGACTGCCTTGGGGCTCGATCCCATGACCCTGAGATCATGACCTGAGCCGAAATCAAGAGTCAGATGCTCAACTGACTGAGCCACCCAGGCGCCCCTATATAGTTTTTTTGCTTTTACTTGGTATCTGTAGAATAGAAAATATTTTCCTAGGTATCAAATATAGTTTTATTTCAACTTAATCAAACTTGTTGACAGGCTTTGTTTAACCATGATTTGGCTCCATCTGGGAGCCCTGATCCCTGTGCTTATTCTGGTCAGTGGGACATTATCTGTAGGTGGTGGAGGCAGGGGCACCAGGCTTGCACTGAGGGCTGTGACTCCCTCTGGGGGCCTGCCAAGCTCAGAGCTCATGCTCTGGGAGCCAGCAGCACTTAGCTTTGGTTTGAATTTCAGTATCTGGCATCCCTGCCTCAAAGCTGGTTGAAGCTCATGGATCCTTTGCCTCTGCCACGTGCACTGTCTGCCGAAGGCCCTTTCCAGGGAAGGACATTTGGGTGAGTTGTCATGCTGCCACTTCTCTCCCTTCTGCACTTTGCAGTGGGAGTGATCTGGAAAAGTGGCATTTTATAAGCATCGTATTAGAAGGACAACAACAGTAATGGTATGAAACGTTTTTATTTTTAAATTGGAAAAGTAATACACACTTGTAAAATATTAAGAAATATGTAGGGAAAAATGTATCTCCCTTCAACCAGTTCCTATAGCCCACTTGTAACAGTTTGGTGTATAATGTTCCAAGGCTTAAAAAAATAGGCATATCTAAACATACATGTCCATATCTGTGTACCTACACCACACAGAGTGACAGTTTTTTTTGGAATAGGGTAATTAAAACTTTTTAAAATTTATTTGAGAGAGAGAAAGAGAGAGCATGAGTGGGGGGGGTGCAGAGGGAGAGGGAGAGAGAATCTCAAGCAGACTCTGAGTGCAGAGCCCGATGTAGGGCTCGATCCCATGACCCTGAGATCATGACCTGAGCTTGAAACCAAGAGTTGGACACTTAACCGACTGAGCCACCTAGGCGCCCCAGTATAGGATTATTAAGTTTAATATTCTACAAACTGCTTTGTTACAGAACAAAATTTTATGGATATCTTGTGTCAGTAACTACAGCTCTGCTTACCGTTTTTAGTAAGTGGAATATTAAATTTAGACATTCACCTACTGTGGGATATTTTTTGATGTTTGTGATTTTTACCATTAGGAATAATGCATCAATGACACTTGTGCTCATACCCCTATGTACTTCTGGGGATAGTTCTGTAGGATGGGTTTCTTCAAGCAGAATAGGATAGACTGGAAAATCTTAAATAAAGATGAAACTCTGAAATATTGATGAGGCATAGGACCCCATCTTTTATTTTTTAATGAGGTCAAATTCACATAACTGTAAAATTAAACATTTTAAAGTGTACAATTCGTTGGCATTTAATATATTCACAGTGTTGTGCAACCACTATCTCTATCTGATTCCAGAACGTTTATATCCCCTCAAAGGAAAACTCTGCACCCACTAACCGGTCATCCCCCTCACACAACCCCTGGCAACCATTGGTCCTTTTACTGTCTCCATGGTTTTGCCTTTTCCAGAAGTTCAGAGTTGGATTCATACATATGCAGCCTTTTCAGACTGACTTCTTCACTTAGTCAGATGCCTTTAAGTTTCCTCCATGTCTTTTCATGGCTTCATAGATCACTTCTTTTTAGTGCTGAATAATATTCCCTTGTTTGGGTGGACCACAGTTATCCATTCATCTACTGAAGGTCACCTTGGTTGCTTCCATGTTTTGGCAATTATGAACAAAGCTGCTATAAACATCCACACGCAGGTTTTTGTGTGGACGTGAGTTTTCAACGCCTTTGGTAGATACCAAGGAATGCGACTGCTGGATTGTACGGTAAGAGCATGTTTCGTCCTTCCAATGTTTAGTGGCTGCACTGCTTTGCATTTCCATCACCGATGAATAAGAGCAGCATTTGGTGTTGTCCGTGTTCTAGAATTTGGCTGTTCTGATAGGTGTGTAATGGTATTGTTTTGTTTTAATGTGCATTTCCGTGATGACATACGATGTGGAGTATATTTTCAAATGCTCATTTGCCACCTGAACATCTTCTTTGGTGAGCTGTCTATTCAGGTCTTTGGCCCATTTTTTAACTAGGTTGCTCATTTTCTTATTGTTGAGTTTTAGGAATATTTTTGTATATTATGGATAACAGTCCTTTATCAGATATCTTTTGTAAATATTTTCTCCTCATTTGCAAATATTGTCTTCTCATTTTCTTGACAGTGTCTTTCACAGAGCAGGGTTTTTAATTTTAATGAGGTCTAACGTATTTTTCTTTCATGGATTGTGCCTTTGGTGTTACCTCTGAAAGGTCATTGCCAACTCCTGCTCTGGCCCTTTGTAATAGCAGCAGAAACAAGGGGTGAGGGCTGGTTGTTTAGGGGCCTACATTTGCTGGAGTTGAAAATTGAGAGTGGTAGTGGTCTTTCTTTTAGGTGACTTATCTAGGATGCCAATGAGCTGGTTTGCCAAATTAACTAAGTCTGGAGTGGACAAAGTTTCCCATAAGATGATGGTTCAGCTCATTAATAAATGGAGTTAAATGGTGGATTTAGCATCTGAAGGAAGAATTTTCTTTGAAGACAATGTGGAGTCGAATGTGATAGTCATGAATTGGTTCATCAGGCTTCTCTGTGCAAGTCTGAATCTTGTTTTGATCAGCAGGCTTAGGAAAAGGTACTGTAATTGCTTGATGTTGGCTTGCAGCCCTCTCGGGAGCTCCTGGCTGTGATCTAAAGCCGGCCCCCGTTGGCAGAGGGCTGGGAGAGACCGAAGAGGCGGCCACTCCAGGTTTGTAGGTGTCCATTTTAATCATCAAGGGAACTGACATAACAAGGCTTGTCCTGGGCAGCAGCAGGATGGCTGGATCCCCACACCTGCCTTCAAATCTTAAAAATTTATAAAGAGGCCATTAACTGGGCTCAGCCCCATCTACTCTGCAGGTGTTCTCAACACCACACCACATCACCATCTCAAGGCTGTGTCCTTGGAGCAGCCTCTGGGATGGGAAAGGCAAGGGGAACCCACATTCCAAGGACAGGGGAATGGAGTGAGGAGCCTCCAAGCGCTGGGGTCCAGGTCACAGGTCAACTGGTGGTCATATATCTTTTTGATGACCGTCTCCAACACTCAGTGGAGATTTCCAGCGAGTGTTCTAGCACCTTGTCAAAACTCAGGCATCTGTTTCTCTAAACCCCTTTCAGGATGCTCCCATTGGGTTGGTTTTATCCAGCGTTTGGCCTGACCCTCACCAACAAGCATGGGGACCAATTGATATAAATCTGAGAAATCAGATGGGTAAGTTTGAATAACTGTGTTACATTCTTCAGCAAATTTATGGGGTCCTCAGTCACTTTAGGAAACTCTTTCACTATGGCT
>NC_138379.1:0-33385 GCF_054177405.1 Leptonychotes weddellii | reverse complement strand
TCGGAGAGAAAGCTGCAAGCCCGACTGGGTCTGTGGTTACTGGCGCCTGTTGGTTTGCTCACCAGCCTCAAAGTCTCTGAAGGTAGCCCCCTGCATCCCCTTCTGACACCAGTGATGTTTTCCTTAAAAATAAAACTGCCAGTTATTTTACCAGCGAAATGGGCTTATTCAGAAATAGTAGAAAAACGCAATTTGGGAGGAGCAAGCTACAGCAAAACTAGGCAAGTCCAAACAACAAAGAAGAGGGACATTTGATGGAGAGGAGGGAGGGAGTTGGGAGGGGCTGGAGAAACAGTTCGGGGGAATGATGGTGTCTCGCCAGCTGAATCGCTGGGGTGGTCAATTTGTTGTAGAGGGTGGTACACATCTTCCCCTGTTGGGGCCTGCCTTGATGGTTCTTTCCTGTTGAGGGTTCTTCTGTTGGGTCTGTAAGTTTACAATTCTTTGTGGGATTGATGGTGAGTGGTAGGGTTCCTTCCAACCTCCTGAACCCACATCAGCAAGGTCTCCCTTTATTAATTTTCATAATGTCCAGCACCATTTGTTGAAGAGACGAGATTTGCTCCTTTGTCAAAGATCCGTTGACTGTGTTTGTGCGAGTCTACTTCTAGGCTCTGTGTTCTGTTCCACTGATATGTTCACCTCTTCCTACGGTAGTGCCACATCCTGGTTCCTGCAGCTTTTTATAGTAAGTCTTGAAGTTGGGTAGTGTCAGTCTTGTTGTTCTCCATCAATACTGTGTGTTGGCTCTTCTGGTCTTTTGCTTTGCACAGAAACTCTAGAATCAGTTTGTCACTATCTGTTCTCTGCATATTTTTAAACCTTTTCTCTTTGTCTTTGGAGTTTTGCACTTTTGCTGTGGTCTATCTCCATATGGATTTCCTTTTGTTTACTTATTCTGCTTTAAATTTGTAGGGCCTTCCGAATCTGTGGTTTGAGATCTTTCATCATTGCTGGAAAAATCCTTGGCTCTTGCCTCTTAGATGTTGATTGCCTCTCCCACTCCCTCTCCTCCCTTTCGGAGCTCTCCTTAAACTCCCATGAGACCTTCTCAGGCTCCTACCCGTGGCTCTTCTGTGTGTTCCATCTTACTTCTCTGTGCTGTGCTCTGAATAATGTCTTCTGGTCTGTTTTCCAGTTTATCAACCTTCTATTCTGTTGTACAGAATAAAGCTCTTCCACTGAGTGCTAATTTTTGTTACTTTTTGTTTGTTTGTTTGGAAAAGGTTTAATGAGATGCAAAACCTCAATCACAGTAGGCTCATTTCCAGATCTGAATTGCTTGCCCCATTTTTTTCTTCCAGATCTTTATTTAAATTCTAGTTAGTTAATATATAGTGTAGTATTGGTTTCAGGAGTACAATTTAGTGATTCATCACCTCTGTACAACACCCAGTGCTCATCACAAGTGCCTTCCTAATTTTTGATACTTTTTATTACTGGAAGTTCTCTTTTGTTCTTTTTCAAATCCACTACATTATTTTTTATAGTTTTCTTTCCCCATCAGATACTTTAAACCTGTCTTTTTTTTTTTTTTTTTTTAAACACTAAACACAAATTGGCCTTAATCTGTATTTGATAGTGTCTGAAGTCTTTGAGTAGTCTCTCTTTGGTCCATTTGTCTCTGCTGGTTCTGGCTGGGCTCAGCTTGCTAAAACGAGGCCAGGAAGGTTTGTCTTAGAAAATGGTGTCCTCTTTCTTAGGCTCCCTCCTTTGAAACCCAGCCCAGCACATCAACACAGGCATCTTAGGGCGTAAGAATGATTTGTGCCTACCTCACCTTGTCCTGCAAGGAAGCGGTCTGTGGTAATGCTACTTATAACTTCAGCCTGAATGTCTTCCAGGGCTAAGGTGACGTCGTGATCACTTCAGCTAAAATCAGGGACAAAGTTTATACCACTTTTCTCATTGAATTACGCCCAGGGTAGGCCCAATGCCTACAGAGTACCTCCTGAGGACTGTGCCATCTATTGAGTATTTCCTTAGCATCTGAGTGTCTCAGAGAAGCATCGCAGGTGCACGGCATGGTGTTACATGTGCTCTTCAGGGTCCGCTCTCAAATACTCCAACCTGTCCCCAGTCGTAGGGTGCCATACGAAACAAAACCGGCAAAATGTCAATAAATGCCAAAGCTGGGTTCATTATTCAGTTGTTGTGAATGTTTGAAAATTTCTTAGTAAGAGCAATCCTTTTTTTTTTTAAGTTTTTATTTAAATCCCGGTCAGGAAACATACAGTGTTGTACTAGTTTCAGGTGTAGTTTAGTGACTCACACTCCGTACGTCGCCCAGTGCTCATCACAGCAAGTGTAGTCCTCAGTCCCCATCCCCTATTCAGCCCGTCCCCCGCCCCCTCCACTCTAGTAGCCGTAAGTTTGTTCTCCGCAGTTAAGAGTGTTCCTTGGTCTGCCTCTCTCTCTCTCTGTCTCTCTCTCTCTTTCCCCCAGTATTAAGAGCCGTGTTTAGGGTATGTTGTGACATCGCCCTTGGCCCATTTTCTGTCTGTGTTATACAGGCTGATGTGACCGTGGACAGGATCCCCCGCTGCCCGGTCTGCACTGGCGTTGTGAAGCCCGACATCGTCTTCTTTGGGGAGGCACTTCCCCAGAGATTCCTGATGCATGTGGTTGATTTCCCCATGGCAGATCTGCTGCTCATCCTCGGGACCTCCCTGGAGGTTTGTCAGCAGGTCCAGTGGTGGACTGAAGTGTGTGTGTGTGTGTGTGTGTGTGGTGGGGGGAGGCTGGAAGGACAGGGCTGAGGAGGTGGGGCTGGTGGGGGTGGCACCAGGTGCTCTCGGAGCCTTCTGGCATCCTATCTTTGGAAGACGAGTAGGTTCAACTGGTGAGGAAGCAGAGGTATTCCTGGCCTAGGGAGCGACAGTCTGGGCAGAATGGGGAAGAGGGAGGACGCTCAGCTTTGGAGGCGCTGTCAATGTGGGTGGGGCACAGTGTGTGAGGGGAAGGGAGAAGGGAGGGGCATGGAGAGGTGGGGCAGGACAGACTTGCCAGGCCACATCACAGAGGCCGATTTTGTGCTAGAAGAAGTGATGGACTTGAAGGGGTTGAACCAGGGACATTGCTCCTCAGGGTCACAGAGACTGTTGGGGAGTGGGGATTGAAGCAAGATGTCCAGGAGGCTGGTCCTCATGAAGGCAGGGCTGTGGGCACAGTCAGACCATGTGACTAGGAGAGAGGGTAAGGAGAGGGACTTGGGGACAGGAGAGGGCGTGGTCTGGCTCTGTCTGTGGGCACTCAGGCCATTTGTTGGTAAGGAGGTATTTAGAGGGAGGGTGCCAAGCTCATTTCTACACGTGTGTGTTTGAGGTGCCTGGGACACAGTCATGGACATGTTCCAGAAGCTGTTCT
This sequence comes from Leptonychotes weddellii, assembly GCF_054177405.1. Taxonomy (NCBI): domain Eukaryota; kingdom Metazoa; phylum Chordata; class Mammalia; order Carnivora; family Phocidae; genus Leptonychotes; species Leptonychotes weddellii. The sequence goes on along the minus strand of NC_138379.1, from coordinate 30,019 downwards.
CCATCTGGACCTGAAGCTCAGGAACTTTGCAAAGGATGTGACAAGAGCAACAAATGAGCCCCTGCAATGAGCTCTGCCTGCTTGGATATAGGCACCAAGGGGCAGAAGGCCAGAAAGGCCTGTGCTCAGAGCCCCTGTCAGCTACAGAGGCCGAGAGTTAAGTGTGTTTATTCAGCAAATGTGTCTCCTGTGTGCTGGGCCCTGTTCTAGGGCTTTGGACGGACACAGTAGGATGTTGTAAGCAAGGGACACGGTGTTAGGTGATGCACAATATGGGAGAAAGAACACGTGGGACGGGAAGGCTGGGAAGGGTTGTGAACTGGTTGTGATCTCAGCTTGTTGGTTTGCGTGGCCTTGTCGGGAAGGTGACACGTGTCAGCTGAGGGTGTGTGGCAGAGGACACTGCACAGTGGCCTGTGGCCACATGGAGTGAGTGAGCAGAGGGCAGCAGTGACAAGGTCTGACCTCCTGACCCCGCACGTGTTGTGGTGGGGAGAGCTGGTAGAGACCCTGCAGGTGGCAGTCCAGGTGGTGATGGCAGGTGGCCAGGTAACACTGCAGAGGGCGTCGGAGCCCAGGTGTGTGAAGGGACGGTGGGTGGGAGAGTGTGGACTCCTGCAGGGCTCCAGGGTTGTGACCTGAGTGGCTGCAAACATGGAGCTGGTTTCCTGAGACCGAGAAGCCTAGTGGGCACGTTGGGGGAACTTGGCCCCAGAGACACTGATTCGAGTGCTGTTTCAGGCTGTCCAGTGGATGCGTGGCACAGGCGGGTGGATTTCCGCATCTGGAGTCCAGGCAGGAGCAGGGGTGGGACCTGGGGTGCCAGAGGGAGCAGACAGAAGAGCCCAGAATGTGGACAGACCAGTGATGCCCACACTGGGCCTGGAAGGAAGGGTGGATGTTGTGTGGGGGGGTGGGCAGAGGGGCCAGAGGGCCGTGGTGGTCAGCGGTGAGTGGTGTGGAGTCTGGCAGCTGCCCTGTGCCGGCCACCAGCAGTGGACACTGGGGCCACTAGGCCTCTTTATTTCTTTAAAGTGAAAAAAAATAGCCTTTTTCTCTGATTATAAAAGTACTGTATGCTCCCACATTATATAAAGAAGAGAGTGAAGTAAAGAATCCCTGCAAGTGTTTTGCTGTGTCCTCACAGGCTGCACAGATGTGGTGATCTTTAACCAGAGCTGGGGAAGCACTGTGCACAGAGACCTACCTGGTTAGCGCCCACAGTCTCCCTGACAAACATGGATACTCGGTCCCTGCCGGGACCTCCAAAGCAGAGCGCTTGTCTATAAGCACTGAGTAAATCTGTGGTGTTGCTCAGACTTTACCTCATATGCTGTGTGGAAGAAATATTAATGCACTTGGTTATGGATCACCCCTCCGGATCCCACTGAGGGGTGACATATATCAACCATAGGATGTTTTCTAAAATCTGAAATATTCTGAATTCTGGAACATACCCAGCCCCAAGAGTTTTAGGATGACGATGTATAACAATTTATTTAAGCAACTTTCTATTGATGGACAACAAAAATAAATAGTATAGAGATTTTATATTCAGAATAATGGTGTAGTGAATAATCATGTGTATACATGTTTGCACATTCATGTGAGTACTTCAGTAAATATTGAGAAGTTACTTCCCAGAAAGATACACTAATTACACTGCCACCAACCCTGTATGAGTGGCCATTTCCCATATCCTCACCAACACCAAACATCACCTGTCTTTAATTTTTTTTTTTTTTTACCTGTCTTCAGGTTTTTATCCATCTGAATGGTTAGAAATAAATGTGTGTGTGAGAGAGAAAGAGAGAGAGAGAAGAAGGAGATCTAACATTTCTGTAATAAAGAGTGAAGTTTATCTTTTCATGTTTATTAACCATTGTGTTCTCTTTGGATTACATATTATATCTTGCTCATTTTTCATTGGGTTATTTTATTAGTCTATTTATAAATTAGCAATATAAATCCATAAATTATATAGAGTGTTTATAAATTAGCTTAGCAATTAGAAATATAAACTGTAACATGTTGTAAATATGTTTGCAGTTTATGGCAATGAGGTTTAAAAAATTATTTTTCTACAGCATATTTTTATAGATAATAATGTGATAGTATTATGTAGTCAAACCTATCATGACTTTCCTTTGTCTTATCTCACTTATCAGGCCTAAAAAGTCCTTCCTTACCTTTACTTGTGAAACCTAAATTTTCCTCAAGAACTGTTTTGTGTACATTTGAAATTTTTTCAGCGAAAGCAGGAATTGAGTATTTTCCTACCAGATAATGAGCCAGTCTCAGTACCATTTATTAATCTATTTCTTATATGTTTACTCCTGAATGGAAATTTCACTTGGGAGCTGGATGAAGAAGCCCAAAGGCACCGAGTTAGGACTCCCTGGAGGTCTGGATGGTGGAGACTGTGGAGAGGTGGGGCCTCCACCCCTGTGGGCAGCCCAGGAACCCTCTGTGGGCCCAGGCCCTTGCTCCCAGGGAGCGAGAGCAGACAGGCGAGATGCTGCTGGGAGGGGATGGTGTGTGATGGGGCAGGACAGGTAAGAGTGGGCACAGTTGCTGGAGCCCAGATGCGCCTGGCGGGGAGACCTGCAGAGGCCAGGACGTGCAGGAAGCAGAAAGATGTGGACCAGAGGGAGGCTCAGGAAGGGAGGAACCCAGGCATTGAGACCGAGCAGACCGCACGACTGGAAGAAATGAAATAGCGGTGTGTTTTCCCTGTATCCAAGGCCTCACCATCAGTCTGAGCTGCCCTTTCAAAGTCTCAGGCTGTGGCATGAAGTGTCCTGAGGGGCTTGGAGGGTGGGCACTGTGCTCCTCACATCTGGGCAATTTTTCAGGTAGAGCCTTTTGCCAGCTTGTCTGAGGCCGTGCAGAGCTCAGTGCCCCGACTGCTCATCAACCGGGACTTGGTGGGGCCCTTTGCTTGGCGTCCTCGCAGCAGGGATGTGGTCCAGCTGGGGGATGTGGTTCACGGCGTGGAGAGGCTGGTGGAGCTTCTGGGCTGGACAGAAGAGTTGCAGGACCTCATCCAGCAGGAAACGGAAAAGGTACAGACTGTCAAGCAGGGTCCTCTGAAGGGCTGTCTTCCTCACTGCTCTGGGGTCTGGGTCCACCTGATGTGGAGTCCTGGCTGGGTGAAAAGTGACAAAAATAGCTAATATTGGCTGTTGGTCCTGTGCCGCCACTGTCTGGGGCCTTCTGTGTGCTTAGGAATCGGGCGTTGTGACTCGCATTATCTTCGTGTGGGAGTGAAGACAGGGACTCCAGGTGCCTGCTCTCTAGACTTAGAGCTGTGACTTGGTCCAGGCCCACTGGGCTGCTCTCTCACTGAAGCCTTGCCTTTTGTCCCCTAAAGAAAGCAGCACAAACAGCTCCAGGCTAAGGTGTGGTTCTGAGATGAACTTTGAGGAGCTGAACTTGTGTGTGCTGCTGGTGTGGGATGAAGCCCAGCCTGGGGATGCGTTTAGGAGATGATCAGCACGAGTGCCGTTGGCCTATGACCATCTGCTGAGGTAGAAAGCCAGAGACCCTTGGTGCTCTCGAGGTTTCAAAGCTGTTCCCAATGAAGTTTCCCGTAAGAATCAGCATGGGTGGCCCTGGTGTGAGTGGTTATTTTCTAAAGGAGGCAGCATTAAGCATTTGAAGTCCAGTCATCTCAAAGAGGATCATTATGTGACACTGCCCAAAGGGGATGGGGCAGAGGTCTCGGGAAAGCCTCGCCCTTTGGCTGTGAGTGCCTCAGGGCTCAGGGCCGTGGGGAGGGCCTTTCCCCTCACCTTCACTGGCCAAAGCCCCCAGCCTCTGGCTGCAGCCTGGTTTCTTACCAAGTTGAACTGAAGAAAGAACACGAGGCCTATTAGGCCAGGAGGCTTCGCGCTTACTGTTTCCACACGTTTTAGACATTGTGGCCACTGTTTTTTCTAGCTGTCCGTTCCAGAGTTTAGCTCTAATGGCTAAGATGTAGGCTGGTATCACTCCTTATCTCATAAATGTCAAAGTTATGTTGCTGGTCATTTTATGGAAGTAGAGAAGGCAGGTGGCACCCAAGCCTATATTTTGCACCAGGTGCCTTGGTCAGATCCGCCTGGTAGCTTCCTGGCCCTGACGTCCTATTTCCATACAACAAGACTAAGTCACGTGACCCCCCCCAGGGATTTTTTGGAAGTAGTCCTACAGGATTCTACCTGTGTGATTTTACAGTCTTACGGAAATTTATATAAAGTGGGTTCTGGTTTTAGGGGTTTATGTATATAATAAAAAGTTGCTATCCAAGAGTAAATATTGAGGGATGAGCTGCAGTCCAACTTGGGGTTACTTTCCCAAATAGTGCCTATTTTTGAGCATGTGAGCTTCAGCACATCTCACCTGGTTACTTAAATGAAGCTTTCTGGTTAGCCACCCAGTTTTGTCCAGTCCTGCTGGACATCGTGTTACTTTGGCTCGACAGCAGCATTGGCAGAAGCAGAAAAGCTTTTGTTTTATGAAATAGTTTGAACCCAGGCCCTGAGATCTGTGGGACTGATTGCCTTTCTCCTCCGTGTTCCAGCTTAACAGACGGGACAGATAAGAGTGATGCCTGGTCCCCGCCCTCCCCACCCCACCCTGGACCAGAAATGGTTCCAAGGAGTCACTGCCCACCTCTGAGAAAAGTTTTGGCTGAGTCGGAACCTGTGGCCTGAGGAAGAGTATGAGGCTGCCTGGGTCCTGAGCTCTGTGCTGACGGATCATGTCATGCTTACGCTGCGGGCCATCCCAGTCACGGGCACCAAGCTGCCCAGCACCTTTCTGCTGTTTGACTCTTCAGTCTGCTGAAGCTCTTGATGCCGAACAAAAGCTTTCTCCTGACAGTGACCCTCTGGAACTCCAGCGGACCAACGGGAGGCCCAGACTGGATCTGCTCTGTGTCTGGGTCTCCATCTGAAGGGCAGGCTCAGCATCTGTCCGTTAGAAAAACCGTCTCGGGTGGAGTGGCCACAGCCACTCCCAAGGCATGGTCCTGGGCCCCACGTAATAGGATAGGGTCCTGTAGCATGTTGGCCTCCTTAGTAGGGTTATTTTTAATTAGAGAAACTTTGTTCTTCATTTCTGGCATGAAATAAACTCTTTGGTCTCCTTAAAGGGAATGTTGACAATGAATGTGAAAAGGGGACCTTGCATGTGCATGGACATTCCCCCCACTGGAATAACCTAAGGATGGAGAACATGCCCCTGGATTCACCCTGGAGACGGGCCTAGTGCCATTTCCCATGGAGCCCCGGCACCCCTCACTGAAGGGCATCATGCCCTGTTCACTCTACCCTGATGCCTCTCGCCTCAACCTCTCCCCCAGAAAGTCCTCTGCTCGGGCAGCTCTCCAACCAGCCCCCTGTCCCCACTCTCCCCCTCCAGGCCTTCCCAGCAATGCCCCCAGGATTAACCTCTATGTTGTGGAAGGCATTACTCACTTAGAAACCTTGGCTGGCCTCTGGCCCACCCTGTACTCAGCCCATACTTCCTGTGCCTGCACAGGCCCTTTCTGCTGGGGTTGCTCCAAGGCCCAGCTTGGACAGCACCACCCAGGCACACCTTCCTGATCCCTGGCTCCTACCCTGTGTGTGTTCCCTCCTTCCAGGCATTGTTTCCCCACCCGTGGCACAATTAACAGACTGCTCAGAGGGGGTCTGGTGGCCTCCTCAAGAACAGAAGACATGACTAATGATCTAGGAAAAGGGCCGAATTCTGAAAAGAATGAAATTAATCACACACTTTTGCTTCAAACTCTTTATTCCAAGATGATGTTTTTGTGATGCTTTGTGGCACGTGATAGAAATCCAGACTTAGGGCTCTAAGAGGTGCACTTCGCTTCATCTATTTATGGTCAGGATTCCACTGTCACAACCGGTGAGAGCTTGGGTGCTGTGGATACTACAGCAGACAGCCGAGCGAGGACCAAGGACGCCTAAGAGGCTACCAGTCCTGAGCTCAGTGGGGACAGAAACAGCAGAGCATACCTTGGAAGTATGTTTCTGACATTAGTACACAGAGTTCTAGCAAGTTCTTTTCCCGTGAACTGCAGCGCTTGCTTGACATGGAAGCTCTGGGCAAGCGTGCCAGACCCAGACATGCTTGTGTGTGCCCACGCTCAGCCTCTGCCCCAGGCATCAGCCTCTGCACACATCCTCTTGGCACACATGTGAGAACTACTTCATCTGTGGAAATCAAGGCTGAGTTCCCAGAGCTGCAGCAGGACAAGGCCCTCACAGTCCTAAAGGTAAGAAATTGGACCAGAGACAAATCATTAACAGAACTTTGGAAGTAAAGAGAAAGGGGTCTCTGAGCTGGAGAGAGGGACATGGCTTCCCCGGGTCATAGTCCCAAGGACATCTCTGGAAGCAGCACCAGTTCTGAAGGGGGAACAGAAGACTGCTGTCCTCAGTCGGGGTCTGAGTCGGGTTCCGAGGAGAGCTGCCCCTCCATGGTCTCACAAATGGCATCCTGCAGGGATGTCAGCTGACCCCGGGGACTCATCCCCATGGGCTGGATGACTCTGTGCCTGTGAGGGAAAAGCATGGTGAGGCTGGGGAAGGGGTCTGACTGGGGGGGCGGGGGGGGGGTGCACGGTGGGTGGTGGCAGAAGTCTTGTTCAACCCTGACTACTTCCTTGTGCTCCACTTAGTTGTTCCTGTTTACTGGGGAATCCCAACTGCTACCTGGTGGCTTTGGGACCTTGTGCAGACTCTTATTAATTTATCTAGATCTCAATTTTCATCATCTACGGAACAAACATAATACCAATCTCAAATCTAATCCTTTCCTGGGGCGTTTCCTTTGTTTCAAACCTTAGGAATGCAGCCTTGCCTAAGCCCACCTCTGACCTCACCTCCTGGGGCTCACAAGACTGGACACAGGCCAGGGATTCTGTTCTCCCTTCTCCCAGCCGTGGGCCCCTCCTTGACACACCACGTACCTGGAGAGCTTGTCAAACATGTTCACCAGCTTCATGGCCTCATGCTCCTTCTGCTCTTCCGTCATGCCCTCCATGGGGTTGGGCGGCTTTTCCTCCACCCTCCCGGTCACTGGGTTTATGCTGCTTCCCAGAGGAGGGGGTGTAGGGAATGCATTAGTGACTCTCTAGGACAGGAGGCCTCTGCACAGGGTGGGTGGAGTCCCACACGTCCTGCCTGGGCCTGGACTGGCAAGAAACCCATTCTCCAGGGGGTGGCATGAAGCAGGGCAGCTGCAGGAGGCCTCCCTCTAGGAGCAGCAGTGAACCAGCTCCTGCCACCTGGATCTCCTGGTCCCCGAACTGCCTGGCCCCCTTCAGTCCACGTTCTCAACGAAACATCCTGACCTCAGGATGTATCGCTTATGGGACCCGTGTCTGACTCCCCAAGTCCTACCCATCTGTCATCCTGTCCCACCCACCCCGAGGGTCCATAGGGGTGTGGGAACAGGGACCAGGCTGAGTGAGGGGAGCCGAGGGTGTAGGGTCACACACCTGGCCTTGGCTTCCTTGTACTCATCTGTGTCCGTGTCCTCGTCCTCCGAATACTGGCCCTCAGGCCGGCCCCCCGCCATGAGGCCCCTGGCAGCCAGGAGGCCGGCGGCATTCCCGTAGCCCGTGTACTTGATGAATCGGGGCACTGAGGGGCAGGGCAGAGGTCAGTGTGCGAAGGTGGCTGGGAGGGACAGGCGTTGGGCTGGATCCCAGCACTCACCACTCTCAGAGCACAGGACAAACAGGAACTCAGCGGCCACTCTCTTCACATCAGTGTCCAGGTGTGTCATGAGGCGAACGAGCTTGTTCCGCAACAACTCCCCAACCTCAGGCCGGGTCCTCACGTCCCGCAGTGGGGGCAGCACCTGGGGAGGCAGCCGTCCCTCAGCCTGGGCCTGAAGTGGCTGGCTCTGACCAGGGCCCTACCCCAGCCCCTCTGCCCCATACCTGGGACTTCAGGAACTTCCTGGCAGGGCGGTGCATGCGGGCACACTCCGTCAGCACGCTCAGCACCGGGGCCACGCTCTCTTTCAGCCTGTGCGTCTGCAGAAGAGCCTCTGTCACCGGGGCTGTGCCTCCACCTGACCTGAGGTCGGGGGTGGGGTGGAGGGCGGCCTACACACACACACCAGATGGTCTGGTCCTGGTAGGAGGCTCTCAGGAAGAGGCCTTGCCACAGTTAGTCAGCTGAGGGGCCAAGAGTGGGCAGTGGGTGTCTGTGTGAGCTTCAAGAGGGCCGCAGAAGGAACTCAGCTTAGGAGGGTTCGCATGTGCTCTGCGACGTGGGGCAAGTAACTCATCTACTCTGACTTCCTCACCTATATACCAAAGTTGTGGGGGAAATACAGAGTGTTCACAGCCATCAGCACACCAAGAGGACATGACCTGTCCTCAAAAAATAGTGGCCAAAACACAAGAAAAATCCCTACTCTGTGGGCTTCATGGACCCAGAGAGCAAAGAGCTCCTCTTCTTCCCTGGCCTGCCCCCACTTACCTCCCAGGACCCCAACCCTAGCCGCAGTAGTGGTAGGGACAGACAATCACAGATACCACGTCCAACGCAGGTGACCCAGCTCACAGCGTATGTGACCAAGTGGATTCCCAAGGGGTCCACCTAATCTCACTCCACTCCCATCTGCAGCCTGCGTGATGTCTGCGAGCTCCCAGAGGAGCAACTAGAGGTCTGGCCCCCCCAGTGTCCTGTGTGCAGGCACAGGAATCAGGTAGCCTCTGGCTCCAGATGCCGGTGGGTCCCCTCAGGGACGCCAGGAGACAAGTGATGCTCGTTCCCAAGGGCTGCCTGTGTTACAGCACTAAGACCCTGACGGCCCGAGCACGGACTCAAGACAGACCCACAAAGCGCTCTGAAGAGTACGCTCTTTGACTTTGAAAACTTGTTATAGTAACCAGCAAAAGTAACACCTTCAAGTGTGTGTGTGAGAGGGTCCACCTGTTTCTCAGGGAGGAGTCTGGTTTTCTGCAAGCTGGACCACAGAGCAGCTGGAGAAACCGCCCGAATCACACTTCCAGGCTGATGTCCACTTACCAGTGTGGACTGTAAAAAAGCAGTGACCACGGCTGCTTGGGAAAGTCAGAGCCACCGAGGAGCCCACACGTCAGGTCCCTCTGCCCACCTGGTGCAGACGCTTCTCCAGGAAGCTGAGAAGGACATGAATCACATCCATATTCGCTCCAAGGAACTCCAAGGAGCCTTTGCGTGGCTCCAGGGCAAAGAGGACGTCCAGACACTTGAGGGGCAAGTTCCCCAGGAGGTTCACTGTGTGGCTGAGGATAGATGGGGAGGAGGGCTTGATAAGTCAGATCCCCTAGCACAGGTACAACCCTTGGTGTCCCCAGCAGAGGCCACACATGACATGAACTAGTGTCTGGGGGCTTGACGACAGGAAGCAGAGACCAGAGCTGAGGGTGGGACCGACCTTGGAGGTGTTTCCACTTAATGGGGTAAGTTCCTAAGGAAGGGGGCACTGTCTGCAGATGCCCTCCCTGCCAGGCTCTGTCTGGGTTGAAGCACCACAGACAATCTCTGGAAAACCAGAACCTGCCTAGACACAGGTCACTGAGACAAAGATGAGTAAGCACGTTACCCTGTCAACACCACATTATTCGTTACTACTACCCCAGTTCCAGAGAGACATTCCCATCCTCAGATCCATAGCTCTTGTCCTAGCCACATACTGACGTACTGTAGAAACACAGCGATGTCTGGTCCCACCGAGATAAGTGAGGACGCTCTAGGGTTGAGCCTAGCCCACAGCCAGGGCTGGGAACCACTCTCCAGACAACTGAGCACACTTCCCTTCCACCTATCAGGCCCCACCCTCACCCGTGGAACTCCTCTGTGCGGTCTCCAGCAGCAGCAACCATCACACAGTGCCGCAGGATGGTCCCCAGGTGCCGATAAAGGGAAGCATCTTCCTGACCAAAAAGAAAGGGGTCCCTGTGAGAGGAAGCCCCACTCCGGAATCATGTGCACGGACCACACATCTCCTTCACTGCACACCTAGCCCCTTGGCCTCTGCTACATACCCTCGAGAGCATTTCCTTGACCAAGAACGTCACCAGGTCCTCCTGGGATGAAGTCACAGTGTCCTCTAGCCCCATGCTCACGGCCTCCCCACGCACCAAACAGTCCTCCTGCCAGGCTGCAAGAGCCAGATATGGCCTCCACCTCTCTTAGAAACATTCTTTGAGGGCCCCTGCCCAAAACGTGCATCTCCTCGCCTCCTCCCGATAGGCTGAGAGCTCTGCCTGTCCTCTCCCCATCTGATACCCAGAAACTTGCAGGTACCCTACAGGCAGACAGATCCAAGAAACATCCACACCGTTAAGCCCTACCCGTGGCCTCAGGTCAGTCCTCACCTCGTCCACCTCTCTCTTGATGGAATCGAAGGTGATGTTGAAAAGCACTTTGAGGATCTCCATGGCCCGCTCAGTCTCCTGGGGAGGAAGGAGCTCAGGCGCGTTCTCTTCGGGGGTCATTCCCAGCGTCAGCTCCAGCGCATTAGTCAGCAGGTGCACTCCCCGCAATTCCTGAAACAGCTGCTGGCGCACGTCGGTGCGAAGTGCCGTTAGCAAGAAGAGGAGGCGCAAATCAAAGAACTGGATGTCGTGTGGGAAGCTGCTCTTGTGATACAGCCCCACGCGCTCTGCGAGCCTCACCACCAGGCGGGCCTCTGCTGCCAGGACCTGTGCCACCGGGCTGCTGAGCACGAGGTTGCACAGGCACTTAAGGGACTCGAGTACAACGTCCATGTCCAGAGGCTCCGGGGCCGACTGCTCGAAGGCGATGCCAGCATAGCGGGCGAGTGCCTGCAGGCTCTGGCGGCCGGTGAAAGGGTCCAGGCAGCTGCGGTCCCTGGACAGGATGCGGATGCTCTGCAGCCAGGTGACGCGGCGGGAGGGCGGCAAGCCCTGCTCCAGGACCGAGACCAGCAGCTCCGCCAGTCTCTGTGGGCAGGGAGAAGAGCGGCTCCACCAGGCCCCTTTACCCGGGGCCACCCATGCCTGCCCCTTTACCCCTCGGTCAGCACCCACCTTCCTGTCCTCCTGTTGGGCATCATCAAACGTGAAGCTCTGGGAGTTCTGCAGAGAGACCCAGAGGCTCAGGGGGCTCCGTGGGTGGGGTCCCGAGTCCACAGGCCCCCCCTGAACAGATGGCGCTCCACCCCCGCCCCTCAGTGTGTGCACGCAGACTCTCTCCCCCTAGCAACTCCTCACGGACTCGGCGCCCCTCCCGCTGCGCTCCACCGCCCGCAGGCCCCTCGCCGCACACACGATCTCAGGACCGGCCACAACGCGTGCCCCACCCTGCCCCACCTCTTCCGTGCATGTACCACGTTCACGGCTCTCGCTCACCTCCCGGTTGTACGTGCGCAGAGCCTCCATAATCACGTCCTCCTCTCCCGCCTCCACAGCATCCGCAACCACCCGGGGCTCCATGACGCCCCCGGGCTCCCGCGCCGGGCAGGCGGGAGTGGCTTCGCTTCCCGGCTCCGGGCGGAGTCCAGCCGCTCCGCCCTGCCTCGGCGCGCTGGGGAAGCCGGGACTGGGTGCGCCGCTCCGCGCCGCGCCGCGGGGCGGGGGCGGGGCCGGGGCTGCGCGCGGGGGAGGTCGGGACTGTGTGCGCGCGCCGGGGAGGCGGGGACTGGGTGTGGCGTGCCGCGCCGCGGGGCGGGGCGGGGCCGGGGCTGGCGCCGGGGAAGCCGGGACTGTGTGCGCCGCGCCGCGGGGCGGGGCCAGGGCTGCGTGCGGCGGAGGCGGGGACAGTGTGCGCTGTGTCGCCGGGCGGGGCCAGGGCTGCGTGCGGCGGAGGCGGGGACTGTGTGCGCCGCGCCGCGGGGCGGGGCCAGGGCCGCAGGCTGCTTAAGGTGGCGAGACTTGGGTCGGCTGACCGGAACTTGAAGGTTTTGCCCGGGAGTCGGCGGGGGTTTCCGAGGTCCTACTAGGTGATTGTTCGACCTCGGGGTCGAGTCGCCTCCGAACCTAATAGGGACCTCTGCTTCTTGGGCTGGAATCCCCAGCAGGCGAGGACCTTAGCCCACCCCACCAAGTCCCCCACCCACGCCCCTCTTGATGCACAGAACAAGTGGAAGTCGAGGGGAAAGCCGAGGGGGAAAGGACTTTGCAGCCCCGGGACTACTTGGTGTGTTCAACAGGGGTTTGAGTGCCTACTGAATGCTAGGTCCCTGCTTTCGTAGAGCTTGTGTTCCAAAAGTGAAGGCAAGGAAAAACGGACAAATAAGACGGCTTGAGGCAGTCATAGCGCTGTGATTAGAAAAGAAAAGGGGCCTGGTGGGCTGCAGAGGGATCTGAGGAAGTGCCATTTTTGCTGAGACTGGACGGTAAAAAGTGATCTGGGGGAAAGTCGTTCAAAGCAAAAGGCGCGGCCAGTGCAAAGATGGGAACGGCCGCGGTGGGAGAAAACAGGTACATCCTCGGAGCTTAAAGAAAGGGGAGAGTGGGGAAGGGTCAGGATGAAGTCAAAGCCTGATCGTGTGTAACCCACATACAGTGTGGCCTGGACTCAGTTTCCTCTTCTGAAAGGCAGAGGTGATGCACGTTCCCGTTTCAGGGTGTTGTCGAAGGACTAAACGACACGCAGCAAGTGCTCCAGTACGCTGGGTCGGTATGCACTGTGCATCAAGCCTTTGTTGAACGTCCCCTCCCATTCCCAGTGCCCAGCTGCGGCGGCGAGAAGCACTGGCTCCTACTGCCCCTGCTACCCCCACACTCCCGCCCCTCGTTCTGACCACGTTTTCCTTCAGAATGCTTCACCGCTGCATCTTCTGCAGCGCTCGCCCGTTCCAGGCACTGGTCTCCACCTTGTCCCACAAGCAGTAACTGGGGCCCGTCGCGCCCCCTTCCAGCCTCTCTCGCGGGAGGAAGGGCCTGGGAGCGCTCCCCAGGTAGGACCTGACCCCGCCTTCGGCGCGATTGGCCACTAGAAGTGTCTGTCCAGCCGTCATTGGAAGGGACAGCCCTAACGGCCCGCCCCCTCCCGCCGTCCGGAAGTGAAACCGACCTCGGACGGAAGTCGGCGGGCCCGAGCGGAAGAGGCGGGGACGGAGGGTCTTCCCTGCGACTGTGCCACGTCCGCCGAGGTTGCGGCCGCGCGGCTGACGGAGGCCGGGGCGGGGGCCGGGCCGGGCCGGGCCGGGCGCGATGGCGGACTGGGCTCGGGGTGAGCGCGAGGGAGCGAGCCGGATGGCGGCGCGGCCGGCCGTCGCCGACGGGGCTGCCCGCAGGAGACGCTGCCGGCGGGCGGAGCCGCGCTGCCCGCGCCAGGGCGGGGTCGCGGGGGCCCTCCGAGGTCGTTCTGCCTGGGGCCTCCGGCGGGTCCACAGATCCCGGAAGCTAGCGCTGGGGGAGGGGGCTTTACGTCCTCTGAGAGCCCCTGTTCTCACCCGGGAGGTGGGATGCTGATGCCGGTGTCGCTGGGCTCTTCTGACTTAAGGAATGAACGAACGTGAAGTGGTTGGTAGGATGTTAACATCCCTTCCTTTGGGGTGTGTACCCATCAGTGATTCGTAGAGCTGTGCCCCGGTTGGATCCGTCCCGTTGAGGCGTCCGGCCCGCGGGGGGAGGTGGTTCTGACCCACCTGATGTCACAGAAATTCGGAATCACCTGGCTTAGTGCTAGTCACGTGTCAGGTCTCAGCATGGATCGTGCTCTGGGGGCCGTGTAAGGTGTAGGGTGCAGAGGTGAGCAGACCTAGATCGACCTCAGCCCCTATTTTTGGGTGTTGCGGAACTCTGCTCAGTTGTTTCCTCCTTGGTTACTTGTCAGCTGTTCAGGACCCAGTTCACAGGTCGTCCCTGCAGGGGCCTTTTTGTCCCCCCCCTCCCCCGTGCTCTTCCTAAATCGTATGTCCCTACCAGAATTAATTGTTTTTCTGAGGACAGGTCCCATGTATCCTGATGACATCTGTGGAGGGATCGTACAGGTTCTATCACAATATCAGAAAGTGCTGGTAGGACTGAACCCTTTGGGGTGCCTGTCCATTCTGGCTGGGGTATGTTCACAGGACAGGTGCTCACATGGCAAGTGCTCACACAGGCTGTCTGTCATGTGTGAAGTCCATGCAGCTGACCCTGGCTTAGGGTTGGACCTGCTTAGCAGACGTGAGCCCAGTCCCCTGAGACTTCCAGCTTGTCCGGATAGAATTGGAGTGAGAGCCCTGAGGCCACAAAGGGCTGATGTGCAGGGATCAAGGGCAGTGCTCACAGGTAGATGCACCCCCTCAGACTCTCCCTTCTCACAGCTCAGAGCCCCGCCGCTGTGGAGGAGATTCTAGACCGGGAGAATAAGCGGATGGCCGACAGCTTGGCTTCCAAGGTCACCAGGCTCAAATCGGTCAGTGGTGGTCCTCCCTTCATCTCTACCTGGCACTCTGGAGTGGGGACCAGAGGGAGGGTAGAGGCTGGGAAGGGTTTCAGGTTGTTCCCATCTTCCCTGTCTCATCCATGGCAGCACTGGTGTGTGGGGCCCAGGTGACACCTGGATCTCCTGATCTCTGCTGGTGGCACTATGCCTGGCAGAGTTGTTGGCAGGGTCTGCTGGTCTCCTGGGGGGTCAAGTGCCATCCAGTGGGTGTTCTCTGGCTTGACCTTGCCCCCTCTGTGTCCTGACCAGCTGGCCCTGGACATCGATAGGGACGCAGAAGACCAGAACCGGTACCTGGACAGCATGGTAAGGGTCTGCAGTGTGCGCGGGCATCGCGGTCAGCTCTGCCCCACGCTGCCTGTTGTGCAGGCCCCCGGTGTTGCTTTTGGCACCTGCGTGGCAGTCGTGGAGGTGCTGCCCCTGTGTGACCTTGGTGGGATTCCTCCCTCAGGACTCGGATTTCACAAGCATGACAGGCCTGCTCACGGGGAGCGTGAAGCGCTTTTCCACAATGGCGAGGTCTGGGCGAGACAACCGGAAGCTTCTATGTGGTATGGCCGTGGGCCTGATCGTGGCCTTCTTCATTCTCTCCTATCTCCTGTCAAGGGCAAGGACATGAGCCACTAGGAGCTGACTTCTGTGGGGCCTGGGGCAACCAGGGTCTTCCCCTGCCTGGTGTCCTAGGCTCCAGAGGACCTACCTGCAAAATACTCCTTTGAAATGATGATTGTGGCTTAGGAATTTTCTTCCTCTGTGACTGGCGTTCATGGCTGCCTCTGACCGAGTGAGCTCGTATTGGCTGGTCCCGTGTGTGTAAGGGTCTCTTTCCCTTGGGGAAACCAAGGCGCAGGCCCTGTGCTACTCTGGGTACCAGAGGCTCTGGAAATCCTGGACATGGCTACCTGTGGCCAGCAGCCCTTCCCTTGTCCCTTGGGGCTCTGACGTCTCAAGGCTCTGCCCTATCCATGTCTCTGGGTAAGGCCACGTCTGATGCCCGAGGTGCCTGGAGCTGACATGGGATGGGGGTTTGGCTGTGAAGTTTGAGCACCATCTCCTCAGCTCGGAGATTGCAGCTACTCTTGGCTAGGGCTGCTGAGTATGGGCAGATGAGCCTCGCCTGCCCTCCAGACCCTCGGGGAAGGGCAGGGTATTGTGGATGAAGAAGTGGACCGCAACCTTGGCTGGAGGCATTGGGCCCTGATCCTTTTGGATCTCACAGTCTTGTATCCAGGAGCAGAAACTCCTATTTTCTCAGGATTCAAGATCTAGCCAACACCAAAGATGTATTTCTGGGAGACCAGACCTCTAGAAGCAGTTCCATCTGGCGTTTCAGAGTTAGGTGGAATGTGTGTTGGGGAGGCGCCTTCTGTGGGTCAAGACAGGAGGCTTCCCTACAAGGACTCTGTTCATAGGACCCATGGGTCACTTCCTGAGGGTCACCAGGCAGCTTCCCCTCCACCATGTGAGGCCCTTCAACAGTGAGTATTCCCTTACTAAGGGAACTCTTAGTCGTTCCCTCATCCCCAGCCTCTGCAGACTGCTCTCCGTGCCCGCCTCTCCCTGGACCCTCACTGCCCACTTGGCCAGCCCCATGTTCACACAAACCAAAGCACAGGCCCAGCTGGGCCAGCGGCTTCGCACCCCACGGTGAGGTGTCGGCACCCTCATTGTGCATAAATACGTCTTCTGCCAGCCCAGTCACTCCCGCTTACTCCCAGAGGACTGTTGGCTCTGCCCCACACTGTGTGCTGTGCAGGCCCCTGGTGTGACTCACACACACTGACCGCACATCGGCTGAGGTCTCTGACTCTGGTCACCTCACCTTCAGCACTGCTGCTGTTCCCTGTTCTCCCTTCTGCGTCCCTTGTCTGTCCAGCAGGCCTGGCCCCTCCTCACGTGGTCACTGTAGCACTCTTCTTGCGTTGGACCTGCTGGGCTGCTCAGCCTCCTGGAGGAGGGGGAACCTACGTTCCTACTTCTGAGTGCTCTGTTCTGACATGCCCCTACCCCTCCAGAGGCTAGTTTCTCATCCAGGGAGGTCTGCTTACCTGCCTCCCTGTCTGTGGGGCTTTGGTGTTTCCCCTGACTCCTTGACATTCCTTCTCAGGCCCCCATGGTCCTGCTTCCCTCCCCAGTCCCCATGCACTATGGCTTTGAGTTAGCCATCTCATGTTAAATCTTGCGACGGGGGCATGTCCACTGGTCACCAAGCTTACTAGACCTGTGTAGTGTGTCCGTCTGGTGGCATTGCAGATGGACCCACACCCTGCATCCCCCCCCCGGGCCTGTGGTGCTGACCTCTTCCTGAGAACACGGCTCAGTTGTGAGAGCTGCACCACACTACGGATTCGATGCAGGCTGGTTTAGATTTTGTGTTTCGGGTAGTCTTGATGAGTGCTTTCTGCTGTCCCCCTGAGACCTCAAGCCGCAATGTTCTCTCCTAAAGCCCCCATCTCTGCCTCCCCGCCTCCACTTCATAGCTCTTTGTGGCCCTTCCAGCTATTTTGGGGTCTGGGTTTTCGTTACTTTTGGTTTACCATTTTGTTTCTCATTGCACTGGGATGGATTCCATGATGGGGGCATGTCAGCTCTGCTGCCGACCTGTCAGAGCCTTTGCCCTCCTCTTGCCCCGCCTCGGGCGCTCAGCACCCTCTCCTGTGCGTAAGCGCGGTTTGCTGACGTTGGTCCCTGAAACCACTAAAACAAAAAGGACCTGGGGACCCGACCTGTGCCAAGTGAGGAGACGCTGCCAGGCTTTATCCCACAATTCAAGAACAAGGCATTTAACAAAGATTTGGAATAAACAGCTTCATGACGAAGTAAACAATCTTTGGTGTCGTCATTTTCTCGGGTGCTTGAGGGTTTCATCTGGAGCTGACCCTGGTCCCCAGACTGGCCATGGACGCTGGTGTTCTGGACCCTACTTCCTTTCCCCTCTGGTTCTATCACGTCTCTGCACCCTTCCTCACTTCTCCCTCCCACCCCCGGCGGGTGGTCTCTGTCAAGTTTCTGTAACCACCCCTAAGGGTTAAATGAATAGACGTGAGGTACGCAGAACACAGCCTCGTGGTCCCAGCTGAGTGAGGGTCAGTGGCCATACTGTACTTTGTACTGCTACAGCTGGTGGGCTCACAGGGATGACCCTCGGGGCCACCCACCCTGCGGGCTTCACAGCAACCTTTCCCCAGGGCTGAGGTGAAATCCACACTCCACTCTTCAAGGCCTGGCCTTGGACTCCAGGCAGCCTCTGGAAATGCCTGTCTTTGGCCTTACTCAGATGCCCCCTTCCTGGCCCAAGTCCTTGTGCTTCCTCTGTGGCCTTTGCTGTTAACAGATCACCTTAAAAAACTTAGTCACAATTAGAATAATTTATGTCTTATGGTCAGTGTGGTTGGAATTCGAGACCAGCATGGTGGGGACGGCCCTCTGCCTAGAACGGGCCTTGGGTGGCAGACCTGAGCCTGGGGCTGCTGACACCTGAAGGCTTGGTCACGTGCCTGCCGTTGGTGCTGGTGTGCTTACTGCCTGGATGCTGATGCGGCCTCACCAAGTGTTGAGCTCACACCACGGTGGCTGGTGTTGGAATGAGCCAAGGGAGGGGGTTGTCTAGCTCCACAAAGGAGCTGTTTCCTTTGTATGTTGTATGGCCTGGCCTCAGAGGTCATGCAGTATCACCTTACTGAGGGTGGTCACAGGTTCTAGACCAGATTCAAGGGGAGGGGCACAGACCTCATGGGGGAGAGTCAGTCACACAGGGACGAGAGTATGGAAGGGGACGGATGCTGGTGTGACCATTC
The DNA here is from genome assembly GCF_054177405.1 of Leptonychotes weddellii. Lineage (NCBI taxonomy): Eukaryota > Metazoa > Chordata > Mammalia > Carnivora > Phocidae > Leptonychotes > Leptonychotes weddellii. The sequence continues at coordinate 11,823 of NC_138379.1, read as the reverse complement.
TTGGAGTGTACAACGGAATGTGAAGTGCAGGGCCCAAGGCGGAGTTAGGCGGGCCGGCATGGCAGGGTGTCCAAGGATCCCAAGCCCCCCTCTCTGCTCAGACCCCAGGCCCTGGAAACCAGGATAGGACCCAACCACCTAGGCAGGAGCCCCTTTCTGGGAAAGCTTGATTCTACTGCCAAGACAAACTCATTACTAATGCAATCTGTGATTTATTAAATATCTGGGCACAGCAGGAAACGAGATTAGCAAATGGGAAAGCATCATAGAAAAAATAACTGGCCACAACTGTCCAAACAAGTATGCTCTGCCCTGCAGGGCCAGGCTGGCCACAGCCCAGCTGGTGGAGGTGTCCCGAGCCCACGACCCAGGGCATCTCTTGTGGGAGCATGATGTGCAGAGGCTCTGGGTGACGGGGTAGGGTGGGGGCCAGGGCTATTCTACGTCCACCACCAGGGGTGTCACGTAGTCGGAATGTTTGATGCCAAATGTGACGACGGGGGCGCAGGGCTTGGTCACCGTCACCTGGGAGAGGAGAGGCTGTGAGAAGAGCTGGCACCCCTGCCCCGCCCGACGGGCTCTGCCCTCCCGGGGGCCAGGGCTGCTGACAGTGGCTTCCCCATGCCTCCTGAAGCTGGGCCAGGCTGACAGGCAGCAAGACCACGCTGCCAGGTTAGACACAGAGGCCCGTGTGTGGAGAGTGCCCTACGTACTAACTGTCACCGGTTTCTGGGGAGGCAGAACCTGCCAGCTGGGGCAATGGATGTGCCACGAATGCCATGCTAGGGGTGCATGGCCACTGTGACCCTCACAGGCCCTTCCCCACCACACCCACTCTGGGCTTGCTCCCCGGCTACTCCTCTGGCCTGTGCCCGCCCCCCCCCCCGGCTCTGCCCCTGCCAACCCCACCTCCCTGGGATGTGCCCCCAGTAACTGAACCACTCTGGCCTGTGGTCCCTGCTCCCCAGGCTGTGCCCCCCCACCCACTCTGGGTGGTGCCCCTGCGACCCTTCCCCACTGGGTCGTGACCACCCCCACCTCCTCTGGGCCATGTCATCCCCATCCCCACTCCCTCCTCACTGTAACCCCCCACCCCTCACCCCACCCCTCTGGGCCCTGCTCTTCCTAGACCTTCTCAGGACTGTGGGCTCCTGGTCCTGGCTTGAGGGTCTTGTCCCCTGGGGGCTCCACCCGGGCTGCCATGGTGTACCGTGGAGCCTTGAACTTCGTCACCTGCACATCCGTTTGGCGGTAGGCTGCAGGACCTGGGGTCTAGGAGGCAAAAGAGGCTCAGTCAACCTCAGCTGTCAGGGCATGTGACTCCAAAGGATAGGGGGCCAGCATCGGGCAGTGGATTTCAAGCTTGAGCCGCTGTGTGTCTGTGTGTCAGGGGTCCCTTTTGTCCCCAGACAATAGTCGCACCGTGGGGATGACCTTCTCTGTGCGGGACATCGCCCTTCTACAGAAGCCTCGCTCTGGCAATGACACCCAGTGTGTGCCAGTCCCAGGCTTGTCCCTTTGGTGTGTGCTAGAGAGGCCCCTTTCCAGCTGGGACTCTGTCCTGCGGGACCTGATGGCGGTGGGATGGGCGGACAAGGTCAGCGGTGCTGTGACGCCACCTTGGCATTCTCCCCAGGCTCCTCAAGCTCCCGGGCATGTGCCCACCTCAGGGCCTTTGCACTGGCTATTTCTGCAGCTGGAAGCCTCCTGCCCCAAATATCTCACAGCTTTTCTTCTTCTTCCCATCTTCCTGCAGGCCACTTTATCAAAGGCTGCTCCTTGCCCTACCCGCAGCATTCTATAAAGCCCCTTCCCTGCTCAACCCTCCTCAGCACTGTTGCTGTCTGCATCTTTGTCCATTGTCTGCCCCTCCTCACCCCTAGACTGTAACCTTGTGTGTGTGTGTGTGGGGGGGGGGGTGCAGGGTGGTCCCAGGCATGTGGCAGGCACCCAGAGGATGAAGAGCTGACAGGCTTCAGTCTGGTGGCACCGAGGTCTGGGGGAAGGGGCCAGACGGGCCACCTCTGGGGGATGAACAGTGCTGCGCCCTGGCAGGGGGACCCTTGCCTTGTGCAGGTCGTCACTGAAGCTGCCCAGCTTGCTGCGACCCTTGATGGAGAAGGAGGGCTGGGAGGCCTTGCCGACAGTGTGGGGCCCCATTACCACAGGCAACATGTAGGCGGCAGGGCCTGCGGGGTGCATGGGCATTGAGTCTCAGGCTGGACAGAATCCTGCATCCAGAGTCTCAGATGGCTCCTTCCCTGGGGCTTTCCACTTCCAGGAGAGCAGCCATCAGGCTGCCCTGTCTCCCCCACCTCCCCCACCGCCCACGTCAGGATCCCCAACCCGGTCGGATGGTGGCTGTCAGGGCTGCTGCACACCTGGGGTGCTGTCCACTCGAAAGGTCTTGGTCCGGGCAGAAATGGAGTGGCTGGGTGCCGAGTCAAACACGTATTTGGTAGATTTCTCTGGAAAGTAGTCACCTGGCTCGGGAAAGGAGTGGAGGGTGTGCTGGGAGGGAAAGGACCATGCAGGCAGGCTGCTGGCCTGCTCAGGGGGTCAAGGAAAACCCCCAACACTGCAGGTCAGGGCTTCCAGACCCCAATACAGATGGTGACTGAGATTGGTCAGGGGGTGTCCAGGGACTGCAGGAATCGGGGGGACAGGTGCAGCTTTGGAGGAGGAAGGGCAGGCTCTGATGTAGGCCTGGTGCAGGGACTCAGGCCAAGAAAAGTTCAGGTCAGAGCTGGGCCTGAGGGTCTCCAAGGCTGCTTTGGGCCTGATGGCGCCCCTTGTGAGGAAAATGAAGGGATAGGAGGCCCAGGATGCCTGTGTTCCCTCACACCCTCACCTTGACAGGACACGCAGTAACTATCAGCAGGGTTGGGCAGGGCTGCGGGTGGGCCAGAGTCACTCACCAGGGCCAGGGGTCATGATGGTCTTGGTGCGATAGCGCCCCAGGATGGAGTAGGCGGGGCCGAGGTCCCTGCCAGTCCTCAGTATCTTGGGGTTCACACTGTAGCGGGGCCCTGGGGAGCAGTTCTCTGCCAGGAGCATGGGGGCCCCCCGGAAACTGTAGGCTGGTGCACGCAGCTTGGTGGGTGTGTGCTTCACAAAGCCTGTGGGGCAGGGCCTCTGAGCATCCTGGAGCCAGACACCATCCTTCTCCCCACCCTATTGTCCCCAGAGGGGTTCATGGGCTGGGAGTCAGGGATGAGCCCTCAGCCTCCCCAGCCCTATCCCACACACCCACCCCTCAGACCCCCTCCTAGACCGTCCCTAGACTCTCCCCAGGCCTGCCCTAGCCTCATTCCAGGCACTCCCCCAGATCCCCCCAAATCCTCCCCAGACCCATCCCAGGCACCCCAGGGCCAGCCCATGTACCCCCAGACCCTCTTCAGGCCTCCTCAGTGCCCGCCCCAGGCCCCCCACCCCCCAGACCTTCCTCAGACCCACCCCAGGCCTGCCCCATGCCCTCCCCAGACCCCCATCAGACCCTCTCCAGGTCCTCCCCAGGCTCAGACCAGGCCCCCTCCCCAACCCTCCCCAGGCCCATCCCAAGCCCACCTCAGACCTGGCTCCTGTCCCCACCCCAGCCCCATTCCAGGCTCCCAGGCACTTACCCGTGGTGGGTGGAATCAGGTACTTGGGTCCTGGGCTGCTGTAGAGGGCCATGATGGGCCCCCGGGGGCGATGGGGCCTCCAGGTGCCCACCCATACTTCCTCTGCCATGGCTGGCTCTGTCCATGGACGGGAGGTTGACCAGGTGCTGGGAAGACCCAACTCCTCACCCCATCCCTGCTTTGTCCCCACTGATGGGCAGAACTTCAGGCCACAGTCTCCTCAGTGAGGTCTTGAGCTGGGGCCCAGACTTACGGAACTTCTGCTTGGAGTAGTGGGCTTGCTCTGCCCCCACCAACCCCAAGAGGAGGAGGAGCTCCAGACACTCGTGTACATGCCCAGAAGGGCTGTCTCTTCCAGCCCTCAGAGACCACCCCTCCTTGGCTCTAAGGGGGTTCTGGGCAGGTTTCTCCTACTCAGAGGACCCTAGGCACTACTGGGCAAGGAGCAGTGGGCAAAGGTGGGAAACTTCTTGGCTGAGACTGTGCCATGGGGCGGGGGGTGGGGGGCAGGCTGCTCCAGAGGGGCCCTCACCTCTTTGGTCCGGGAGCTGCGCTCAGAGCAACCTATGGACCAAGCCTCCTCAGAGGCGGTCCCGTCACTCCGGCCTCAGTGCCAGGGAGTTCCCGAAAAAGGGGCATGGAGAGGTAAGCCTCTCCCTCTCTCTCCTCTCCCCAGGGGGCTTGGAGAATTGGGGAGGGGCCCTAGCCCCCAAGCTCTAGAATGTGGCTCTGTGGGACAGCAGGTTCTAGATCACTATGTGTGATGGAGACAATGGCCTCTGCCCAGGGAACCCCCACCCTCACCACGCATGGTTCAGGTCGGGACTTTGCTCTGCTCCTCATTGCAATGGGTGGGGCAGGGGCTCGGAGGGCAGGAAAAGGGACAGCAAGGTTCTGTACTGGACAAGGAGGCCGTGGGGCCCAGAACTGGAGTGGCGGGGGACCGAAAGTTGTGAGGGGCAGAGAAAAACCTAGTCAGCCCTGCCCCCATTGAAGACCACTGATCTGGGGGAACTGAGACACAGGAAGGCTCTAGCAGTTGAGATCCTGGGATCCAAGGTGAGGGTTGGGGAGTTGGGGTGGGGAGCTGATGCTCTCCCGTGGAACCTTTCTCAGACCCTGCTCTCCCTCCTGGGCCACTGCTGGCTGTGTCCACCCCTCAGAGCATGGGTGTCCTCAAGAGCAGGTGCACTCTCTTCTTGACTTTGTCAAGGTTCCTCTTGGGGCTACGGCTCAGGTCTGCATTTCTTCCAGGTAGACTCTTTTCTTGTGTGACTTTGGGGAGATTGCTTTCAACCCCTGGAGCTGTGCCATAGTGTATATTTATTATCTCGGAATGACAGCCTTCAGATGCAGAGCGCCCCCAGCCTGACCTCCCAGTCTTGGCCATGTCCTCTGCCTGGGGCACTTTGTCCCTGCCTGCTCTGAGTCACTGCTCCTGCGCCCCACCACTGCCTCTGCAGGCCTTCCTGTGTCCACCCACCTGCCTGTCTGTCTTGCTCCGTCCACATGGGTATCTGGTGGGTCTGCCCTCTGTGTGGGGCTACTTCTATGTGCATGCTCTGTGGATGTGACCCTGTGTATGTGAATCTCCATGTGCGTGTAGTTGTGCCGTGAGTGTGGGGAGAGAGAGGAGCCAGAACGGGAGCTGCAGGAGGCTTTATTGATTGAACAGTTTTAGGATACATTCACACATGGGGAAGTGGTAATGGGGCGGCGTGGCCATGGCTGCTTGTGTAGCTGGTCCTGTGGCTGCTTGGAGCCATGACTGGGGTCTGCTAGGCATCATCTTCACTGCCCAGCACTTGCACCTGGAAGGCAGACAGGTGTGGGCCCAGAGGGGTCCTATCCTTGGTGACCAATAACTAGAAAGCCCCATTTCCATTGGGCAGGCAGATCCAGGCCAGCCCCTGGGGGACTGTAGGCTCTAGCACGTTTCGGCCAGTCCTCTCCTAGCAGCTGGGGAAGTGGTGTGTGCACCTGCGTGGATGTGTGTGTGCACTTGTATGCAGGTGTTCCTATGCATGTATGTATGTGTAGGGGAGGCTAAGGGTGCTCTGTGGGGAGTGAGGTCTGGGATGTCCACTTCTGCTGACTGCGGCAGGTCGGCTGTCTGTAGGGGTGGTAGGCTGCATTGGGGGATAATCAGGAGCCATGGCATTTGGTGGAGGGCCAGTAGGCCAGAGCCGTGGGTCCTGCTGCAGCTGCAGGCATTTAGGGAATTGGGTGCCCCCACCCCCAGCCACAGTACCAGCAGCTTGATCAGTTCCGCCTTGTGCATGGGCTGTAGGCCATCTATGCAGGACTTGAGCTCAGTCAGTGCTGCCTTGGCATCTGCATTGACGTTGTACTTGCCCAGGGGCCCCTCATATAGCTCCTCTGGGGACCCCACCAGCAGCGTTTGCAGGAATTCCATGAAAAACTCACTGCTGTCCTCCCCGGTGGCCAGCCCTGTGTGGTGGGAGCGGGATGACACCAGGACAGGAGGATTGCATTCCAGCCCATGACCCCGGACTTCCCAGCCCTCCAGCCTCGGCATCCAGACCTTCTGCATCAACTCCCATCTCACCTGCCCCTCACCTCCCATCGTGCCTGCACGATGATTACCCAGCCTCTCCTCCCCCAGATCTTCCTCCCTAACACCCCCAACACTACCTGCCCACAGACTCCTCCTGTCACCCGTAACCCCCCTCCCTCCCTCCACTCTGGGTTTCCTGGCATCTCTAGGGGAGGAGTCAGACCCCTAAAGAAGCTGGCATTTCCCCTCCATGCGAGGTTGGCTGACATGGGGCTTGCAGGGTTGGGCTCAGGCTGGGCTGGGTTGGTGACATCGGGCTTGGTGACGCTAGGGCTGGGGCAGAGGTTGGGGCTGGGCTGGGTGGGGACTGGGGTCGGCGGGGGCGTCAGGGTCGTTGCCCACATCTGTGTTCGTGGTGGAGGCCAGTCGGCACCTCACCGGCTGCCGCCCATCACTGTGAGGGGCCTAGTGCCTGGGTTTTCAGCTCCCCAGGTCCCCATCCATCCCCCAAACAGGGACCCTGCTGAGAGAAGCACACAGACTCACCACAGGAGCAGAGCAGGGTGAGGGCCCCCAGTAGGAGGGTGCTGCTCCCCTTCATGGCAGATGGCAGAGGTCCCTCAGGAGCTGCCCTGGCGGACTTTATGCCTCAGAGGTGGCACCCGGCCTGGGAGCGGGGCCAACCTGCCCATCAAGACCTTGGCAGGGAGAGCATAGGTTGGGCAGTGGGGGGTGGGGGGTGAGGGGTGTGTCCTCACCCCAGGCTCCCGGGGCGGGGGCGGGGGGGGGCAAGCAGAAAGAGGCTTGGGGCACTGTTTGAGGGGTGGTCTGCACATGGTTTTGGGTTGAGTGGACGTGGGAGAGGGTGAGATGTGAGGTCGGTGGGGAAGAACAGTGGGGGCCAGGACGCCACCGGCCTCTGGCCGTGCCTGCTTTGTGGCTGAGAGTGGTAGGCTCTGGGGTTGGGCTCAGGCCTTTCTTTTGTGGGGGGATCCTCCCTGTGCTCAACATGCCTGAGGGTCTCCACTGGGGCAGGTGTGGGGGCTTCCTGGGCCTGTGGATCTGGGTAGTGGGAGATGGGCCCAGTGCTGCAGGAGGCCAAAGTGGACAGAAGGGTCCAGGGGGAGGAGGTGGGCCTCAGAGAGACTGAGGGGCCAGGAGCCAGGCCACCCCTGGGGCCTGGTGGAATTGTCCCACCCCTGCAGGAAGCGAGGAGGGGCCACAGTCTGAGACACAGCTTCCTTCTGCGGCAAGGCCGGCGCCGGGAAGTCTAGGATCTGGGGAAGATGTTAGAATGGAGATAGGGGGCTGAGACACCTGGGTTCCCAACCAGACCTGCCCAGGAGCAGCCATTCCTGTGTGGGACCGGGCCCTCTTCTGTCCCCTGCTGCCATCTGGTGGCTGAGCGTGTCCTCAGGGTGCTCGTGAGGGCCCAGGGGTTTTAGCCCTTGGCCAGCCCTAGGGGCTCCTCAGTCAGCATCTGGGGACGGTTTCCACCTTCCCCAAACTGCTCTGGCTTGATGACTGTGGTGTCTTTGTCACCCTTTGTCACCCTGTCCCTCACTCGTCTCTAGCTGGCCCTGAGTCTGTCACAGACAGCAGACCCTTGTCCTGTTCTCAACCACTCAGGTGCCTGTTTACAATGAGTATTCTGCAATTCTCTTTGCTAACATGTAGCAAGATCCAGAGATGGTATATCCTGCTCACACACAGAATTCCAAGAATACAGGACAGAGAATGTGTGCCCAGATCACCTGTAACACAACAGTGTGGCTGCATTAGTGAGATTGTACTTGAGGCCACGTGGAGCCCCTGTCCCCAAAGGCCCCAGGGGTCATGGGTTCTGGGATGGCCACAGCCTCCCCCTTTGCTCTGATGCACCCATCACCTTCTTTACTTAACTAGAGAACAAAATTAAGTTCTCCATGTGCAAATACATGAGGGGCACCTGGGTGGCTCAGTCGGTTAAGTGTCCGACTCTTGATTTCGGCTCAGGTCACGATCTCAGGGTCATGGGCTTGAGCCCTGGGTCCAGCTCTGCACTGGGCACAGAGTTCGCTTGGGATTCTCTCTCCCTCTGCCCTCCCCCTCCCCCACCGCACTCTCCCACACATGTGCTCTAATCAATCTTAAAAAAAAAAAGATGCTCCCTTCCCCTCTCACCCACCTCTCGCCCTCAAAAAGAAAAAAAAAAAAAAAAGATGGCTACACAAATTGTTACATCAGCTTCAGGAGCGCAACTTAGCGGCTCCACAATTCTGTACCGTACTCAGCCCTCCCCACGAGGAGTGTAGCAACCATCTGTCCCCGTACAAAGTTACTGCCACATCACTGACTCATTCCCTATGCTGTGCCCGTCACCATCCTTCCCCCACCGGTCTCTGGCCGCCTGTTGCATCACCTGGGCAGATGTCTACAAATGCCAGCCCCAGGCTCCCGCGTAGCTCAGAAGCAGTGTTCCCGGGGGTACGGCCTGGACATCTGTTGGTCTGAATCCCTCCCGATGATTCCCACAGTCAGGGCTGGCCCTACTGGAGACCAGCCTGCCCAGCTCTTCTTCTCCTCCATTTTCCTACCATATCTCCAGAGTGCTGTCGCTACTGGAGGTGGACTGGGTGCCCCCTTGGCTGCGTTTGGGTTGTGGCTTCTTCTCCAAACCGCAGCCCCTGGAAGTGCAAGCTATTAGCGGTTGCCCTGTAACCCTTCCCGGGCACCGTCTGAGACACGCTCTCCAACTACCTCACAGTTGAGGGGTAGAGTCAGGCCTCCTCCGCTGACGACTCGGGTTACCAATTGTGATGACTTTGCTCGCACATACCCAATCCACCTCAGGTTCCGACCCCTCCCCCGGCCACCTCACCTGCACCTGCTGCAGTCGGCCACTGCCAGGGCCGCGTCCTGGTCTCCGCAGCACCAATGGCTGCACTCCCCCCTTTCCAGTCGGGCGAGCCTCTCGTGCCCAGCAGGTACTCAGGGAGCACGCTGGCTGACTGTCACGGTCCCCACGCACTTCCCGGCCCTGGCTTTACTGCACCATCGTGACAAGGCACCCATCCCTTGCTCACAGACACGCTTCCCACCCCCTGCCCCCACCCCCAGCACTGGGTGACCCTTGCCCACCCCCTCTCTTCCTCCACCTGCTGCCTCAGCGGATCTCACGTCCAGAACTCACCTTGGGTGCGTCCTTAGTGCTGCTCATGGCTTCCAGGTCTCCAGGGTGGGGGTCCTCACGTCCTTTGAGATGGCTACTTGTCACACTGCCAGTCTCACCTTACCTTCTGGGCCTCGGCTCTTACTTCACCGAGAAACTGAAGAAATCAGAAGACAAACCACACACAGTCACAGCACTACATCCACCAGCGTGCCTTCCTTCACAGGCATATATTTGTGTGTCCTCCTGTTGTGTGAGAGGACCTGTCTGCACACACACACACCAACGGCATGTGTCCCTTCTCCCCAAGGAGGCATTCGCTGCCTCCTTCTGCAACATCAGGGTAGTATCTCTACTGCATCATCCTTATGAGCATATATTCATGCTGTAACATGACCCGACTTCAAGCAAAATACAGCCAAACACAAGTGCCCCTTGACACTGGTGATGGAGGCCTGCCCTTGGCTCTCCAGACTCTCAAGACACCACTGTGTCTTCCTGGATGTCCCGGGAAGCTCCTGGTCTTCTGTTTCCTGGTTGGGTTTGGCTGACGATGAGGGACCAATACGTTCAGCATCCATTAACTTTATAGGGATGCATCTTTATTTGATGGAAAATTATATTCAAAACATTCTATCCAAAAAGCCCACATTCTATTGATTCATAAGGTGTTTGGTTACAATTTTCACAGATGTGCAAATACCAAGATAATATTTGTTAATTATGGAATTCATGATCACAATTTGTAGAGCCTCTGTTCTAGTTTTTGAACATTTATTTGTGTCCTATGGTCTTCTGTGTCCTAATGAAGAAAAGTGGTATTCTGTTCTTGCACAGAAATATTAAGCTCATTAGATATTGAAGATGTCAGACTGTCTGACTCATGGTGTTAATGAGCTGGGGCCACCATGGCTTTGCTTCTTGCAGAGACACTAGGAGCTCATCTGTAGTGAAACATTCTCAGCTGGACTCCTCCCCTTGATAACCACCGTATGTAAAAATCTATCAGCATTTGCTTATGATGAGGTTCATTATGATACACAATAAAAAGAATAATTCTAGGTTTAACCCATCAGTTGTTACACAAGCCACAATTTTACCGCCTCTCTAAGCACACTGCTTGGGTCAGCTGATGCTTTTCGGGAAGGGCATGGTCACTAAAGAAAGCAGGGCGTTGACTGAGGTCCTGGGGCTAGCTCATCACTCTGGGAGGCTGCTCCAGAGCCCTATTCTCATTGATGATGGCTGTGCCATCAGGACACACAACACAAAACTCAGTCTCCAAATTATACTGGTTGGCAACGTAGCTGTGCATGGTTTTGCATGATTCAGAGCGAACAGTTTTGTTGGCAATGAAGCTAAAAAGAAATTTCTAAGTTTGCATCATCCCCATATTCAAATCACACATATCCATGTCATCCATAACTGGATTCATCAGGTTTTGATGAAAAATATTCTGGTAGTTTCACTTGTTCTGAGTTGGACTTCTATTTCATTTACCAGCTCCTTGATATGTTGAGCGGTGGTGTCTTTGGAAAGTTGTACCGAACGAAGCTCTTTCTCTGCTGCAGACACACCCAATATTTTCAAGGAACGACTTTGGTGCTTCCAGTCCATGCTGCAGCAGCAATTGTAAGTACTTGTTTGGTCTTAGCAACCACAAGTGCCACTTTGTCAGAAGCCTGCAAAGTATTTAAGTTTATATGTGTGAAGTATTGAAAATCTGGTTCTGTCAGCTTCTAAGCTCAACACCCTTTCTTTCAAGCAATTTATTTGGTTTTGCACTTATTACGTTTTATATGTCAATGCCCCTCGGGTTCTGAGAGTCTCAACACCTCACCAGCTAGTCTCTCACTGCAAATAGCACACAGAAGTTTTAGCCTTTCACCATTAACTGAAATGGAACCAAGGCAACAAGAGAGTATACTTCCAAGTTCTAAGAACATGAACTCTGTCTTCATTTCCTTGTCGTCATGGTGTTTACTGATACAGCCCCATTCAGAAGAGCAGCACCTTTTCTTAACAATGGCAATCCCAGGGAAGAATGCTTCCTAAGTCAGTGTTAAACTATGAATTAAAAAAGCACCTGGGTGGCTCAGTCGGTTAAGCATCTGCCTTTGGCTTGGTTTGGGTCACGATCCCAGGGTCCTGGGATGGAGCCCCACGTCAGGCTCCCTGCTCTGCAGGGAGTCTGCTTCTTCCTCTCACTCTCCCTCTGCGCTCTTTCTCTCTCTCTCTCTCAAATAAATAAATAAAATCTTAAAAAAAAAAACCACAACAGAGTAGACTAGGGTTAGGGTCAGGGTTAGGAATTAGGGTTAGGATTTGTGTTCATGGGGGTGCTGAATGTGTGCCTTGGCTAAGGTTTTCATTCAAAATCCTCCTGCTCTAGTTCCATTCCGGTCTTCCAAATGGCAGGATTTCCTTCCGTGTTGCTGGCTGAGTCTTCTGGTGTTGGTCAGGTGTCCCAGACTCTGTTTTTCAGACCTAGGCTTTGGGCAAGGGTAGCGTCAGAGTGATGACTAAGGTTA
>NC_138378.1:122932222-122984188 GCF_054177405.1 Leptonychotes weddellii | reverse complement strand
ACCTGGTGCAGGAGAGAGCCCTCGGGCAGAGAGGAGGGGGCAGGCGCTTCCCCAGCAGCAGGTGCACTGGGGCGGGCTGAGGGGGCATCAGCAGACAGCAGTTGCTGCAGCTGGTGTCTCCACACAAGCCCTCTCCTCAGGCTCAGCACAAGCTTATCTGGATGGTCTGTGACCCCCAAACACGAAGTCTGGCCCAGGAACCCCCTCAAGCCCCGACTCCCAATCCTTTGTACTCAGCTCAAGTGACAAGAAATGGCCACTACTTTAGGTGTGTTGGGTGCATCGCTTCTCGGCCTTTTGGCTAAGATCAAGTGTAGGTGGTGTTGTGCGCACAGGGACATTTGTTTTTCTGGCCCATGCCGTAATATTGCTGGTGTTTTAAAGACCTCAGGACTTTGATTGAAAAACGGTAGGATGCCGGGGACCCCAGACAGCTTTCTGGAAACCTGCCTCTGGGCCTTGCAGCCCTCCCATCCCACCAGCGCTGCTCAGAATCCATCCAGGCCATAGACCCACAGTCTTGGGTCCTCAGGTGGCCCAGACGATGTGCCTTCAAAAAGCGATCCAGGTGGGGCAGCAAGACACACTACGGATTCTAGCAAACCCTCCTCCCAGAAAGTGAGGGTAGCACTGGACAAGCTGTCTGAAAACAGCCAGGTCAGGGTTCCAGGAAGACACCAGAGGTACAGAAGTAACTTAGGAACATCTGAAAGTCAGGTAGGGACAGTCAGAGCTTCCAGGCCCTTCTTCCCTAAAGCTCCTCATCACTCAGCCTTTCTTCCAGTGATTCTGGAAGAATCTATTTGCCCCAACTGTTATCCATTGCCCTAGGCAGCAGAGACTTATGTATGCCTTTAAATGTTTTGCACAATGAGTGTCCTCCAGTAGCCACTTCACTACTGGGAGAGTTCGTCTGCATGAACAGCTCTAGGAAGACCACATATCTACAGTGACAGGGGACAGGGTGGGAGTAGGGTCACTACCAGAGGCTGGTAGCAAGACCCCAGAGCGGGGGGCCATGGACGTGTGCACCTTCTTCAAGGGGGCAGGCCCTGGGGGTGCTTTACGCAACAGCCACTTGCCTGTCCTGTCCTGAGCGAGTCTGCCAGCAGGGCCTCCCTACCTTCTGCTCCCAGAGATGGGAGCCATCAGCACCCCATCATACAAAGGGGAGCCTGAGGCTTAGAAGGTTGGAAACCTCCCCCCTCCCCGGCCCGGTTCCTGTTGGAGCCAGGAACACTCCCCCTGTGCTGACCTCCCGGGCAAACCTGCAGGTCCTGTCCCCATCTGCCAGGAGTTGAGCACCTTGGGGCACGGCCCTTGTTTTTTTGCCCTACAGACTGGGTAGAACCAGCAGGGCTGGCCACCTGCCCCACTTTGTATTGAGTAGGATGTTACAGGCCCCCACAGAGCTGTCTCCACCCTGTAGGGTCCTCCTTGAAAGCTACTAGGCATGTTGCTGACAAGGTCCATCAGTAAACCACTGATATTCCTAGGAGGGATCACCCTCAACCTCCCCCAGATCAGGAATCAGGTCCAGCCCATGGGCAGGGAAGGGGAAAGAGGACCCCTGGAAGAAGACGGGGCTTGCTTAGGCCCCAGCTTTGAATCCAAGGGGGTAAGCTTCTGGGTCCAGGTCTACATCTCCCTGGCCCCAAGAAGTTGGAAGTCTTATCCAAGCACCTCACATGGCTGGTCCCCCATTGAGAGGACTACCTGCTCCCCACCATGGGGACAACAGTTCCCCCATCATCAGGCAAGTGTGGTGAGCCCCTCTGAAACTGATTATTTTGATCAGGCACTAGGGCTACTTCCCTGTGCCTGCCCCATACCTGGCAGGTTAGTAAATCACTCACACAGGGAAGGCATTTAAATAGGGGACAAAAACACTCAACCAGCAGACATGAGTCAGGTCGCCAGAGGGTAAGTCCAGGCCCAGCCAATGGAGGAACAAGCAAGACATGAAACGGTGGGAGAGAAGAGTGATTCTGGCAGAGGGAACAGGGAATGCAAAGGCTTGGAGTCAGGCCTGAGGCACATGTGGGACGACCACACACCTGGGTGGACCACAGAGTGGGGAGAGGTGGGAGAGGTAAGGCTGGAAAGGATGGGCAGGATGGGCAGGAGGGGAGCAGACCACAGAGAGGCTCATAGGTTTTGTTCCGAAAAGATAACTCTGGTTATTGGAGGAGAATGGGCTCCTCTGTGCAGCAGAGGATGGGGAGACCCTAACCCTAACCCTCTAACCTCTAACCTCTAACCCTTTCTTTAACTTTAACCTTAACTCTTTACCCTTAATTTTGTTCCTCACCCTGAAAATATATCTATCCCTATCCCTCTAGGCCCAATCTCTGGGTAGTCCTTTCTGTAGTCCCAGCCAATGCTCTTTAAACCACTAACACTAACCCCAATTAAATCATCACAAAATCACCAAAACACATTCCTGTATCTTTTATTTTTTTTTTGTTTTTCTTTTTTTATTAACATATAATGTATTATTTGTTTCAGGGGTACAGGTCTGTGATTCATCAGTCTTACACAATTCACAGCACTCCCCACAACACATACCCTCCCCAATGTCCATCACCCAGCCACACCATCCCTCCCACCCCCCTCCTCTCCAGTAACCCTCAGTTTGTTTCCTGAGATTAAGAGTCTCATGGTTTCTCTCCGTCTCTGGTTTCATCTTGTTTCATTTTTTCCCTCTCTTCCCCTATGATCTTCTACCTTGTTTCTCAAACTCCACATATCAGTGAGATCATATGATAATTGTCTTTCTCTGATTGATTTATTTCGCTTAGCATAATACCCTCTAGTTTCATCCATGTTGTTGCAAATGGCAAGATTTCATTTTTTTTGATGGCTGCATAATATCATTCCTATATCTTTTATAATACAGATGTATGGAACCTCATCAGAATAATTGCCACATGAAACCAAGAGGATATAAATGTCTTGTGCACCATAACCAAGTGTCTCTTAACCAAATCTTCAAAGGTTATTCAACATAGTGAATCCAAGCAATGTTATACACTGCAATATTTTACACAAAAACATGTGATCATATTAATTGATGCAAAAAAGTTTCTAACCAAAATCCAATGTCAGTTCATGATTAAACACTCAAGAAAGTAGGAATAAAGGGTAATTTGTTCAATATATCTACAGCAAAGATCATGCTCAATTTTGAAGATTGACAACTCTACTATGAAATCATGAATAAGGCCAGGATTCTGGCTTTCAACTCTTGCTCGATAATGTACTGAAAGTTCTACCCAGAAAAATGAGGCAAGAAAAAAGGCATCCACATGTGAAAGGAAACAATAGAACTATGTCTAATCAGAGACCAGAAATGATAACATCTTATATAGAAAGCTTCCTAAAGAATCAACAAAAAGTGATTACAGCTAGTCACCTAATTCAGCAAAGTTATAGGACAAAATATCAATACACACAATCTCTCTTATTTGTATACACCAGCAATGAATCATCTAAAAAGGAATTTAAGAAAACAATTTCATTTTCGGTAACATCAACATTGACAAAATACTTAGGAATAAATGTAATTAAGGTGTAAGTCTTATACATTGAAAATTACAAAAAACTGTTGCTTAAAATTAAAGAAAACTTAAATAGTTGTGAAGACACCCCATGGTGAGGAAAAGATGTACTATTGATAAGGCGGCAACAGTACACAATGCAATGTGCAGATTCAATGTGGTTCCCAGGAAAATTCAGAGGCCTCTGGAAGGAAACCCATAAGCTAATCCCAAGGTCATATGGAAAATCAGGGATCACAAGATAGCCAAAACTATCTTGAAAAAGAAAATCAAAGATGGAAGCTCATACTTCCCAATTTCAAATCTTAATACAAAGCAACATTAAATAAAGCACTGTGATACTGTCATAAAGATATGCATACAGACCAGTGGGATTTAATTGATAACCCAGAAATAAACACCTTCATCTATGGTCAATTTAATTCTGATAAGGATGGACAACTTTACCTTGAGGAGAGAATGGTCTTTTCAATGAAGGGTGCTAAACAATTGGCTATCCGTGTGCAGAGGAATGAAAGTGGACCCTTACCTCACACCACATATAAACATTACCTCAAAATAAGTTAAAGTCTTAAATGTAAGAGGTAAAATTTTAAACTCTAGAAGAAATAAATGAGGATAAATCATGACCTTGGATTTAGCAAGGCTTTCAGATCTGACACCAAATCACAAGTGAGGAAGGAAAACAGAGAAATTTAATTTCCTCAAAATTAGAAACTTTGGGGCATCAAAAAGACAACCCACAGAATGGAAGAAAATATTACAAATTATTTAACTGGGAAGAGTCTGTTATCCAGAATATATAAAGTGCTTTTACAATTCATCAACAAAGGACATCAAAATTGTAAAAATTGACGAGGGACTTGGATAGACCCTTCTCCAAAGAAGACATAAAAATGATCAGTAACGCATGAAAAGATGTTAAACACCATTAGTCATTATGAAATGCAGATTTAAACCACAGTGACATACCCTTTTACACACACTAGAGTCAGTATAATCTAGAAAACAAAATAACAAATGTTGGTAAGGACGTTGAAAAACTGGAACCTTTAATCTTGCTTGTGGAAATGTACAATGGTGCTGCAGCCTATGTGTAAAATTGCTTGCATGTACTCAAAAAGATAAAAACAGAATTGTCATATGGTTCACCCATTCTACTCCTGGATATATACCCCAAAGAAGTGAAAACAGTTGTTCAAAGAAAACCAACAACGTGTACACTAATATTCATAGCAGCAATTTTCACAACAGCCAAAAGGTGGATGCAACCCAAGTGTCCGTCAACAAATGAATGGATACACAAGATGGGGTAGATCCATAAATGGCAATATTGTTCTGCCATATAAAAAATAAAGTAAAATGGTGCATCTGTGGACAAAAATATGATGTCTCTTCAAGAAATTTAACACAGAATTCCGCCTCAGCATACGTACACAAAAGAATTGAAAGCAAACACTTGAGCAGATATTCATGTGTCCTTATTCAGAGCAGCATTTTTCACAACAGCCAAAATGTAGAAGCAACCCAAGTGTCCACTGACGGATGAATGGATAAACATAATGTGGTATATACACAGTGGAACTCGATTCAGCCTCAAAAACGAAGGGAGTTCTGACACAGGCTACAACACGGATTGACCCTGGAAGTCGTTTCGCTGAGTGAAATCAGCCAGTCACAGAAGCACAGATACTGTGTGATTCCACTTATAGGAAGTATCCTGAGACACAAAGTAGAATGTGGCTGCAGGGGCCGAGGGGGAAAGGCAATGGGGAGCTGGTGTCTCATGCATAGAGTCCCCCTCGGGGAGAAGGAAAAAGTGCTGGAGAATGATGGACAACCGCGGGAACTCAGCTGAGGCCAGAGAACTATGCACCTGAAATGTTGTAAGTGGTCAATATTATTATGTTTAGTCACAGTGAAAAAGTGAAAGAAGGACTGATGCATGTCACAATGTGGATGGACACTGAAAACAGCCCAAGTGACAGAAGCCAGACAGAAAACACCACTCAGAATGGAGCCATCTATGCTCCTTAAATCCATCAGGGTTGTGCAAATAAGGGAAAGTATCAGGAGCAGCTCCAGAAAAAGAAAACTGGATCCGAATGGAGAAAGACATTTCAGAGAGTGGGGCAGGTGGTGACAGTTGAAGTGGGCCTGTGGTCTGGGTTAAAATGTGGAAACTGCATGATTTCCTCATTTAGGGTTATGTGGTGGTTCCACGGGACAGTGTCCCTGTTTGGGGTAAAATACACTGAAGTATTCGTGTGAAGTGGCAAATGTGGTAAGGAAACAACACCTGGGGTGTCTCAGTGTGGAGATAAAGCATATTTGTGCTGTGCTGACAAGTTTACTGCACATTTGAAATCACCGCAGAGTCAGTTAATCTTTCAAACAACCATGTCAGCACCAGGTCACAGAAGCAGAGACGACATCAAACTTCGTGATGGAGGCCAAGCCCTCCCAGATCCAGTTCACCCACCGTAGAGCGGCCGCTCGCCCTTGTAGGAGGCCACATGGTAGCAAGAGACTCGTGGGAGAATTAAATCCGTGGCCACTGTGTTGGATGCAGTAAAAGCAGTGGGATTTGGTATTGCAATTTTCCACAGTGCTCCACCAAAAACTGTTTAGAACGGTGAAAATGCAGGAAGGGAAGCCTCAGGAAAGTGGACTGGGGACGCCAGAAGGGGAGGCTGGAGGGGGGAGTCTACCACTCAGGGTCGGTTACAGGAACAGCTGTCAGTTACAGACCCGGCCTTAGAACCCCCCACAGGAGAGACTCATCAGTCACAGGCCCCAGAGGGGAAGATGTAGGCTTCACCTCCTCCAAGAAACCCACCACCCCTGCAGCTCAGCAGGTGAGAACCCTCCATCACCCCGAACCCCTGCTTCTCTCCAGTGGACTTTCCTTCAGAACAACCCTCGCAGCTTCCCCCACCTTCTCCAAGAAATAATTTTCTCTCCTTTCTTGCACTTGCTTGTGATGTGGCCGTAGCTTGCTTGTCCCGGATTGCAAGTCTCTGCTATTCCCAAATGAACCCGTTCTTGCTGGTAAAATAACTGGCAGTTTTAGTTTAAGGTGAACAGAACTAATAAACTCAATAAACGTGCAAGGAACAAAATCAATACACAAAAACCAGTCGCACTTCTATGTGCTCATAACAAACCACGAGAAAGAGAAATATGGAGAACAATCTCATGTACAACAGCATCAAAAAGAAGAAAATACTCGGAGTAAATTTAACCAAGGAGCTGACGGGCCTGTTCTCTGACACCCGTGAGACCCTGAAGACAGCCACGAGGGAGACACTCTCTGCGCTCAGGGAAGACCAACACTGAAGACGACTCTCCCCCAAGCCGTCTACGGAGTCCGCGCTGTCGCCACCAAATTCCCAGCCGCGTCTTCCCAGACACAACTGACAACCCAGAAGCGGGTGTGGACGCGGGGAGGACCCCGCGGGGCGGAGCGGGGGGAGCACCCCGGCGGGTGGCTGCTCCTGACTGCGGACTGTCCGAGGAGGCCCATGAACCGACCCGGGACCCGGGGAGCGGATCGGAGCCCAGAAAGGGAAGACCCGACAGCCCTAAGACAGCACCCCCGGGACCCCACGTCACCGCGCGCAGAGCCACGGAAAGCCCAGCATCTACACAGCGCGCCCTTCCTCCCCGGGGGCCGCTGAGGGCGGACCCCCTCAGCGGTGCCTGCTCAGGCGGCTTCTCCTCACCTTCTCCTCCTGCGGGGGATCCTGTGGGTGTGGACACGGCCCCATGTCCTCCACAACGAGTCCTGTCTGCGTGGATGCGCTCCCACCCTCTCCCAAAGTCTCCACAGCGGGTCCTGAGCAGGCCCGGCTCCTGTCAGTGTGGCTAAGGTCCCACATCCTCCGAAGCCCCCACTGCGGGTCCTGAGGAGGCCGGCTCCTGACTGTGGATGAGGCCCCACGTCCTCCCGAAGCCGGTCCTGGGGTCGCCTGCCAGCGCACGGGAGGAGGAGGGCTGAGAGCGCACGCCCCCCACGGGTCGCGGAGCGGGACTCGGGCGCCCCCTGCGGGAGGTGGAGGCAGTGCAGGATGAGGTGCCCTCAGTTCAGTGGAGGCACCTGTCCCTTCTGGGGTCCACCTGAATCCATTACATTTTGGAAATTCAAACTGAAATGGAGTCCAATTATCCCCTGACCTCTCTAGAAATAGAAACAATTAATTAGAAACCATACGGAATTAAGTGAAATGCACGCACAAGCTTTACAACTTACAGATAATTCATTCAAAATTGTAGATAAATTTAATTTGTAAAACTATCAAAATATCAAAAAGAAAACATAAAAGAAAATCTACATGACCTTGGGTTTGGTGATGAGTTTTAACACACAACACCAAAAGCCAATCCACAAAAGAAAAAAGTTGATAATATGAACTTCCTAAAATTAAAACTTCTGCTCTGTGAAAGACCTTGCTCAGAAAACTAAAAGACAAGCCACAAACTGGGAGGAAATATTTGCCAAGCACAAATCTGGTAAAAGATTTGTATTCAAAATATACAAAAAACTATCAGAACTCAAGAATAAGGAAACAAACAACCTAATTGATAATGGGTAAGGATCTGAAAATGCCTGGACAAAGAAGATATACAGATACAAAATAAGCATACAAAAATATGCTCGACCTCATCATTATGGATTACACACCTATTACAAATACTAAACTCCAAAAACAGGAATACCAATTGCTGGAAGGTGAGGAATGGCAGCAACTGTCCCTTTAGAAGACAGTTTGGCCATTTTCTCCAAATCTAAGTAAGTCTCAAGTTAAGATTCAACAATTGCACTTCTAGTATTAAGACAACTGCTTTGAAAATCTATTTCCAAACAAAAACTCACATGCCGTTATACACAGCAGCTCTATGTCTAGTGGTTAAATCTTAAAGAAATCAGGATGAACTTTGATCGATGAAACCATAAGCAAACTGGTGTGTATCCAGGTGAAGGAAGCAGAATATGCCACCCTAAAAATGCCTCCTTGGCACAAGGATTATTTGGCGCTGATTAATTTTAAGAAAGAGCAGACACAGGAGAATCTCTGAAAACTGAGCATAGGTTGCCATTTGGTGAGTGAAATGTACACTTATAAAGGAAAGCTCCATTTGTAAGGATGTCTCCCTCTCTGTACCAGTAACAGAAGAATGACTAAATCTCCAGAAACTCTTAGCAAAAGAGAAGGCACAGACTTAAATCACCAAGGAAGGAAGGGGTTCACTTAAGGTCAGGGGCTGTAGCCGCCCATCCAGTGCTCTTGCTGTCCTCCTCCAATGGCAAGATATTCTTACCCTTGCTAAAAAAAAAAAAAAAAAAAAAAGGAACCTTGCTCTTGGTGGGAAACTCAAGGCACCCGACTTGGGCATTAGGTCTCTACATCTCAGAGACTGGAAGACACACAGACCTGACTTGTGTCCCTGGGAGGAGGGAGCCCATAGTCACACCTTCCTCCCCACAGTAATCACCCTTCCCCAAAGAACAAAGTGGCTTACTTTTCAATCTTTTCTCTCTTCTTTACAAATAGCAGACACCAAACGTGAGGAGAGTAAAAGAAATTATTGCTCAGTGAAGTTGTGGGAAGCTCAAGGATTATTTCACAGCATGGAATCCACACTTGGCAGACTTTTCAGATGCCACCTGACCTGGGCCATGTACATGGCTCTCAGAAACCATGCAGCCTCAGTGAAGAATTGCCCACTGAGAGACACAGTTGCTCCAATGCCCTTAATTCTTAACAAGTATGAATGCCAAAGGTTTATATTACGACTGGGAGGCCAGAGGACTGCAGGGCCAGTCTGCTATATGGCTGCAGTGGCAGGACTACGTTCAATGTTTGTAGGGATATTACTTTTCTTGCCAGGCTAAAAGGCTGTGAGGGAGGAGGTGCTTGTCTCAACCACACAGACGTTGGGAATAGAAATATGCCAAAGGGCTGTCTACACTGCCTGAGGACCTGTTACATTGCCCAACAACATAGTCAGCTCAATAATGGGGGTTGTCAGGACCTGAGCTGGCCTGAGCTGGATGACCACAGATGCCTGCCTGGATGGTAGGAGGCCAAGGGCTGTCCTGTCTGAAATCTGATTGTCTACTTCTGATTGCTCGGATGGGACAAAAGATCCAGCTGGTGCCAGGAGGGCCCTGCCAGCCTGCAAGAAGGGAGCACCTGGAGGCTAGCAGGTCACTGCACCTGGTCCTATATAAATCCACATGTGTTTACTGAGTGCCCTTGGGGTTAAGGCTGTGCTGAAGGCTGCCCAGGCAGAATGAGACCAATAGCACCCTTCCCAGGTGAGGGAACGGAAGGACCCTTCCTGAGCTCTGAGGCCCTCCACACCCTTGACTAAGATTGAGTTGGATTTGAAACTGTCAGAGACCGGGTGGATATTTCACTGTATTTCCGTTAAAGCCCAACACTGAGGGACAAAAAAACTAATGCTCTAGATCAACCCCTGATGCATATGTGACCATGAGCAAGTACATCCTAGAGGTCCAGAGACATGGGGGAGAAACCGAGAAGACACAGAAGGTAGGGAAGAGGGCCACTTCTGCTAAAGCCAACACTGACCCAGGTCCTGACCCAAACACTGACTTTGACCCTGACCCAGAATGTAAAGCCAACACAGAGCCAGACTAAGACGCTGACCCAGAAGCTGACCCAGATCCTGACATTGAGCCTGAGACTGATCAAGACCTTGAACCTGATCTCAAGTCTGACCCTGACCCCAACCCATGACCCTAACCCTAACCCCTAACTCTGACCCTGACCTTAACTCCAACCTATCCCTGACCTTCGCCCTGCTCCTTACTCTAAACCCTGACCCTGATCCTGTCCAACAAATAAGGAATACCGAGTGGGAATAATGAGAAACTACACTGTAAAAGATGGGTCCAGTGTGGACTGTGGAAAGTCTAATGTCTGGCTGAGCACTGGGGGCAGTGATGTTTGAGCAAAACCACTAAAGGCCCTACATGGAGGTAAGGATGTCTCATATGCCAGTGTTTCCATCCAGGGATGGGTGGAGACCTGGACCAAAGAGCCTCTAATCTGGGTGGCTTCTAGAAGGATAAATCAGCTGTTTCCACCAACAACACACAGAGACAGAACATCTTACAGTTATGACCTAGGGGCAGCTCTGCACTGCCTCATTGTCTTCTCAGTGTTTTAGGAAAACCTATTGTGCTCTTTATAGACCTAAAATTATTAAGTGGTCCTCATAAATTTGAAAAATCTAATGACTAGGGGATCTGAGGTCAACAGCAGTTCTCGAGCATGTGTGTTCGGCAGCAAAATGACTCAGACTCGCCAGGGCTTGTTCAATGCAGATTTTCTGCAGCATTGGTTACACGTAAGGTTTGACCTGCTGGCTTGTTCTCTTAACTTAGGGTGATGCAGTGAGTCACAAGGGGGCCAGGTGAACCTCAGCAAAATAAAGACTCATAAAAAATCCATTGCCTGGAGGGGCACTTGGGTGGCTCAGTCAGTTGGGTGGCCAACTCGATTTCAGCTCAGGTCATGATCCAAGGAAAAGGGATAGAGCCCCACATCGAGCCCTGCATGAGGCTCCACACTCATGGGGAGTCTGCTTCAGAATTCTCTCTCTCCCTCTCCTTCTGCCCCTCCCTCCGCTCACATGCTCGCTCGCTCTCTCTCTTTCTCAAATAAATAAATAAATCTTTTTGAAAAATCCATTGCCTGGAGATGACAGTTTAGGAGGTGCTAGAACATGTCTGGAGAGTGGTGGGGGGCAGGAGGAGTAGGTGAGGGGTGATAAGGTTAGGGTCACAAAGGTCATATTGGGGAATGTCCACTCAGAGACCTAGGAAAGCAAAGGAGTGGAGGCCACCAGCCCCTGAAATAAAAGCTGATGTTTTCAGATCAGTTGTAATGAAGACAGAAACTAAAGATGAGCCATAGGCTACAATTGATCTGACAGGGGAAAGAAGGACACAGAGAGAGTTGAACATTGGTCCACTAAAAAATGCTAGAATTCATGAAATTGATTCCAAGTAAAAAATGTTCACTAATAATAATTAGTAATAAACAAAGGGATCTACAATAGGAACTGAACAGATCTCACGAATGGGTATCGGTCATGAAGGAATGTCCCTGGTTCTACTTCATCTTCACATGTTTGGATTGTGTGTGTCACAAAAGAACGCCTACTTGGGTTGTGAGAAAGTCACTGGATTCTCTAAGCAGTCTGTGACTCCACTGCTGGAAAGAAAAGTTTGTTGAGAAAAACAGTTGGCGCAGACCCTCTCTGGAGTGAAGCAGAACGTTCCTCAACAATCTGCTTGTATGCATCCTGTGCTGTGGGCTTAACCAAAGGTCAAAGCCACATTATCCATAAGCAGGGCTCTCACTGTTCCCTGACTTCAGTGGACAGAGAAGAGACTAGTTTTTCTCCCTCAGAATGCAATTCACATCTACAAACACCCAATCTTAGAAGGGATGTGGCTTACTCAATTTCAAGAACTTGGCTTTTAAAAATAAACATTCTCCTATTGTTTCCCTTCAGTAAAACAGAACTTAATTTAGTTGCTTAAGAAGCTAAGAATGATTAAGATGGGCTTTTGGAAACAAAATAACGCCAAAGAGGTAACACCAAGATGAAAGAGAATGTTACCGTGTTTTAACTCTAAACTTTAAAAAAAGTTATAGATACATATTTTTGAAAGAAATAAAATGTGTTAGATGTAATTTTGCTATAAAGTAAAAAGATACTGGAAATAGAAGCATCTGGGCCATAGCTGTATTGGAAATATGCTGAGATTAAAACAGGAAACCACCAATGAAATCCCCCCGTTCAGGAGTAGGGACCCAGAAGGAAGGGGTGGCCAGGCACATGGGGGCTTCAGGGTTTGGACCACAATAAAGCACTTCCTGCAGTTTTAGGTGCCATGTGCAAAGTGGAGACTGCTGCAGGAGAAAGAGGGGACAACAGTTCCTCTGTCCCTTTCACTTCTGTAGATTGCAAAGTTTCAGACTTAATACATTTCTAGTTGAAGTTTTATTGTACATTTTTAAATTCTCAGTGTTTGCAGTGACAAAGTCTGCCATGTCCAAAGAGCAGGGAAGTGGAAAAAAGGAAGAAACAATTCAATCATTTGATGGACTTGAACTCCCCTCCCCCATTTTCCCTGAAAACAGAAGGAAATCTGTAAGGAGAAAGTACCATCATGTGTGATTTTATATGTGATTTGTGCCTGGAGAGAAATCATGTCTGCTTCCCTCCTGTTTCCTTTTTTAAGCATCTTACTTTGTTGGTGGTCCATGAAGTTGCCCCTCGTTTTCTAGCACAACTATGCATTCTCTCCCTCTCTTTCTCTCTTTCATCTTTTTCCCCTTTACTTTTAGGGGCAGGGGTCAGGCAGGATAGATCCCAGCATGAACCCACTCTACCATTTTAAATCAGGAGCCCTCTCAGCCATTGTCCATCACGGTACAAATCTGAGGTGCTGGAAATTGCCACCCATGGGCCAAGTCTGACCACCACCTGTTGTCTGTAGATAAAGTGTTGTTGGAACAGAGCCACTCACATAGTTAAGTATGCTCTCTGGCTGCTTTCAAGCTACAGTGCAAGCATGGAGTAGTTGTCAGAGAGACCACAGAACTCTCCATATTTTCTGTTTAGCCTTTTACAGAAATTCTGGGCTTAATTGTAAAAGATAAATATTATCATGTCACTCCTTTGAGTAGAAGGCTCCGTATTACCTTCAGGATAAAACATAATCTCTGACCCCGATAGGATAGGGCTTCCATCCTTTAGCCAAGCCTCCATATCCATCCTCGTCTATTTCCACTCCTTCCTGTTGCTTTCCTTCTAGCCACATGGTGGAATGTGCTGTAAGATCTCACCCACTCTGGATATTGCATTCTGCCTCCAAAGACCTTCCTGTTCCACGGCAAGTTCCTTCTTCATGCTTGAGGACACAGCCCATGCATCCCCACGTCAGAATGTCTGCCCCTCACCCCCAGCATCTCCTGGAGCAGCCAGTGTTCTCGCTGCACTTTTTTCCATCTGCTCCCTTGCATCTCCAGGCTTGACCCATCTCATGAGTAGGCTGAGCACAGACACAACAGGATTGGGAGATGGCAGCAGGAACCAGCTGCTCCTCCAAGGTATATGCAGCTTAAAATTACATGAAGACTTTCCTGAGCATGAAGTCCCCTTAACATGAAGAGGATGAATGGTTGTGTAAGCTCTTAAAGACAAGGCATTCCCACCCATACATTCCTGCATTCAGCAGTTATTCAGCCCGGATCGAAACTGTGATCCTGCCCTTAGCTGCTGTGGTCCTGGGAGGTCCCTCGGTGTCCCTCAGACTGACACCTGCTGTTACGAACACCCTTCCTCCTGCTGTTGTCTGTTGTGTTTGCTGAACAAAAACTACACAAAGCATGCGGCTTTCTAGAAACTTGTTAAACGTCAGCTCTGTTGGTAACACTAGATGGAAGGGAGCTTTCCGATTTTCTGACAGCATCACGGGGGACAGGTGCTAACTGTTGAAAGGCACATTTCATCAGTGACTGCCACAGGAATGCTTCTCCTCACAGGCATGTAGAAACTGAGCCATCCTTGGAAGAGGAACATGCTCTAATGGCCTTCAAGTTATTTACATCATAGTTTTTCCAGGCCTTTGTACCTGGAAATTCTGAAGAAAAGTATCTGAGTGGGATCAAGAGAGATGACTCATGTGTTTTGATCTGGAGTAGAGAAGCCATGATTCCTGTGGTTTGTGGAATTTAAGTGTACTGCTGGGGTCCATCAGGAGTCCAACCAGCTCCTCTCCTGAAAGCATAATCAGCAGTTCTATTCACTCATTGAGAGAAGAATTCTGCCCATGTAAGCAATGTTTTTGCTATAATTCAGAATGACACTATTTATCTAAGTCTTACTTTTGAGAATACTGGTTCACATAGTTCACTTTCAAATTTTTCTCATATTAGCAGGGTCATAGCTAATGTCAATGGTGTGTAAGATGAGAAGGTTTTTTTTTTTTTTTTTTAAGAATTTTTTTATGAAGGGTGCCTGGGTGGCTCAGTTGGTTAAGCGACTGCCTTCGGCTCAGGTCATGATCCTGGAGTCCTGGGATCGAGTCCAGCATCGGGCTCCCTGCTCGGCAGGGAGTCTGCTTCTCCCTCTGACCCTCCCCCATCTCATGCTCTCTCTCATTCTCTTTCTCTCAAATACATAAATAAAAAACTTTAAAAAAATAAGTCTCCACTACTTTTGAAAACTTACTGTTATCTAATTTTTAACTGATTTAAATGAATAAACTTCCTGTTTATCTTGGCAAGATGCATGATCAAGTCACAAATATTTCAAACCAAAATATAATATTGTGCCAAGAGAAAAATGTATTTTATGTGTTAGTTTGATTTTTTTAAAGACTTATTTATTTATTTGGGGGGGGGGCATGCACAAGAGCAGGAGGGACAGAGAAAGAGGCAGAAAGCATCTCAAACAGACCCTGAACTGAGCATGGAGCCCAATGTGGAGCTCAATCTCATGACCCTGAGATCAGAGCCTGAGCTGAAACCAAGTCAGATGCTTAACCAGCTGTGCCACCCGGGTCCCCCCGTGTTAGTTTGATTTTTTTTTTCTATCATTTAGTGTTTTTAAGGTAATGAAATTGAGAAGTCTGTGTCTCTAATAGTCCTTTAATATAAGTATTTCTGCATTTTGGAAAAAAAACTCAATATATCTTCTATTGCAGATAGATGTCAGTCAACTGATACTGATAACAAATGGAAGATTTTAAAATGGTCTTCCTCCTGTGATAAATTTCCATGGGCTACAGTAGATTGCAAGCCCTCAGTACACTAGGCAGGACCAGTGCATCCCCCACTCGGAGGAGCACATGCAACATCTCTCCATCCAGTTCACACACACAACTTCTAACAAGCCTGCAGAATGTGCAGGGACTGTCACTTGGTGATGGTACTCTCGGATCATGAGGAGGTGGATGGCGAGGATGAGGGGCAAAGATGAGCTCCGGGTTGTTGGGTGCTGATCGTCCAGACACCTCAGGAGCCTGGGACTCCCCTTGGTTGGGCTATTTTCAGGCTCTGGAGGGCCTTTGATATATAGAAAAAGAGTTATTAAAAAATTATCGCCGGGGCGCCTGGGTGGCTCAGTCGGTTAAGCGTCTGCCTTCGGCTCGGGTCATGGTCCCAGGGTCCTGGGATCGAGCCCCGCATAGGGCTCCCCGCTTGGCGGGAAGCCTGCTTCTCTCTCTCCCTCTCCCACTCCCCTTGCTTGTATTCCTACTCTCGCTGTCTCTCTGTCAAATAAATAAATAAAATCTTTAAAAAAAAATTACCGCCACTAAAATTTTGATAAGTATTATTCCTGTTTTTTTAACCATACTTAGAAATCTAAAATTATACTATAAATAAAATTTCCAGTCCTCTCTTTTTTTCCACTATTAGATCATGAACATTTACATGCCATTTAATGTATCTGTACATCAGCAATTTCCATGGCTGGATACTCAATTTAATCCTTCTTATGCTGTTAGCCATTTACATGATTTCTCGTTTATCATAGTAATAATGCTTTCAGTGTGCTACTATTCCTGTATATAAACCATTCATGATCTTGCTGAGCATTTATTTATGAGTTAGTTATATATGACTTGAGCCGATGTGGTTATATGTTTACATGTTTATTCCAAATACAGTAAGACCCAGGACAAGGTGTGTGGGCTTTGAGACAAGAAGGAGCCAGCCTGCATCCATGTTCTCATTCCTGCTATAGCTCAGCCTCAATGTTCTGACACAGAAAATGAGGACAATGCCATGTGCCTCCTGATGGTGCTGTAAAGCCTACAGGGGAAACTGTACGTGCGTGCTTAGCAGAAGGCATGGTGAGCACAGCTGGGTCCCTTCCCTACCCCTAGGACAGACTGTCAGACATCCTGAAATCCCATTCGCAGGGTCTTACATGCACTAGGTGAGATTATGTTTTCAGCAAATGTGGCTTTTCTCTGGGTCACTCTTAGCTGCCCTACAGCCCCAGCATTCCTGGGACCTGCATGGGGAAGGGAGGTGTTGGTGTTAGTGGAGAGTGACCCTCCCAGGTGTCTGTGTCCCTCCTGGGCTGCAAACAGCCCACTGTCCTTGATGTGCCTAAAGGAAAAGGGAAAAGCTGTGCTTCTAAGCTTGTGCAGCAAGTCTTTAATTTGTGGGCATGGCCCTCCCCAGTCACACAAGACAACCTGATGCTGGATCCACAGCCAATGGGCTCCAGGGAATAGGGTATGGTTCTTACCAGTGGGGAATTGGCCCTCACAAGGCCAGTGATCTCAAGCTAGCTGTTGTGTAACAAGGAAACAAAACACGAGTCTTTAAGTTAAACATCAAACTAGAATAGAACAGGTGTTTAAGCTTGTCCACATCCCATGTAGAGCAGCGCCTGGCCCTGGCCTACATCACAGAGCCGCAAGGAGCCCTGGGGAGAGACTGCCATCCCCATGGGAGGTGCGAGGACCATGGCTGAGTCAGCATGTGTCCAGGTTCATCTCCTTCCTAAATCAGGCTTTTCTCTGAAGAATGAGGAACAACTCAGTCCAGTCCCCTGTTTTTCAAATGAAATATAAGGGAGACCAGACGGTTGATGTACTGAGTCACTGACACCTAGTCCATCCATCCAGTCTTCCTTCATCCATAAAAGGTGGAAAGCAGTAGAAGCTCCTGTGGTGGTGGAACCTGGATCCACTGCTGTTGGCTCCCGTCATCCGTCCAGAGCACCAGCTCCCGTGGGGGCAGCTGGAGGCCTCGTCTTGCTTGAGGGTGGTTAGGAAGGGACTAGGTCTCAACAACTCGGGATGGAGCTCCTCTTCTAAACAGTGCATGCTTTAGTTTCTTCACTCTTCTGCTTTTTGTTCCGGCAGTGACCAACAACAGAGTATTTTTCACTTACCTTGCAATGACAAGACCCATATTTTACACAACTGAATATTTTGGATCCTATTTACTGCATTACAGTGCACTTTTATCTTGTTAATGGTGACATTTGAACACGTAAAGTTCTAGTTTTAGATCAGAGTGAAAGTAAAAAAGAAAGAAACACTGACCCACAAAGGAAATGGGTATGGGCCTGTCCTGGGTCACATTCACCTCTGGCAGTGCCCAGCCCGTCTCACTTCTATCACGTGAGAAAGGCCCTCCTCCTGTAATGTTTATCTGGCTTTGGCATCAGGGGAATGCGAGCCTTGCAAAATGTGTTTGGGAGTAATCCCTCCTCAATTTTTTGGGAGTGTTTGAGAAGGATTGGCATGAATCCTTCTTTAAATGTTTGGTGAAACTCCACAGTGAAACCATCTGGTCCTGGGTTTTTCTTTGGAAGTTTTTGATTAGTGACTCAATCTCCTTGTTATTGATCTGTTCACGTTTTCTATACCTTCATGATTTACTCTTGGCAGGTTGTATGTTTCTGGGAATTTATCAGATTTTCTCCAGGTTGTCCACTTTGCTGGCGTGCAGCTGCTCCTAGGACTTTCTTATGAGCCTTCGTATTTGTGTAATGTCCTCAGTGGCCATGTACCCTCTTTCAGATATAATTTTAGTTTTTTTGGATCCATTCTCTTTTTTTCTAGTCTAGCTAGAAGTTTGCCAATTTTGTTTATGTTTTCAAAGAACCAGCTCTTAGTTTTATATTGAGACTTCTTTTTTTTTTTTTTTAAGATTTTTATTTATTTATTTGAGAGAGAGAGAATGAGAGAGAGCACATGAGAGGGGGGAGGGTCAGAGGGAGAAGCAGACTCCCTGCCGAGCAGGGAGCCCGATGCGGGACTCGATCCAGGGACTCCAGGATCATGACCTGAGCCGAAGGCAGTCGCTTTAACCAACTGAGCCACCCAGGCGCCCTATATTGAGACTTCTTACGTGCTAGTACTATGATAAGTATTTTATATGCACAAAAACATTGAAAATACTACCCTTTACAACACAACTATGTAGTCATATTCCCATTTTTGACCGGTGCAAGTGGCATGTTAGAGATATTAAGCAATTTAATGATATCACATCTTTAATTGCTGAGGGGATTGGGATTGGGATTTAAATCTGGGTCTGTGTGACTCAAAGGCTTATGTCTGTAACCACAGGTTTCTTTATATCACCTGTATCAGAATCTAGATTCTAATCCAGGTTTACCAAACTAGAATCTCCAGTGGCAGGCCTGGGAATATTCACTGTAACAATATCCTGTGTAATTACAATGCACACCGAAGTGCAAGAAACCGTGTACTGCCGTCTCTGATAACATCATCCCTGTTTCTGTCTCTGTGCCTTGCATGGCTCCTTCCAGCTTGAGTGCCTCCTCCCTTCTTCTATTAGTCCTTCAAAGACCTATCATCTTGATAATGCCCCATCTCTCTCTTGCATGGGTGAACTGTTGGTGGAACTCATGTTCTCCTGTTTCTTAGGTTTTTACTTTATTTAAAGGATCCCATTGTCCAGTAGTTTCCTGAGAAAATATGCTGTGCATATCCAAGAATGCCTTTATTCTATTCTTACACTGGATTGGTGGTTTGGTTGGGTTTAGAAAAACAGATACTACTGCTTAGAAATTGAGACCAAGTTCCATTTTCTTATTACATGTAGAATTGCAGGGGTGCCTGGGAGGGTCAGTCTGTTAAGCATCTGCCTTAGGCTCAGGTCATGATCTCAGGGTCCTAGGATCAAGCCCCTTGTCGGGCTCCCTGTTTAGCAGGGGGTCTGCTTCTCCCTCTCCCTTTGCCCCTTCTGCTGTTCGTGCTTGCTCTCTCTCTCTCTCTCTCTCAAATAAATAAAAAATCTTTAAAAAAAAAAAAAGAATTGCTTTTGAAAAAGTTCGGTGCAAGACTCTTGATTGCAGGTGATCTTTTTCTTCTGCCTCACTGGAAGCTTTTCAGATCTTTATCTCCAATGTTCTCCAATTTCACAATAATGTACTTCAGTATGAAACTCCTTTGACATTTATTTTGGAGAGCCCTCAATAAATTTTTGTAGTCTGGAAACTCAAACTTCATTTATGGAAAATGTTCTTAATTTTTAAATTGAGATATAATCATGTAACACATAACTTGCTCATTTAAGGGGCATAGCTCACAAGGTTGTACTCAATTATAGGATGTCCTCATTGCCCCATGAAGCAACTCTTGACCTATCATCAGGATTCCTTCCTCCCCCTGTCTGGAACCAATCTACTTTCTATCGCTATGGATTTGCCTCTTCTGCACATCCTATTTCTGTAAATGGAATCATGCTGTATGGAGCCTTTTGTGTCTGGCATCTTCCACTTACATAATTTTTTCAGAGTTCATCCCTGTTATAGTATGGATCAGTACTTCATTCTTTTTTATGGTTAAATAATATTCCATCATATTGCATATAACACATTTTATGTATCCATTCATCAGCTTATAGACATTTGGGTTGTTTCCACTTTTTGGCTATTATGAATGATACTACCATGAACATTTGCATACAAGTTTTTGTGTGGACATGTGTTTTCAATTACCTTGGGTATATACTTAGGAGTAAAATTGATGGGTCAGATGGTAATTCTGATCGACTTTTTGAGGAGCTACCAGACTATTTTTCCAAGAAATTCTACAAATTTAAATTCAACTATTAGACTATTTTCCTTTTTCTCTCTTTGTGAAAGTCTGTTTGTTAAAAATGAAGATGAATCAGCAAAATCAACATAACCTCAATGTGTAAATTACCAAAAACAGGAGACAGAGGGGAAACTTACAAATTATATAGACTTAAAAGACATGTCAACCTAATCACACAGTGGGGTCAGGGGCACCCCTGTGCTCTGAGAATGACAGTGTCCTTCTGGGTGACCAACCATCCCAAATTTCCAAGATAGTCCTGGGCAAACCAGAGCAGTTGGTCACCTACTGTGACATAACCTTATCCCACCAACGGAAATTTAACTGGATCAGAGTGTTTTCCAAGTCTTTATATTGATTCTCTTATGTACGGCACCTGTATTTCTGTTTATCAGAGTGCCTTCAGCCCCACACATTGAAGTCAAATGGAGACTCCACTGCTTTTGTCCAATTCAGTAAAGTAGCAAATATACATGAAAAAGATGCTGAGTGTATTTGAAATTCCACCTCAGTGGAAACCCTCCTTGTCCACAGAAGTGAGAGGTGCTAACCCCAGACTCTGACCTGGAAATGAGCAGATTAAAGAGCAATGGGGCCATTTCAGCTCCTTGAGGTCTAAAAGCTCTTTATTTCCTTGTTGGCAAGCTGCACACGTGGCGCCTGAGACACGTGGTGTTTTATTCCTTAATTATTTTACCTGCCTTCCATTAGTTACTGAGATCCAGTCTGGGCTTGTCACAGCCCTGTTCCAAGTGGATGATTTGCAAGAACCTGAGCATAAGTTCTTTCCAAATGCTAATAGTGCATGCCAAAAGCTGGAGCTACAGGAAAATTGTGGCATGCAGGGATGGGGAGTACTACGGGCTGGGTTGAGAATGTTGGGTGGGGACAGACACAGAGTGTACCCTCATGCATTTGGCTATTTAGCTTAGGGGTGTGGTGACAGGGGCTTTTCAGGGCTTCTCTCAGAGAGTCAGCAAAGAGCCCTCTCCTCATTCCGAGTGTTTATTTGAACTCTCTTCCTTCTCCTCTGCCAACTGAACATGGGGATAAGATGGGGGCAGGAATGTGAAGGAAGGAAAGTTAAGATGAAATCTGCATCCAGTATTTCTCGAACATCTACTAGAAATGATCCATCATAAAATGGTCATTGCCTGAATGATCCTGAAACTGGCTCAGCAGCTGGGATCCCATTTCTGGAAGGTTCTTCTCAACCACTCCTATTCTGCAAGCATTCTCTTTCCATTTCTCCATTTAGTGTGTGCTTCCTTCAGAGCACACAGACACACACTTGCACACAGCTGCACACACACTGCTTCCTAGCAGGTTACAGTCGTATCCTGAGAGTCAGTGTCACAGTCAGCTCCGACAAGTGTTTGGTCTTAGGTCGCTTTACACATTGGTTTCCAATTATACTGTATTATGTCTCACTCACTACATGTGCTAAAGACTCCATGCCAGTCAGCTTTGGGAAATACTGCACTCTCTTCCTCAAATGCAACTTTCACCTTCCCTCAAAACGAATTTCCCTTTATCCTTTTGGGCTTAGAAGCAGTACGTGGTTATGGTGGGCATCCAGTTTGGAAAGAGAGGGCTTTGATCTGATCATGGTTCTGTGGGTCAGTAGCTGTGTGGCCACAGGCCAGTGTCTTCACCTTGGCAGCCTCCCTTTTCTCACTTACTAATGGGTGATTGTAATAGCTGTAGCTAATAGCAGAGCTGAGTGAAGCACTGTGAAGGATCAAAGAACACTAGGTGTATCTAGCTTTGGCACCTCAAAATACCAGCTCCTGTGGTCTCATCATCCTGTGTCTCCTCTTGTTACACTCAGACCGACAGTTCAACATTATGGCCTTTGCAAACTTTGCCTCAGAGTTTCCTCCACAAAATGTCTTCATAGTAGCACTTGCAAGTTCCAGCTCAAAACAGGAGACATCAAAGTGCAGTCTGGGGATGACAGGTCCCATTGCAGGGGATGGGGTAAAGGAAGCTCACTGCTCTAGAAGACACCAGAGAGGGGAGCCTACCGGCCTGGTCTGCAATCAGCTAAATAGGCTGAATGACGAGAGAAAGGGCTCATTTCCTGGATATCTTTAATGAAGGTACAACATATACAAGAAATTGATAAAGTAGGACTTGATTTAACTTGGGCTTATTCTCATGGTCTCTGTTTCTCCATGGACATCTCTCATCAACAAATTTGAGCCTATTCCTTGAAGCTGAGAACACCTTTGTACAAACATACATATCTAAGCAGCTTTAGAGATCTTCCTTGATTTCAGTAAACCATTAAACTTCTCAGACTTTCTTATTCTGAACATTGATATATTTAACTTTAATTGTGATCTGAGTAGCACCAAGTGGGGTAAAAGACATACCGGTGAAGGTTTACCTTTTCTGGCTGATAATCAATTCAGGAAAATGAACTGCTCCATCCACAGGTCTGAGAAAAATAAGACACACTGTCCTTATCTGCATAGGAATATACTTCAAAACAAAAAGGAGGTGAATAAACTGTAATAACAAAGTAATACTTGTGATGTACATTAGCCCCATTACACAAGGGAAAAACAGCTCACAAGAGCAGTTAATCCCTTTTGCTTTTAACACACACACACACACACTAGATCGAAATCTGGGATATATACAATGCTGATTAATCATTTCCCAAATACGTTATGATGTGGGACTTGTTTTGAGTTGTCCTAGCATTAAATAAGGATCTCAGCTTTGGGAAATACTGTTTCTGAGCTCTTAAATTGTAGTAGCCCATCCCTTTAAGTGAGGTTCAAATCCTGTCACAATGAGCTAGGCTGGCATGATTTCTCCTAGATGCCTTCACTGGGGAACCTCAGGAAGTACACAGTGTGTGTGCTTTGGATACACACAGCACAGAGAATACTCTGACACTGCAAAGGGGCCCAACATAAATCACATAGACCCAGTGAGTGAGATAAGATGAAATTGAAAAATTTGAAATAGAAGCTCAAGGGAGGACATGCTAGGAATTTTCTGAGTAACTTCTATTAAGGCTCCACTGAGGTCTAACTGTTGGAGCATTTTCTTTTTTTCATCCTAAAGAAGGGAAGATGAAGCCCTATATGTTTTGTTAATAGATATAAAATAACACAAGGAATTGGCATTTGTGGGTGGGACAATTTCAATTCTATTTCTAAGTGAAGATTTTTTTAAAAAACAGACTAGCAGCAGCTGTCAAGGGAATAATTTGGTTTCTTCACCACTGAGACTCTTATTTGCATTTTCTACACTTTTGTCTTTAAGCTCTGCTAACCCAAACATGAAGACCGAGCCATAGAGCTTTGGCTGAGCATGTTAGAGTCACGACAAGGTGATGTCATGAAGGCCACAAGAGGAGGGAGAGGGACTCAGAATCCTGTGGACAGAAGCAACAGAGCAAAGCTTTGCAGGCGTCATTCAAGAGAACAGATGGGAGGCCTTTAACACCAGCTGTTGATGTATGCACTAACCTGCCCTCTCTGAATGACACAGCCACTCACCAACTACGCTAATGTCTGGCATAAAACAACAGAAGGAAAGTCATACCACATCTACTCCAGGTATGACAAGATGAATCCAAAGACTCATACATGAACTCTGCAAATCAAAGGAGCATTCATTTCATAAGTGGGCATGTTGTAGAATTGTGAGTAATGAAAATGACCAAAAGCAGTGCTCTGAGGGACTGGTAAGGGTACCTTTCGCTGTGGGAAGGATTCCTTATCTATCCTTCATGGCTTCTGACTAATTCATTAATTAGATCATTCAAGGGAAACAAATTCACTTAATAGTCATAAACTGTTGGTATTCTTAAATTCTTATTATGAAATTAGTTTTAAAAATCATAGTGCCCCAAGTCTAAGGGATTTTTCCTCTAAAATATGACATATTTTGGATGTTTTTTGGGCATGCCACACCAGGATGATTTCAATCTCTTTCTTGTTCATCCTGCTGGTTGTTTCTTTTAGGGGCCCTTTCAGAAAAGCCCTTGGAACACAATCTTGTACCATGACTTCACAAACTGAAGTTGGTTGAATTTAAAATTAACTTAAAAAACCTGTTTCCTGTTGGAGTATTTACTTTAGAATCTTACATTTAGGATAAAATGATAGTAACTTAATTTTTGTGTGGTGTAGTCTAGTTCTTTTGCACTTTCAAAATTATATTTTTGATGCTTCTTAGAATAATCTTAAATTGGCATCTGGGTATAGAAATATGTATTTGAAATGTCAATCCAAAAATAAACAGAATGTTCTTTTTACCATATGTTTACTTTCTTTTTAACAATCATGAGTGTTAAACCAAAAAAACCAACCAACCAAACATGCAAAAACAACCAGCCTTTACTTTACATTGGAGAGGAGAGTTGATTATGAGCAAGCTGCCCTGAATAGTCACTTCACAAATGGCCTGACTTGTGACAGGTTTTGTTTGTTCTGTGTCTAAAGTAAATTTTTGTGCCATGACATAACAATGGCATGCATATTATTGTTTAAGTAAGTGAACATTAACACAACAATCCAAATTTCAACTATCTACCTTTTGGGCACAGAGGGTTTGAGTGTGAACCTACCAAAAGTAGTTGGAGGCCGTGTTTGTCCCAGAGACTTGAGGGGAGGTGTAGCAATCACGTGCCTCGAAGCCAAGAAGGCAGCTTAGGTGCTAGTCCATCACAGTGTTCCAGTTCACACAGACCCTACAGCTCAATTAAAAAAAATCAGTATGTGTGCACCTCCATGTACTCTGGACAGTTAATAATAAATCCAGTTTGAGGGACAGTAAACTTTACTTTCCCAAATCAGCAGGCAGTCTTTCTATTTCTCTAATTTCAACCATGGAAATAGAATACACTGGTGGCATAAAGAATCCATTACAGCTACTATGTAATATCATATACTTCCAAACCCAACTGGTTTCTGAAGAGCTCCCCTCTAAACTACAAAGGGGTAACACCACAATCTCCCAAAGAGTGAAGCATGAAATCCGGATCTGCATGTGGCCTCCGTCTTTTGTCCTCCACCCAAAGCCACACGTGTCTCCTGACCTCTGGCAGCCCTCAGGCTGACCTCGCGTCTACCTGGATAGATGGATGCCTCAGCCTCACTACCTCTTTGAAACTCCACTTTGGCTTTGTTCCTGGGCACTGTCTCCTGTTCTCCTTTTGCCCCTGGGCAGGTAGTCAAGGGCTGGTGCCTGATCACAGACCGCTGAACTGTTCAGCTTTTGCTGCCCCAGGCCTTCGCTTCCATAGAAAGTTCTGTTAGCAGATGCATCTGACCACAAAGCCAGA
This sequence comes from Leptonychotes weddellii, assembly GCF_054177405.1. Classification (NCBI taxonomy): domain Eukaryota; kingdom Metazoa; phylum Chordata; class Mammalia; order Carnivora; family Phocidae; genus Leptonychotes; species Leptonychotes weddellii. The sequence goes on along the minus strand of NC_138378.1, from coordinate 122,958,675 downwards.
TTAAACCTCCACATACCTCTCGGTAAGTGCTTTAGTTCTGAATGCCATCAGCTAATATTTTTATTCCCAAACATGATTAAGAATGTCATGAGCTGCTGAGCAGAATCAAGGCCAGAACATCACAGAAAGGTGGAGTCCAGGATGAAGGCCCCTAACTGAATAGACTTTGGGCTCAGAGGGTGTTCTCTATCCCCACGGTAACCACAGGGTGCCTGAAGCACACATGCTCTCAGGCTTGGGGGCAAATCTCCAATCACTGGTACGCTTCAACTGACACGTGAGGAGTGTGATCACCAAAGGCCAACAGTTTGTCCTCATGCCTATTTATGCCAGATGTTTTATACTTACACAATGTAATTAAAGATGCTACAAATCAATAAAAGATAAAAGTGGAAATGGCATTGCTATCTCCCGGAAAACTAAGTTTAGAGTTTTGTAAAACCAGATCAAGGTGAGATGCTGCTGAATTATAAGAGGGTGAATAACAGTTGTCAACTGGGGAGAAGTGGAACGGTGTGAACTCACATTACTGAGCAGGTGTCTTTAATTCCTTATTCTACATTATAAACCTCAACCTGGAATGAGGCATCGTGGGTGCGGCATATGCAAGAAAGAAAATGTAAAATTTGAAGAGGGCTTCCACTGAAGGATTGGCAAACGAATGTACATTTTTGTACACTCAAATTAAAATACCATAGTTTAAACATGCGTGTCAGTCTATGTATGGATTTTTTTCCTATGACTGGCTGTTTAAAATATAATTTTAAGTGACTGAATAGTTTCTTGCAGGAAAGCATGTGCTGAATTGGAATCGCTGAGGAAGAAGGAGGACCTCTATGATGAGGAAGCTGTCCTGACAGCATCTTGGTCTCGGGTAGAAAGGTTGTCTCGTAGGAGAGACTTAGAGACTTGGGATCTCCCACCTTGAACGGCAGTTGGGCCAAGCTTAGGTTGCCTGCAGGCCTTCTTCCCATCTCTTTTTGAGATCACATTTCCCTTGGGCTATTCAGAAGCTTATTTTGACGACCAGGTACCTGGCTTACATCCAGGTATCTACTGTCCTTAGGAGACTATTCCTGGGCTCTGAAGCAGCTCACCTACTGTGCTCAGTGAATTTTAATTGATTTTATAGAATGTAGTGCTCCCATTATTGGTGTTAGGATATCTCCAAGAAAGCAGCATCATGAGTTTGTAATACGGCAAGGCAATGATTCAGGAAATAATTAGAAAAATTGTTGCTTGCATCTGTTCCTTGAGCAGGACTAGGTGGCAGTGGCTCTTACTTGATGGACAACATGTCCTTTCTAGTAATTTGATGCTAGATATAAGCCATCTCTCCCCCTTCTTCTCTGCCCTCTGGATTAATAGTCCCTTTTCTAGTGGAGCTAGACCCATGTAGGCACATCTGCTCTTCATCATTGGTGGTCCTGGGCAGGATCTGAAGGCACTTTCACCTGTGAGGGGTCAGGGTAAGGCTGGTGGTCTTATGGCCACTCCGTACAGAATCCACCGTCTCCATTAGCCATGCAGGTTTTAAATGAACATGCCCGGGCATGGTTCAGAGGGGCTATTTGATTGGCAGCCCTGCCAGGGGGACCTCAGCCTTTGGACCATCTACCATTTAGGCCTGGGCTTATGTTTAGAAGTTTGGTTTTTTTTTTGGTTGTCCTTCCCAACCCAACTTCTGATCTCACCAAGGCTCTGGGCCTCATTACTTAGAGAACATAACCACCTTGTTCTATTTTCTTTTGATCTCGGGGGCCTGGTCTCACATCATATCTCTAGGTTTGTTTCTGACTCAACCTTCCACCCAGGCCCTACCCTGTGCATCCCAGGGGCTCCCTGGCCCAGTGGGTAACCTTCTTACCAGTGGTCCTTCAGAGAAGGGACAAGACCAAGCAAATCCATGCACATGGACAAGGAGCTAAGGCAGGAATCTTCATCTGAAACTTTACGGGGTGGTGGGGAAATGTGAATAGCATTTGGGAAGCTACTTCGACATGAGAAGGCACCTGCTTTCCTTAGGCCGTACTATAAGTAGACTGGTGGGGAGTCACTTTTAAGATCTGTCTCAACTAAACAAACTGGTGTAATAAAAAATACACTGAACTGAAAATCTTTTCTCCCAGTTGTAAGTCCTTGCTCTGCCACTGACCCCCTCCATGCCTTGGGAAATTTAACCTCAGGGAATTTCTGTGATTTCTTAGTCCTCAGTGTCCCCATCTATACAATGTGGGCATTAGGCTAGAGAATCCTTAAGGTCCTGTCTGGTCCTAATACTCCAGGATTCACTGAGACAGTATCTGAGGGAAAATTGCTTTTTGGTCATGCTGTGCCTTTGATGAAAGTAAATATTTCTCCGTCTCTGTAGCAAGAATACGCAACAGGACTCTTCACTTCCATTGTGAATAGGCATCTCTCATTCCAACATAAACATTTTCATATGGTACAAATGAGATGGAAAACCTAAATGAAAATGAGTTGGGGAAAGACGTCTGGGAGTGTCCACACACTTGCTAGTCGGGTTATTGCAGCTGACCCCAGAGAACATCTTGGAACCGATGGTCCCAGTGGGCTTGATGGAGGTGGCAGCCATGAGCTGATGCAGCAGCCACAGCCTCACACCGGAAAGGACCATGGCAGGGCCTCCATGGACATCTGGTTCTGTCCTGCACACCCTCTGTGGGCGCTGCTCCTCCTGTTCATCACCTTGTCTCAAGCACCTTCTTCTCTTCCAGCTTACCCAGCAATGGCAACAAGGACCTGTCTCTCCCACCTAGCATGGTGGGCCTACCCTCACCCCACCTCCCTCTTTTCAGGCATCACCTGCCCTCCTCTGGGCATAACTTGTCCTTGGTTCTCCATCTCCCGCATTCCCAAACCATTCCAGTCTGTTTTCCTTCTTTCCAAAATAACACCAAAACCAAACTCCAATAACACATTAAGAGTCTTTCTAAAAATATCTTAGTGGGCACTCCCTTGTCAAACGTTGTAGTCCTAACTTTACTAAGCACCCCTCCCCCAAGGATAAAAAAGAAACCAAAACATCTGTCCTCTTGGCTTTCTGCCTGCCTTCTGATGGCTCCTGCATCTCCTTTGCTGGCTCCTCCTTAGAATTATAAACAGTTTCCTCGTTGCATTTAAGAAAAAAAATCTATACTGCTTACTGGGTCTGAAGACTACAGTACATAATAATCTGGCTCTCGCTTTTTTGGGGGGTGGGGGGAGGCAAACTGCACCTGCAGCGCCTCATCTGGACATGCTGAGAGTCGTGGAAGCTTGACTACCCCATGCCCTCCTACAAATGGAACTTGAGAGGGTGTTTGAAGGTTCTAACAGGGCAGTGCAGCTATTCATTGGCACCTGACCAGAGAGCAGGGAAGATCCTCGGCTTGGAACAGCACGGAGCTTTGGAAGGGACTCATGTGGAGAGCTGAGGGAGGAAGGGGACACACGCCTAGCCAGCCAGATCAGCGGAATCAACCCTGGTGATTGTGGGGTGATAGATGTTGCACCAAGATGGCCCTCACATCCTCTTCCTACTTTTCTGCAACTATCTTCCCCCCAATCTCCCTGTCACCCCCTGTGTTCTGGTCACAGTGACTCTTTCACATTTCAGCGGATCCAATTCTTTCCAACACAGGATTTTCGTATATGCTGTTTCCTCCACCTGGATTTCTTTATTAAACTGTTTTCCTCTCTCAGTCATTACCTTATCAAGAGAGGGGCCATCAGCAAGTGGTATGTGGTCCAGAGAAGGTCATTTCATGCAGGAAAAGACTTGGACATGTTCCAAGCTGCCGAGAAAGAGGCCAAGGTGCTGACACTGGAGTGATGGGTTCATTGAGGATCTGGGAGGCAGGGCTCGGGGGAGGCCGACCCTGCAGAGAGCTGGGGCAGGGAGCAAGGAATGAGACTGTTCCAGAGATGCGAAGGTGAGTAAGACCATTCACAGTCAACCTTGCAGTGTCACCTTTGGAGAGACACAGGGACCCAGTGAGTTACACATTAACCCGGAACTAGTTCTCTGCAAATATTACCTGCAGGTTCTTTTGGACAATCCCCACTTCTGTTTTTTAATGGTTATAACATTTTGTTGCTCTAGACACTAAAGATAAATTGTTTTTGTTCTGAAATGTAAAGTTTTCATTAAGTTACTGAAAGAGTTCTAGATCATTGATTCCAGGATGTTTCTGATGAGGAGGACAAGCAGGGAGTGGCTTGTGACAATGCTCTGGGAGTGGACCCATGAGGCATGGGTGGGGGGCAGTTACAGCCTGTCACCAGGGGTAACTATGGGGGTTCCTCATCTGCAGACTGAGGGATGCACACAGTGGATCTTGAAGGCCCTCCCATGTCATCCTCTCGTCTGCGGCCTTCTTTGCAGCTCCTGAACTTATATCTGTGCTTTAACCCTTTATCCCAGATGTACAACACAGACCACTTTATGTAGGAAAGAAGTCCCCCCTTGAGCATAAGCAACATGTCCACTCCCTCACATCCCAGGAGAGTCTGAATCTAACCTTAAAACCAGAATACATTCAGCAGAGCCATGAGGTCTGGCTGGATGCCTAGAATACTCCACTCCCTCTGCCTCTGCCTGGAGGTTTTGTCCAGGGGGGATGCATACCTTACAAAGTAGGGGGTCTTCCAAATAAGCCAGGGAGCCAGGTAATGGAACATGACTTTGAAATCTTCTAATTAGGAGCAATGTCTTCGAACAGTTTTTATACTCAAGTGTTCTAATTTACTGTAAACAGGAAAGGCTCTCTGATCAGAAATGAAAGGATGTTTGAATAGGAATAAACTTTTCACCTAACTATGAAGTGTTGGGTCTCCGACTGTAAGCTCTCATGCAATATTATGCATTTATTGATATTTATTTCTAAAAATTCTGAATATAAAAAATGACCTATTGTGAAGAACTAGAAAAACAAAACAAATGAAAAATCAGATAAGCACCCTAGAATTTTGATTACAAAGACTGTTGGATGGAATCAGGATAGGAAGCAATAACTTGGCAACGTTCAGAAACTTTGTCTCTTTCTTTCCCTGAGTCTGTCTGAAAACAGGTATGACCATTTCTACACTACCTATGCTGCAGGATATTGGCATTTCAAATAAGACAGCAGTGTGTATGAAAACCTTGTAAACATGTTCTGCAAATGTGAGGGGTAATCTAGGCTTCAAATAACTCAGCATAAGTTTTCCTTCCTCTAAGAGTGAAGAGCTCTTTGTGTATATGACACCCAAGTTTCTGTGTGCATGTGCGACCAGCCAGAGGAGTCAGGAGGTCATGTCAAAACACACAGACATACTTTGCACTCAACATACAGCAGGTTTTATGCAATAGGATGAATTTAAAAACTCATTTGGGTCTATCACTGGACTGGACAAAGTAATTAGTGGGGAATCTCATGAGAAAGATATAGGGATTTTATTTTATTTTTATTTATTTATTTTTTTTAAAGATTTTATTTATTTATTTGACAGGGAGAGACACAGCGAGAGAGGGAACACAAGCAGGGGGAGTGGGAGAGGGAGAAGCAGGCTTCCCGCAGAGCAGGGAGCCCGATGCGGGGCTCGATCCCAGGACCCTGGGACCATGACCCGAGCCGAAGGCAGATGCTTAACGACTGAGCCACCCAGGCGCCACCAGATATAGGGATTTTAGACAGAAAGTTTTAGGAAAACCCAACAGTCAAGACACAAGACAGAGCTGCCTCCATTAAGTTCTTGAATGAGAGTTAGGGTTAGGAGAACCTGACAATTTAGTGACGCTAATGGATCCTTTCTTACTCCTCCAACCACCCCAGTGCAGTTATATCACTAAATGGCTGTTGTGATGTTGGACAGGTACTTTGACTCTTGGTTTCCTCTACAAAACAGAAGCAGTGATAATACTTTCCCTGACTACCTCAAAGATGTTTGTAAAGATCAAATGAGAAACCAGACATAAGAGAGCCTTGTAAACTTTAAACTTCTAAACAAGTATGAGATATTGTTACGTTGCCATTAAGACTCATTCGTGACTTCTAGATTTTTTTTTTTTTAATGTTTAATAGTTTATTTTTAAAGGATATCAGAATGCCCATCACCGGGATAACCCATTTCCCCATCCCCCTCCCCTCTAAAACCCTCAGTTTGTTTCTCAGAGTCCATAGTCGACTTCTAGATTTGTAAGTACACATGGTCCCCAAGTTTTGCAATCCTTCTCCAGAATTTCTGAGTGCCACTGGGGTGCGTGCTCCAGCTGGAGACAAAAATAACAAAAAAGGGTTTGTTTCCTTCTGTGTTTCCTATTTTGAAATTCTAGCTTACCCCCACTTTACTGAACCATGGTGGTGAGGGGACTTTCTAGACACCACTGACTCTTCTTCTGCTGAAAGCAGTCTCTATCTAGGGAATGATAGAGCTGATCAGCAAATCCACGTTTTACAGCCGTGAAAGCTGGAGGCCTCCAAAAAAGAAAAAGTATGAACTGTCACAGAAGTGACAGCAACTTGACAATATTACACACATTTTAGACTAATCAGTAAATGACAAACATTTATCGAAATCTTAGGGGACTGATATGATTAGAATAATAACAGCTACCATGATTGGGTGCTTCCTACGTGCTAAGTGCCTTTAAATACACGCTCCACCATCTGATCTTCACAGTCACCTTTTATTTTTTTTTTATTATTTTTTAATTTTTTTAAAGGTTTTATGTATTTATTTAGCAGAGAGAGACACAGCGAGAGCAGGAACACAAGCAGGGGGAGTGGGAGAGGGAGAAGCAGGCTTCCCGCCGAGCAGGGAGCCCGATGCGGGGCTCAATCCCAGGACCCTGAGACCATGACCTCAGCCGAAGGCAGACGCTTAACAACTGAACCACCCAGGCGCCCCAACACAGTCATCTTTTAATGGACAGTAAACGGAAAGATGTTTATCCGCTCCAAGTCCATCAGCTCTGAAGACCACATGACAACTCTGTGCTCCTAAGGCACTTGGCTTCCTCGAGCCTCTATTTCAATGGGCACCCACTGTACTGTGTGTGCAGACTCATCTTTGTTAGAATGTATTCTTCCTTGGAGAAAGCTCTGTAGCTCTCTGACAAGGGTCCTGACACCATGGACCACTGCAGGTTTATGATGCTGACCACATGAATGCATCCTATGGCCAGGGTGGCCTTAGGTGAGCAATCCTGAGCAATGTTAGCAGAGCAGGCAACAACTTCCTGCAACCTTCAAGTCAGAGCTTTTCCCTCAGCCCAGCCCCGAGCCAGCAGGAAACGTGAGTCATGCTGCCTTCACCTGTCCCTGCATGGAGGGAGCATGACACTTGACTCACTTTTACTTCTCAACTGGAAAAGAGTAATATTTGTATGGCCTGGAAATGCACTCAAGAGGCTGCAAGTTGATGTTCTGAGTGTGCATATCTTAGCCTTTTCTTTTACTACTGCTGAAAAAAAAAAAACACCCAAAGATGTGCCAAACTTTCTAGTATTTCAAAGTAAATTTAAAGGAGTCCTGCTTTTTAAAACTGTGGTCATTTTCCATTTACCTAAAAGTCAATGGTTAGCTACCAAAATAATCACAGTTCTGCCAGACTTCTCTGCAGTGATCTAGAAGGTCTTGAACTTCTTATCCAGCCTCAGAATTCCCTGGTACACATGCACTTTGGATTCGCAACTCTCTGCAGTGGGATCTGTGAGACAGCGACTGCCGTCCAAGTCAGCAGGTCAGCCTCTGCGAGGCCCTGATCACCACTGGTCTGAGCTCTTCTGGTATAGCTTTTTTGCTTTCCCTCTGATTTTCTTCATAGTCCTCTTTTTAAAACACATGCCATCTTCTATAAAATTATCAACATAAACTAACCCATGAGAGCATTTCCTGTAATGTGAACATCTGCATGCTGCTTTGAGATCTGGGATGTGGGGGTAGCATGTTCATCCTTGAGGCAATCCTACCTTGCCTGAGTCATTCAGCAGATGGTAATCAGGGCATCCAGGTAACTTGGGAGTGGCATCTTGTATCAGAATCCTGCTTAGGTTTTGACCTGTTGAATCAGTCTATGCCTTTGAGAAATGATGAAATCTTTTAAACATTCTGGTTGGCATTTACCTCTTAAAAACAGCAGGGTGCATGCACATTAGAGCGAGGCAGATTTGAGTTCAGACTCTCACTTCTCCAACCTATTAGTTCTTTGACCCGGGCTGGCACTAACCCTCTCCACACCTCAGCTACCTCCTGTGTAAAATGATGAGCATTATAGACTGTTGTGAGGGTTGACTGGAAGAACCACATTAAAGCACTCAGTCCGATCACTGTTGCTGAAGATGCCGGGGAAGGGCCAGCTTCCATCCTCACCTCAGGTGACAAGCTTCTTCCCACAGAGTCAGGTCCTCCCAGGTGCAGGGCTAAAACTGGGCTCCATGCTTCCTTCCTATCAGAGAAACTTCTGGCCCTCCCCAGTCCCAAACATATCATCTTCCCCACTATGCAGGAAACACCCTAAGCTGCCCTAATTTGACCTCAATGTCCTCAGGGCGGGAGTTAAAGTAAAATGAAGAATTTGGCATCCAGATGTGAATTAGTCAAGGCTCCCTGTCTTGGGGTGTCCAACCTTCCCAGCTTATTGCAGACTGAAAGCTTCCCCGGGACATGAACTCAGTGTTAACACCAGAAAGAGGGGGAAACAGGACCAGCGGATCACCTTACTAACACTCACCTACCTCAGGCAGGGCTCAGAACGAACCCTGGACAGATGAGGAGAGGTCCATCTTCTAGGCCCCGGCATACCAGGCAACTATGTGAGCTTGGATCTTGAGTTTCCCCAGGGAGTTGGGAGGGTGGAACCATGTGATCTCTAACATTACTATGCTCCTGACCGAGTGGTCTGTGCCCATCTCAGCAGAAGCCCACACGAACCTTCTCTTGTTGGCACCCCCACGCACCTCCAAGGGAAACAGTGTGAGAGCACCCTTGGGCACCTTGGATGTGCTCCCTTTCTGAGCTGGGGATGCTGCAGTCCTGACTTGCCAAACAGCTTAGGAAGGAACACGATCCTCGAGTGCTGACGGTGTCAGCCAGGTTCTGCCCAGCCTGCTGTTGACCTCCAAGGACGGCCCCAGAGACAGCTTCGGAGACCACCCAGAGGAAACACTGCCACTTCTCTGAAATTGCCCTGCTCTGGCCTGCAAGAGTCACTGCTTATTTGTTGTGTTGCCTTTTTTTATTCTGTCCCTCTGCTTGAAAAGTGGACTTCCTCTCAAAGCCAAGGAAAGGCTTGCGGTCCCTTACCAACAAACTTCTGGCTGCATATAGACCAAGGCCTTAAGTCCCATCTGTAATGTGTTCTGCTTTTTATCAGTTTAGACTTCGTAGCGTTAGGCTGTAATGCTAGGCTGGTAAGACTTGCTAGTAGTCATCCAAGGTGAAGGGCCTCTGGGATGACAATAAAACTCTGGGGAGGGGGGAAGTGTCATTTACAATTTGCCTGTTTCCCTTCTCTCTTGCTTGATTTTTTTAATATGATTTGGACTTTTGAGTTCCCTGTGTGGTTCAATCTGGCCACCAAATAGAAACCATAAACCAAAAAGGTCATATTGAAATTTATAAATTAGGGTCATAGTGCCGCTCGGTGTATCTATTTCCTTTCTCTCCTTCCTTCCCTCCCTCGGTCTCTCCTTCCTGTCCTTCAGTGTGCCATCTGTCTTTGTCATCTATCTGCCTGTCTATCATATATTTTATCTATGTATCCACCTATCTATCCATCTATCGATCCTTATGGAATATCTGACCCCCCACGAGAATGTCAGCCCATGGTGGTAGGAAGCTTGGGGACTCCCCAGTGCCTCATGCAGTATTTGGCTCCTCAGTAAATGCATGTGGGTGAATTCTGCTTGACATCAGAGGGCTGTCCTCGATGACCGTCAACATTGCTCAGGAGCACAGAGGTTTCCATACCATCAGGTGGACAGCAGGACATGGGGTTAGTTTGCAAGGTGGTGTCCTGTTCTGGCACTTGTAACTAAGAGTCCTACTTAAGCTAAAAACTGACCATACCTCAGGCTACACTGAAGCCAAAATCCAGGTCTTTCCATTTCTGTTCCTATGGTTCAGGTTATCACTCTCTAAGGAAATTAATATTCTATTTTGACCTAAAGATGAATAGTTATTAATGGTTTAATACATTCTCCCCTTTAGATAGAATTCTAATTTTATGACAATTTTCAAGGAGATAACATGAAGAGGACAATCAATTGAGGAATTTGGGTATTGTAGCAGACATAATGAGGAAAGTATCATTGGGTAGGAACACATTTTCTGGTGTGTCTGCATTTTCTCCCCATCAACTGCTCCCTGATACTTCCATGGCCGGAATTATAAGCTCTTGGTTGAGAACTCAATTTCCTTCTTGTTCAGTGTTTCCAATCTGGAACATTCAAATATTATATAAATCTATTTCATTACTGAAAATGCAAGCAAAGTTTAAACACCTCACTCTGTTGCTTCTGTTTTGCTGAATTTTCACAAAGAGTAACTGAAAGGTGAGAACTTAAGTTTACCTGAAGGAAGGACCTGGCGTGTGTTATCTGACTGTTTCTCGACCTCTACCTAAGATAGCTCCTACAGTGCCTGGGGGATTGCCCATTGTCTTCATGGAAATGCAGAGCGGTTCATATCACTTCTCCAAAGAATGCCTTTTTTAGATGCTGGCCTAGGTTTCACTGCAGGACTGAAATGGAAGCCAGTCTGGCCCAGTCAGGGCAGTGACTTAGGGACCAAGCTGCCCTTCCAGCCTCCACTACCTCCCCAGTCTGAGCAGATACTGAGAGCAAAGTTGGTGTTCATAGAGTTTGCCTTCAATCTTCGAACTCTAATGAGTTAACTAACATGAAAGGTTATAAACTGTGCTTTCTTATTTATCTTTGGGCCCATTTTCCAATATTGATATTAATAAAGATGGGTAAAAAAATATTTTTAAGCAAAAGACTGATGAAACAAAGATAAACAATGTGCTAAATATTCAAGACTGTTTTGACTGCATTCCATCTGCAGGGAGAGCCAGAGACTTCCATGCCCTCTGACCTGCCTACACTGGACTTGCCTACATTGGACTTGCCTACAATGCTTCCTCATCTCTGCTGATAATCTGACATTAGGGAGAAAGGGAGACAACAGAAGACATGAGTGATACAGTATGCACACTCTGGCTTCAATGTCTTTACTCTGTACAGATTCAAAACCAGTAATAAATGAGAAAAAATACTTTATTTCTTTAATACAGAATACATCATATTGCACTCTAGTTGCAGGTAGTGTGTAGAAAAAACTCTGTTTACAAAACCACCATAACAGTTGCCTGGGCCTGATGTTTTATGGCATCACCAACCATAACCATGGCACTGAACTTTGGACCTACTGAGAAGGGCAATGTTTAATAAAGCCTTCTTTTTATTTCAGTATCACTGACCAGCGTCAGGACCAGTGACCAGTCCTCATTTTGAAATGAGGAAACTTTACAGTAACATAAATACCTCTCAGTCAGAGGCACTGTTAATCTGTACCCATATATTAGTGAAATAGATACTGTCAAGCTATCTTTCTTGCTTTATCAATAATTATTTCTTTTCATTGTATTTAATCATATTATTTTACATGCTATTCTTTCACGAACACATGAAACTATTTCATAGCTGTAACTATTGCTATCCTTGTGAAAAATAATTACAAGCTTTTGTTTTCAGACTGAGCTGCAAAGTTTGATTTTCTCAATGTCATTCAGCAAATTGGGGTAATTCAGGATGAAGAAGGGACTTCTCACCTCCACCCATACTCTTGGAACCTGACTCTGAGGCACGAATCTCAGTGGAAGAGAGGGAGTATCCCTGGATCTTGTTGGAGCCCAGGGAAACGCTGTTCCTCTTCTTCAGGCCCATCTCTGAGATCTGCTTCTGAATTCACTCCAGCTGAATTCTTCCCTGTACCTCCACTGAAGCACAGATGCTTCTGGAAGATCTTGGTGTTTTTGAATACAACCAGCTTGTTTCTATTTTTTTATCTATTATATGCATTATGAGTCTGCACCATTATGATCTAAGGTAAATAGGATCAAGGTTCATCCTATTCTGACAGTAGAAAGGCACAAAACAGTTTTACCTAAAGCATTGACATGTACACTTAATGGAACACCTCTAAATAAGGGAACTGGGTATATGTCAAAAGCCTGTAAAATGAATTTTTAAACTAACTGCAATCCATTGAACAGTAAAATAGCAGCATTTTGAGAGGAACAATTGGGGGAAAATTCTTAAAGCATGGAATCTGTTGTCTTGAAATAGAGTCTACGATGAGAAAGGTACATTCGTGGGCCAACAGAGGCTCCAAAAACGCATATATATGGGATTATTTGAAAACAAATCACTATGGTACTGAGCACTTTATAGAGTAGTGAGTACTATGTTTACCGTCAGAAGTGGGATATCCAATGAAACAACGTACACAAAAACATAACCTAGGAGAAAATGATTTAAAACCATACTGATAAAAACTAAAACCATATCATGTTAAGGAAAACTATCTGAAGACCAATAACTGTAAAAATAAATATTAAGGTGCTCAAAGACCTACTCTCACAGTAAAAGTTACATAATAGAACACAATATTAAACAAGTACATGAACATATCAAAATGGATTGGTTTATAAAATGTTCTACCATTGAGAAACCCATTGTTCTCCCCTCCATATTCTTCTCCATAATAATTTTGTTCCTGAGGAGATGTATTTTGTTAAAACACAGTAAGCTTTGAAAGAGTCAACTGGGTTACATATTTTCTTTGGGTTGTCATCATTGATATAAAATTTCTCTCCAAAGGCTCTAAATCTGAAATCTGTGCAGTCTGGGTGTCAGGATTGGGTGAGGGTCACAGTAACTGCCTACCGACAGCATTCTGATCCTGGAGTTGGTCAGCTGCCCAGAGGCTGACCCTCTTCTCAAACACATCCTTTGCAGAAAAGGATGAGCTGGTGCCAAATCTGGGATGACTGCATGATCCATGGAGGTGGCAATTAGACAAATGGGCAGGGTGTGTTCTGTGGAACCTGGGGCTCTCCTCTGCTTTGGGCAGTTGGGAACCAGAGCCTTGTGGAGGCATGCTCTACAGGGTGCAAAGGAGGCAGGCTGCCATGGTTGTGAGGGAAGGGAGCTCCTGAGTCTCCTGCCAGCTCCCGAAAAAAGGCATTTTTAGCGGTATCAACTCTAACTTCTCTTTTAATGGCACGTCCACACGTCTGCAACCCAATGAGAGTGGCATTACTAAAATAACTTTAAAAGTACTTTCTGCAGTTTAAGTGGCAGTGATGCTCAGACGTGGAGGTGTCCGTGTGAGCATGTGAGTGTATGTTTACTCTTTGTTAGCCACACTGTTAAAATAGAATACACCTTCTCATGATTACAGAACTTTGATTTAATTGGTGCCAAACAGTCCAGATTGATTGAAAGCAGTAAATCCTATGGCATTCATGCTTGGCTTTCATACTCTTTGCCTTTCTTTTTTCTTTTTTTAAAATCAATTTAGATATCATTAAAATGCATCATGGTACTTTTTTGCCACCAAGCCAGTCAAACAGATACCCCTGAAAATATTTTCATGCAGCTGTCGCCTCCTCTGCTGCCCTCTGGAAGCAAGGATAGAGGCACCTCAAGCAAGAAAATATCTCCCAGAGCTTCAGCTGTGTCTTAACAGCTACAACCCAGCTAATTTCCAAGTTCCATATTCCCCTTTCTCCATAGCATTTCAAACCTTCTGAATTATGTACGCTTCTTCAATAGAGTGCTTTATTCCTGGGAAAACAGCAAACATGTGGTCACCTGGGTGCGTTGGACAAATCCTGTGGCACTGAGGATGGCCCTGGGGTCCCCAATCATCCAGGACATACTTCAAGGAGCCCCCACAGTCTGGAAGCCTTGCTTCCTGAGGAGTAAGGAAAAATCAGTGAATCAACACCAGTCAGTCTAGGCAACAGTTGTAAAGCCAAACACTATACTACGAAGCCTGGTCCTCACAGTCTTTGGTTTTGTGATATTTTCTGCATTTGAAATTTTGAAAAGAAGTTGGTAGCCTTAGCAAAGACAGCTATCATCTGGCTTCTGTGGCAGAACAAATATGTATCTCCCTGAGGCCTTTTTCTGGATTTTTAAATTTCTGTTTGCCTCCAATTACTCATGGGACAGTAAGAAAATTTCTTTTTAATGTTGGTAAGGCCAGTGCTAACTATCACACAGTTGGACAACAAAGTGAAAACAAGGCAGGCGGTCCAAATAAATATGTGAAGGCAAATGGATTCCACCCTTTTCACACATAAATCTCTCAGAAAGCCCCAGGGGCTGGCCTGAAGACAGAGAAGAGTGGCCTTCTAGCTACTCCAGCCACTTGTTCACCTAAAATCCACTCTCAGATGGTGACTGGAGAACTTCTCAGCTAGTCAAAAACGAAAGGAGCAGAAAGGCAGGAGCATCCCAGTTTGTCCTATCCCCCTATGGCATCTTTGATGAGACACAGTTCTATCCCACCAGCTTACAGGGGACTTCTACAGGTGCTCCGTGTTGTATCTAAGAGAAATGTGAGACTATCTGAGCTTTTTGCCTTGAAATTGAACAACATTCATCCCTAATTAGCCCAAAAAACAAGTTACCATTCTTTTACAACAACACTAACATCAGTAACTTCTATATTTTATGGGAAAGACAGAAAACCAGAGAGACCTAAATCTGGGCAGCCCTGCTGTTGTAAAGAACCAAAGGACAGAAGGTGACTAGCACCAGCAGATGAAGAACAGTGTTCACGAATCACACACTGAGACACAGAATGCCACAGTCACCCATGCAGAACTACTGCTCACGGATCCCCAGTGGGATTGCATACAGATTCTATAAGCTAGTCTCCAGCTCTGATAGTCTCAATTTTGAAAAGCAAGCATTTTTACTTTACATGAGTTTGAACTTCTTATTTAATTTTGGATGGGATATTTTTATTTTATTTCTATTTACCAAAGGAACAAAGGCCTCTATATAAAATACATTCGTTTTCCTTCCCACTTAGAAAGCACACCTTTGTTCATCTCTGATTTTCTGAATTTTTCATGAAATCCTAAAATGATTCCATATGGATTCTGACACAAATATCATGATAAACTAAAGAAAAGCTACTAGCTTGAATTCTTGTTTCCACAGCCTCCAGAAGTTATGAAATTAGTCTCAGACAAGTAAGCCTGTGAGGACAGGTCAGCTGCCTTTCTGTTCAAGCTGCTAGATGACCCTCGACAAGGGAGGTAGTGGCCGCCGTGCTCTGTGCTTTGGGTCCTGCCTCTCTCTGCTGGCTCTTCCTCTGAAGAGACCACCATCTGGATGTGCTGAGTTGAGGTCCTGTGGTCATGCACAGACTTTGCATAGTCCCATTAAGCTGGACAAAGCCCAGGGGAACTCACTTCCTCCATGACCACATAAGCAGCCAGCCTTTGGGTCTCCTGCAATGAATTTCAAAGAATGGGAACTATGGTTTTGGGGAGCAAATTTGTGAGGCCAATCTTTACAGTGCTGGTGAATGGCAACACACAGAACCGCAGGCAGACTCTTGGGTCACATCCATCTCCCTTCTCTGAGCAAAAACATAACAGCTCAGAAAGCAGATGACATTATCTTCCACTGGAACCAGCAGGATTAAGGGAGAGGGAAAACCTCTGCTCTCCTGCATAGATTCACGCTGGCAGTTTCTTAAACCTTCTGTCACTTTCCTCTTGCCTCAACTACTTTTCTTGGCCATAAAAGTGAATGTTCTCACAAGCTAACCCAACTTCTTCCATTTTTCATAGGCTCAAACCTAAAAGGGGCTTCAGAAGGTTACTTCCTAGCGGGAATCTTAAATTCTCTTGCAGGTCACTGCTTTGACATTGGAGCCTGGAGATGAGGGTGCATCTGAGTCTGGAGGGGTCAGAGGGGAGAGTGTGGATTTGTATGCTGTCAGGCTTTATTTTATTTTGTTTGTGCATCATCTTGTTACCTCAGCACTATTTATACCAACAATTCTACCTACCCTTTGTGCACAAAATACAGCACAAAGTTGGCAACCTGAGGGAACTTACTTTTAAGTTTACTTTTTACATACTCCAATAGACAATGGTTTTCTATTTTCCTTTTCTAGGTTCCAATCATAAAACACAGATATACAGATTAACTATACAGAATCAAAAAGAATAGAGGTTGGAAACGATCTGCCTATCTGCCTTCATTTTATGGACAATGGGAGGCTAAGGTGGAGGAGTGATTACCAATGGAAGACACCTCCCAGTCCCCCCACTTTAGTGCTCTACTAGACCATGTCCCTCTGGAACCATGCCAGTCCCCACAACTTTCCTCCTTGACACCAAGGCAGTCCTGATGGCTTGGGAGGAATGTATTCACCTCAGTTTCAAAAGACACTTTGTGAAAAGTACAAGCTAATGTGTTGTTATTTTTAATTTAAATGCTGACTATTTAATTCTAAGGCTGGCGAAAAATACAATAATATTCAATAAATTATATGGGAAAACTTAAGTCATGATTCCTCTGAATCCAATCTATTTCTCCTTGTTAATTTTTAAGTCTGTGCTTAGGCCATGGCTACTCAAGGAAGTTAGGCCTTTGTTCAGTCCTCAAACAGGTGAGCTGTGTACAATCACATCTTGTAGCAGCCTCCCCACCACTCTGAAGATTGATACTGTGTCTCCGATTGGTTTATATCAAGGGCAGACAAAAATACTTCCATCTCATGAATTTTGTTTTAATCTATAGCAAGTTGTCATCGAAGGGTAAGAGAAAAAATAATGGTGCAATGTTTAAATTCTTGGTTCCTAAGGAGAACCCCAAAAAGGTACCTTCTCTTCTCCCTTCACTACCCCCAAAATGCCCTCACCACATGTTCTTGGAAGGAAGAGTAGAGGTCACTAAGGATAAACATTCCTTAGTTCCTCAGTGAAAAAGAACTTGAGATCAATCCTGTGCTACCGGTGTCCAAGGGGAAGAAATTTATCTCCTGTGTGATCATAAGAGGTAAATAAACTATAGAATCACAGCCGTGCAGAGTTCTAAAACACCAGTTATAACTGAGCCCAGGCCCAGTTCAACAAACTGATGCTCCTTCTTGTGAACTAAGACTCTCCTTAGAAAGCTCTCCAGACAACTCAAACAAAATTTAGCCACGTGGAGACCTGTGCAGCTATATGAATGGCAAACTGTAAAGTTCTCCCTCTCTGCCAGGTTTGCTGAAGGCCTCCAGGAATGAGCTCAGAGCCTTCCGTTCTGCTGGAGAGGGGTTGGCAGTCCCACTCTAGGGTTACAGGTGGACCAGTAAGCTCTGATCCAACCTCAGGATGCCCACAGGTCAATTCACACAGACCCTAGAGCTCTCAGGCTATTTTCAACGCAGGAAATAATAGCAGGGCTGCAAACTGATCTCTGACGGAGCATTTTCTAACTCCGACTTCCCTTCTTATCGGAATTACATTTCCAGGCAGTTAGAAGCAAAACACTCAAAAGAAAGGGTGCTGGTCCTGCAGGGGACCTGGATTGGCGGCCCTTCCGCTCTCTTAGCAGTGGTCCTTGGACGCATGAGCCTCGGTGTCTTAATACGCAGGGTCCCTTGGACTGGATCCATCCAACCCGGCCACACCCACCAAGCCCTCACAGACACGCACACACAAAGACACCCCTCCCGGGCTTTCCGGATGCACACCTAGGGTCCAAGTCTCCCCAGAGCGCGAGCGGTCACTCCGGGCCTTGCAGCCCCTGGCCGGTCTTCTCCTTGGCTTTCTCACAGGTGTACAGCCACTTGATGATGCGGGCGTTCCTCTCGATGACCGAGGTGGTGCTGGGCACCTGCTCGGTCAGTTCTTCCTCCTGCAGTCCCTCTTCGCCGCCGCTGTGCCGGGAGAAGCCGCTGTCGGAGGTGGCGACGCTCACGCTGCGGACCTTGAGTGTGACGCGGGCCGACCCCGCGGAGAAATTCTCCCTCCCGAGATCTTCCACCACCTCAGGCTCCAGGCCGCAGAACTGGAAGAAGGTGTCACATTCGGCCACGGACGCTGAGTAGCGGGAGCTGAGGTCTGACTGCGATCGATGCAGCCCCCCGCGCCTTGTCCCTCGCAGCTCCGGGACCCGGGACGCAGCCGGGACTCTGGTGGGCGTCCCGCAGGGCGCTGCGCGCGCTGGGGGCGCGGGAACGCCGGGGACCGCGGAGGCCGCAGTAGGGCCGGGCTTGGTCAAGACAGCCTCCTCGCGCCTGGCCCTGACCTCCTCTCCCACCCGGGACGTCTCCGGGGGCACCGGCGTCTTGTCCTTGCCCGGCCCCTGGAAGAGCTTCTTCACCAGGCCCCCCCTGGAGCTGTCGGCGCCCTGTCCTCGGACGAAGTCGCATTTCTGCCGGTAGATGACCAGGGAGTCAGGTCTCAGCGGCTTCCGAGCTATGGCCCTGCGCGCCACGGCACCGGGGACGCGAGCCGGAGGCCGAGGATCGCCCGCGGTCCCCTCGCTCACCCCGGGGTTGCTGCCCTCGGGAGCCGGGCCCGGGCCGGCTCCCGGCGGGCCCCGCACGTACTTGGCGCGGTCGGCCGCTAGCCTCTCCACCGCGCTCCTGCGTGCTGGCACCACCGCGTCCCGGACCCTGGGGGCCTCGGGGTGCCGGGTCAGCAGTCGCTCGTTGCGGGGCGCGTCCAGGGCTGGCAGGGCACGCATCCTCGGCGCTCGGCTGGTGCTCCGCGCCCCGTGGAAACGCGCTCCGCCTGCGCTTCCTGTGCGTCTCTGGCCAATTCCGAAGTCCGCGCCGGGTGGGGAATGGCGCCCAAGTGCCAGCCGGCCCAGGTCCAGAGTCTGGGCAAACCCGAGTCTGCACCTATTGGCGACTGGCCCCAGCACACCCGCCCCGCTCCCCCCCGCCCGCCCTCACCTCCTTCCCGGCACAGCTCCGGGTTCAGTACCGCCCCTTGTCGGGCTCCAACTCTCACCTTCCGCCGGGCCCCGCCTCTCACCTCGCGCGGGGTATCCACCCCAGGTTCCGCCCCCAGCACCTCGCGGCTGCGCAGCCAGTCGCCCGGAGGACCGCGGCGCGGACTGCGGCTAGGGGGCTGCGCGACCAGGAAGGGCTCTCCCGCGCGGGAAAGCCCAGGCGGTCCCCCGGGGCGGAGGAGCCCGGAACAATTGAGTTCGTTCAGCCCCCGGTATCAGCCGCCTCCTCCCCTCCAACGGCTGCCTGGGGTCACCGCTGGACGCTGGCACTTCCGGAGTGGGGTAGGGCAGGGTGACCCGGCTGGCTGTCCCCACGCCCGAGCTGGTGTCCTACGTCCTTTGCATTTTTAAAGTGACCTCTGCGTGTTTCGAAACTTTTGACTTTCCTTAATTTTCTAAGGATTACTCCTGAGCACGTACTCTTACCAGAAAGGAAACGGATATAAAAGGAAAGAGGACTCATTGCACCACAGGGTTAGGCTATGTGTCAGGTAAAAAGAATCTGGGAACACAGCAGAGACCTGGATTGAGTTCAGACACGGTCACTGGCCAGCCATGGGTCAGACCAGGCCACCAGGTGCGGAGCCTCATGGGAAGAACAGGCTGGTGGTAGAGGTGAGGCTCGAGGGAGTTGGGAAAAAACGACTAAAATCCCAGAATGACTGCTGTTTTTCCTGTAACCAAGGCAATGGGGAACCGTTCACCAGGGCAGTGGATCAGCTTAGGAATGCTAAAAGTCTAAAAGAAAATATTTCCAAAATTCCATTTTTTCCAAAAGTTGGACAAAGGACAAAGTATTTGCTGGAGGAGTGAAATGTCCATTTTATCTCTTATGTTAAAGCCAACTCCAAGATACACTGACCTTTCAAAGTTGTGGTTGAGTGCAACACAGCAGCCTGTGGATGGCGGACAGGAGGGTTCTCAAGGTCTGGGCGGATTTTGTCTCACCTCTTGAGTGCCGGTGGACACCAAAAGGGGCTGGTTGTGCGTCAGCAGTTGCAGCCCCGGCTGACTGCCATCGCCTGATGATCAGAGAACTGCAGCTCGGTTGGCCAATGGGTCTTTAGACCTTTAGTTCCTGTGAGGCTAAATCCCATAGTCAGGAATAGAAGCCCAACAAGAAACCAGGTATCCTGAGAGCCAGACCACCCAGATAGTATCCTGGGAAAATGTTATAGTCACGGGAAAAGAAGACTATGATCCATTAGGTAAGGGGGTGGGGGTGGGGGGAAGCATAGAGTAAGAGTGAGGTTTAGAGAGGGCAGCATGCTGGGTTGGGCACATTGTTTCCCACAGCTGATGGGAGCCCAAAGTCTAGCCTTTTTTTCCCCTCAGGCAGCATGGTCTCTTGTCAGAGGGGGGGAAAAATATATATATATATGTATATATATATATATATATATATAACATATATATATATGTTAAATTGCTTGGTCCAAAGTGGCTACCTTATTTAATTTGTACTTCTTCCTGTGCAATTACAGCAGTTCTGAGAGAACTCCTAAGCATGGGGCCCCTGGGATGTGTCTGAGCCCGGGTGCCTTATTTATTCACTGAGTCCTTTTGGACACATAACAAACCTTTCAGGATCTTTATTTTGTCATTTGTAAAATTCTCACTTTTATAGCTTAGAACATTCATTGCTTGATATTGAGCACTAAATAAATGTTAATCTGAACAACCCAGACTTAGGTTTCAGCTCTGTTTCCTCTTAAGGCTATAAGGCTGGACCCCTCAGTGCCTCTGGTTGCTCATCTATAAATCAGAGCTCATAATATCCACTTTGCTAAGGTTTTTGCTAAGTTAATGAGATTATGTACATAAAGGGCTTAGGACTACTTCTGGCACAGAGCAAATTGTCACTAAATGTTAAATTTATTATTTTGCTGATGATGGTATAAATTAGTTGCTTATCAAATTTTAAATACAGTTAGTAAATTTATGTGTGAGTACTGAACATATTAAGAATAAAAGTAAAACTATAAATGAAGTTGTATTTAAAACATTGCTGCTGGACAAAACTATATATCCATAATTTTCTACCCATTAGACATAATTTACTGGAAAAATGGAATAGTAAGATAATTACAAGAAAATTGCCTAAGTGTTTTTTTTTCCTAATAAAGATTTTATTTATTTATTTGACAGAGAGACATAGCGAGAGCAGGAACACAAGCAGGGGGAGTGGGAGAGGGAGAAGCAGACTTCCTGCTGAGCAGGGAGCCCGATGTAGGGCTCGATCCCAGGACCCTGGGATCATGACCTAAGCCGAAGGCAGACACTTAACGACTGAGCCACCCAGGCACCCCTAAGTAAAGTGTTCTTGTTGCTCAATTTGTAGCTTAAACTTTGACCTAATTTCCTTCCTGGTATCACCTCAAAAGACTTGGTCAGAGCAGGAGAAAGTGGTTATGGATCCAGTGATCCACAAACTCTATTTCTAAGAATTTATCGCAAGGAACCAAGAAGAGATGTGTGCACAGTATTAGGACTTTCATTGCAGACAAATAGTTGAAGTCAACCTACATTCAACAACAGGAGGAAGGGCTCGGTGATGTGTGATACTCCATGGGATAGTATTATCCAACGATTTACCATCATACTTCTACACAGTGTCTTATGGAGTAAGAAATTATCATAATATATGTGAATTTTTTAAATTATTACAAATATAGTAGCAGTCTGGATAAATTTCTAGAAACACAAAACCTCCCAAGACTACATCATGAAGAAATGGAAAATCTGAATACACCTATAACTAGTAAGGAGATTGAATCAATAATCAAATTTCTCCCAAAAAAGAAAAGCCCTGGGCCTGATGATTTCACTGATCAAACATTTAAAGAACTAATACCAATCCTTCCTAGCTTTTCCCCAAAAATCAAAGAGGAGGGAACACTCCCTAACTCACTCTATAAGGCCTGCATTATCCTGATACCAAAGCCAGACAAAGACACTGCAAGAAAACTACAGATCAATGCCCTGTGAACATCAATGCAAAAATCCTCAACAAAATTCTAGTGAACAGAATTCAGTAGCATATTGAAAATAACTGTATACACCATAACCAAATGGAATTTATTCTTGGAATGCAAGGATGGTTTACCATATGAAATTTGATCAAAATAATGTTCCACATCCACAGAATGAAGGAAAAAAAAACACATGATCATCTCAATTGATGCAGAAAAAAGCATTTGACAAAACAATACACTTTCATGAAAAAAACACTCAACAAACTAGGAATAGAAGGAAACTATTTCAACATAATAAAAGCCATTTGTGAAAAACCCACAGTGAATATCATATTTAATGATGAAAGACTAAATTTTTTTTTCTCTAAGATCAGGAACAAGGCAGGGATGCTTGCTTTTACTACTTCTATTCAACATAGTACTGGAAATTCTACCAGAGCAGTTAGGCAAGAAAAAGACATAAAATCATCCAAACTGGAAAAGATGAAGTAAAATTTTCTCTGTGTGCAGATGATATGATCTTATACATAGAAAACCCTAAATATGGTGTGCACATACACACACACATACTGTTAGAATGAAAAATTAAATTCCGCAAAGTATCAAGATACAAAGCCAATATAGAAAAATCAATTTCAGGGGCACCTGGGTGGCTCAGTCATTAAGCATCTGCCTTCGGCTCAGGTCATGATCCCAGAGTCCTGGGATCGAGCCCTGCATCAGGCTCCCTGCTCCGTGGGAAGCCTGCTTCTCCCTCTCCCACTCTCCCTGCTTGTGTTCCCTCTCTCTCTGTGTCTCTCTCTGTCAAATAAATAAATAAAATCTTAAAAAAAAAAAAAAAGGAAAAATCAATTTCATCTTTATACACTAACAAACAATCTGAGAAGAAAATTACAAAAACAACTATATAATAGCATCAAAAAAGCAAAATACTTAGGAAATAACTTAAACAAGGAAGTTAGAGACTTGTATGATGAAAACCACAGTTCTGAAAGAAATTTTTAAAAGATGTAAATAAATGGAAAAAAATGCCATGTTTATGGATTAGAAAACTTGATCTTATCAAAATGTCAATACTACCCAAAGAAATCTACAGATTCAGTTTAATCCCTATCAAAGTACCAATAACATTTTTGCAGAAATAGGGAAAAACCAACCCCAAAATTCACATGGAAACTCAAGGGACCTCAAATAGTCCAAACAATCTTGATAAAGAATAATAAAACTGAAGGGCTCACCTCCCTGATTTCAAAACTTAATACAAAGCTACAGTAATCAAAAGAGTGTGGTATTGCCATAAAAACCATGGAATCAAATAGCCTAGAAATAAGCCCTGATATATATGATCAAATGATTTTCAACAAGGGTGCCAAGACAATTCAATGGAGGAAAGTACAGGCTTTTCAGTGAATGGTGCTGGAAAATGGTATCCACATGCAGAAAAGTGTAGCTGAACTCTTACCTAACTTCACATACAAAATTTAACTCAAAATGGACCAAGAACCTACATGTAAGACCTAAAACAATAAAACTCTTAAAAGAAAGCAGAAGACAAAATCCTCATGATACTAGATTTAGCAATGATTTCTTGTATGTGACACCAAAGGCCCAGGCAACAAAAGGAAAAGAGACAAGTGGTACTTCATGAAAATCAAAACGTTCTGTGCATCAGAGGCACCATCCTTAGAGTACAACAGCAACCCACAGAATGACAGGAAATGCTTGCCAACCATGTATCTGATGAGGGAGTAAATCCAGAATTATAGAGAAATCCTACAACTCAAGAACACAAAACCAAAATAAAACAACAACAACAAAAAATTCAAAAGTGGGCAAAGGAGGGCGCCTGGGTGGCTCAGTCAGTTAAGCGACTGCCTTTGGCTCAGGTCATGATCCTGGAGTCCCGGGATCGAGTCCCGCATCGGGCTCCCTGCTCAGCGGGGAGTCTGCTTCTCCCTCTGACCCTCCTCCCTCTCGTGCTCTCTGTCTCTCATTCTCTCTCTTGCAAAAAAAAAAAAAACAAAAGTGGGCAAAGGATTTGAATACACATTTCTCTAAGAAAGATTATAAAAATGGCCAATAAACATGTGAAAAGATGCTCAACATCAGTAATCATTATATAAATGCAAATAAAAACCACAATGAGTTATCACCCCACAGCCATTAGGATGGCTAATAAAAAAAAAAAAGGCAGAAAACAACTAGTGCTGATGAGGAGTTGGAGAAATGGGGACCCCTGTGCATTGTGCTGGGAATATAAAATAGTAAGACACTATGGAAAACAGCATGGTGGTTCATCAAAAAATTAAAATAGAATTACATGTGATCCAGCAATTCCACTTCTGGTTATATATCCAAAACAATTGAAAGCAAGGTCTCAGAGATATTTGCACACCCATGTTCATAGCAGCCTTATTCACAATAGCTGAGATATGGAAGCAACCCAAGTGCCCATCAATAGATGAATGGGTAAGCAAGTTGTGGTATATCCATACAACGGAGTATTATTCAGCCTTAAATAGGAAGACAGTTCTATAATACACTACAACATGGATGGACCTTCACATCATGCTGATTGAAATAAGCCAGTCACAAAAAGACAAACACTCTATGATTCCACTTATATGAGGTACTTAGAATAGTCAAAATTATGAAGACAGGAAGTGTAATGGTGGTTTCCAGAAGCTAGGAAAAGGGGAGAATGGGGAGTTATCTTTTAATGGGGACAGGGTTTCTGTTTTACAAGATAAGTTATGGGGATGGGTGGTGGTGCTAGTTGCACAACAATTCGAATGTATTTAATAACACTGAACTGTACACTCAAAAATGGCTGATATGGTGACTGTTGGGTTATAGGTATTTTGCCACAAAAAATGAAAAAAGACAAAAGTGCAGTAAAACTATACAATGGAGTATTACTCAGTAATAGCAAGGAATGAACTATTGATACACCCAACTTAGATGAGTCCACAAGGAATTATGCTGAGTGAAAAAAGCCCATCCCAAAAGTTTACAGACTGTATGAGTTCATTTGTATAGCATTCTCAAAATGACAAAATTATGGAAGTGGAGAACAGATTAGTAGTGCCAGGGCTTAGGGACAGAAGTAGTTGAAAAGAGGGTCTAACTATAAAAGGACAACATGGGGCATCTTGCGGTGATAGACATGTTCTCTATCTGGACTGTACTCACATCAGTATCCTGGCTGTGATATTTTATTACCATTTCATAAATATTACCCTTGAGGGAAACTGGGTAAAGGGCATACTGGACCTTTCTCTAGTATTTCTCACATCTGCATGTTAATCTTTTTTTTAAATCTCAAAGTGTGTTTAATAATTAAAAAATAAAAATAGTAATATAAATAAGTTAATAAATAAATAGGTGTATCAGTTATATTTACTCCAGTACTTCAGTCTCAGAGTACATTGTAGAGCATAATAAGTATTTTTTGAGCACTTATTATATGAAGAGCACTGTTCTAGCTTCCAAAGATACAGAAACAAACAGTGATAATAAAAAACAATAAGCTTGAACCATACTTAATATATACATCTGTTTTCAAATTAGGTTAATATTAGTTGTTTTTTGCTTTAATGATAAAAAATTGCTTAGTAGTTTTGAATGACTAAATAAATACATATTTTAAACATGATTGGTAGAGATGTCCATAAGTCACTCTCCAAATGTCTACAGGTACTCCTGTGCCAGTTCATCCCTTTCTAATTAAGCTTGTTTTGCTTCAATATATGAACAATTAGGAGAAACACAAATTTATTTATCATGGCATTTTGTTCTCTGTTATGCTTAATTATTGAGGCTCCCTGACATATCAACACCTAATTTAAAAATCATGAGCTTATATTATTCTGAGACTAAGTTAGGAGTATAGGAAAAGCATGACCTCTCAGCTGTAGTGAAGCATTTTCCCCATAGACAAATTCCTGGACATCATACTATTTTTTTTTTTTTTTTGAGAGAGACAATGAGATAGAGAGAGAGCATGAGAGGGGGGAGGGTCTGGAGGGTCAGAGGGAGAAGCAGACTCCCTGCCGAGCAGGGAGCCCGATGCGGGACTCGATCCCAGGACTCCAGGATCATGACCTGAGCCGGAGGCAGTCGCTCAGCTGACTGAGCCACCCAGGCGCCCGACATCATACTATTTTTTTTTTCTCTTTTTTAAGATTTTATGTATTTATTTGACAGAGAGAGAGAACACAAGCAGGGGGAGTGGCAGGTAGAGGGAGAAACAGGCTCCCCGCTGAGCAGGGAGCCCGATGCGGGACTTGATCCCGGGACTCCAGGATCATGACCTGAGCCGAAGGCAGTCGCTTAACCAGCTGAGCCACCCAGGCGCCCTATTCTTTTTTTTTATATATATATATATTTTTTAAGATTTATTTATTTATTTATTTGAGAGAGAGAGAGAGAGAATGAGAGACAGAGAGCAC
>NC_138378.1:122900882-122931722 GCF_054177405.1 Leptonychotes weddellii | reverse complement strand
AGTGGGGGGTTAGTGGGGGGGCTAGTGGGAGAGATTAGTGGGGGGCTAGTGGGGGGATTAGTTAGGGGGTTAGTGGGGGGTTAGTGGGGGAGATTAGTGGGGGGCTAGTGAGGGGGTATTGGGGGCCTAGTAGGGGGTTAGTATTGGGGAAGGATGCTTATTTCCCCTGGTTTTGAAGTCCCCAGAGGCTCCAGGTCAGGGCATTACCCCACCCCCACCCCCAGCAGCTGGATGGCACTGAAGCAAACACAGACTCCTCAGGAATATTGTGGAAGCCAGTCAAAATGATAAAGTGGCACAATTGTTCTTTCTGGACAAGAACCCAGTGTGCTTAGTCTTGAGTTCAGTGCTTCAAATAGTGACATTTTAACCTGAATGAAAGAAGACATTGGTGTCAAATTGCAGTGACATGTTTATAATTCTCTCTAAAACTTTAAAGGCATTGTGTGGATGTTAATCTTCAGTAAATATGATTTTATATAATCAATTGGCAGTTCACACATTACCTCAACCTGTTCTAAAAGGGCAGATGTGGTTTCTGGAAACTAAAAACCTATATCAAGAAACCTAATTATTTTGTCCATGGCTGTGCCAAAAAATGAAGGGCTGTTGAGGAGAAGGCCATGGCTTGGCATGTTTGCCTTGACCCAGGGGAAGTTTAGTAATGTTGCACTTGAAGAAATCACATCCTCCTCTAAATCAAAGGGACCCAGAAGTTTCCAAAATCAATTGCTAAGAACTGGATATTAATTAAACAAGAAGATAAATAATAAATTACCTATACAAAATTATACTTTCAGAGATAATTACAGACTTGATTAATTTATTTTGCACTTTAAGAAGGAATTTTATTAATTTTGAGGTAGTTTTTTTCTTAAAGACCTGAACATTGATAGACCATGGAAGAAACAGCTGCATGAACATGTTTGCTCCAATTTTTGGTTCCGATTGTGAGTCAACACTGGGTTGGGAAAGCGCACTGATTTTATTCTTTTAAAAAAGATTTGGGGCGCCTGGGTGGCTCAGTTGGTTGGGTGATTGCCTTTGGCTCAGGTCATGGTCCCAAGGTCCTGGGATCGAGGCCTGCATCGGGCTCCCTGCTCGGCGGGAGGGCTGCTTCTCCCTCTCCCACTCCCGCTGCTTGTGTTCCCTCTCTTGCTGTGTCTCTCTCTGTCAAATGAATCTTATTTACATACAAACTCTGATCAATCCAAAGCAAGCCCAAGCCCCAAAGGGCTATCTTGTTGGTATTTCCATTTTATCTGAGTTTAAATTGCAGGATAGTTTACTACAGATCTGTCATGGAAACACCTGGTTAGCTAGCTGTCAGCATATTTTTTTCTTCCAGATTTTAGGCTAGACACCATTTGATATGAGTCATGAAGAATAAAATGCTCTTTGGTTGCATCCCATACATAGCAATGATTTATAGTGGAAAATTATTATTTAGGAATTTTGAATAAGATTATCATACTTTGTAATGAGGTGATTGCATGTAACACCATCTGAAAATGGAAAATAAGTATCTCCTGGCAGATTTGATTTATGTTTTTCTTCAACTCTCTCTGTTTTTCTTTAACTCTCTATTTTAACTCTCAAATGAATCAATAGTAATTTTCTCCCTCTCTCCCCCTCTCAAAAAAAACAAAAACAAAAACAAAAACAAACAAATGAGAGAGAGAGTAACAAAATGGAGGGTTTTTGAGTCAGAGATGGGACTTCAAAGCCCGGTTCCATCAAGTCAGTAAATGTGAAATCTTGGGTGAAGCATATGGCCTTTCTTAGACTTTGATTCCTAATTGGTAAAATGGGTGTAATCGACCCATAGTTCATGCCTACTGAAGCAAATACCATAGCACCCATACCCACGGATACTTGCTGTTTGGAGAAAAGCAGGATTCCTCATCTCTGAGCTCCCTCAGCATTTCAGGTGTTTGGCTGCCTCAGCCTGGTGCCAAACCTTCAACTGGTGATTCCTCACTTGTTCTCTGAATCTCCCAAATTGTAATACATAAAGCAGAGCATAAAGGCCAGAGCAGAGTATCTGGGGCCACATTGGGCCAGTTTAAACCCTGACTCTGTGACTTGCTAGCGGAGGGTTACTAAGTATGTTACATTAACTTCCTCTGCTTTAGCTACATGGGGATAGGCACATTGCTTATAGGCTGTTATGAGGATTAGATAGGTCAATATTGGCACTTAGTACACCACCTGGTTTGTGGTAGGTGCTACACACTCCTTTGCTAAATGAAGGAAGCCCATAGCCAGGTCTCTTGAAAGACCCACCTACTTGTTTCTCTACTGTTCCATCTCCTTTCCCTCTACTTCCAAATCTTGGGAGTAGTCAACTGGTAGTCAGTGGTTACCCTCTGAGGTATGGAATTGTTTCCCATGGTACTAGATAAGAAAGGACACCCACTGTGATAACTAAAACAACCTCACAAAATTACAGGGGCTTAACATAACAGAAGTCACATTTCTCACGTGGGGGCAGGGATGGGTAAGTGGACAGCTCTCCACCAAAGATATGTGGTCCCCTTCATGCACATATTGTGCAATATTTTGTAATGTTCCTATGAGGGAAAATGTTTGCTAGCCCACCTTGCATGGGTGAATTCATGCAACTGAGTCCCAGCCAATAGAATTTAGACAGAACGATGCATAAGCTTCCAGGGTCGGCCCATAAAAGTGTTCCCACTGATCCTCCACTCTGGCCTTGACCCCATTGGCCACTGGGTAGATATTGTTGGAGCTGACTTCAGTGGGTCTTAGAAGCCACTCATGGAAGACAACCATGTCTCTGTTAGTCAGGGTCCTTGCAAGTTGGCCTGACACCTAGTCCTTGCTGCTGCTAAAAAAAAAAAACCCACCCTTGGGGATTCTTGGTGATTCCTTCCAAGAACCAAGAGCCAACATGAGAAATCCTCACTGTCTCCCTCGCTGATTAAAATTCATGCAAGCTCACGTCCTTCTACCCCATTAATTTCAGTGAATTTGATAGTCTGAATTTAAGTGCATTTGATGAGAGAAAACAAAGGCAAGAATGTGTTGATGTAAACTATTTTAATTAACTCTGGAGTCAAGCATTTAAAGATTGGAGAAAACAGTCAGATATATTATCACAACAGCTCATTTTCACAATAACTCTTTATGACATTTAGAAGGACTGCCTAGGACTTAACTGTGGGTACGTTATGGCCTTCAGCCTTTCAATGCCCTCAACTCCATGCTAAGTGCATCTAATCTGTGAAGATATAAAGGGCAGTTTCAGCCAATTTTCATCAGGAAAATTGCTTCAAAACCATATGAAACATATTTTCCTTATTGGCCATATTGGCAGCTAACCCATAATCCCCATGGTCAAAAGATGTGCCTTATTCTCCTAATTTTGATGTAACTTGCTGTAGAACACAGGTTTACTCTCCCACCAGTTACATGGTGATAAGAAGCTTCTGGGGATAAAGGAGGTGACACCAGAGAACATGCTATAAGTTCTTTGTCATTTACTGCATATTTTACAAAGCTTTTCTACCTTACACTTATGAATTTTATTATGCCATAGTCTTATATAACAGTTATTTTAACTAGAGTGAGAATATTCAACCATAGAGTGGTTCAGCAATTAGCCCAATTTCATTTAGCTTGTGGTAAAGCCAGAAACCATTTTTTTTTTTTTTTTACTCTAAACATTTGTATTCTTACCACTGTTCTGCTGAATTTTTACAGCATGATGTCTTAAGGCTTTTCTCCTAAGGAAAATTATGCTAAATTTTCCTTAAGAGTCTCATTTGCATGCAGGCAAAGCACTACAACACAAAGCTAAGAGAAGCAAAAGCATGCACCCCTACTAGCATTAAGGTTGTGGCTTTCAGTTCAAGAATTACCGCAACCTTGATGGCGAGATCATGACTAAGCAGGTCTTCACAGATGTGAGTGTGACTCTTTCCTGGAGGCTGTTCCCAAGTCGGTACTACAACTAGTGATCCCTAAACACCGTGCCAGCTTTTCCAGCAGTTCCAACAAGTAGCGCCGCTTATTCTCCTGCTATTAGCTGTTAGTATTTCGGGACAATATTAGAAAACCTGAAGTGGAAAGGGGCACCAATCAAAACAAGAGGAAGATATGAATGTAATCCAACCACGCTCTCAGAATCTATTCATTGCCTCCAGGCCCTCTGAGCTTGCACCTGGCACAAATGCAAAGTAGACAGTGTGTTTTTATCCCTTTCTATGCCATCTAAAGGCAGATATTGTGGATGTTATATAAGTAGGAATAACAAGGCGAAATAACAAATAATAGATATATGGTAACTTTATTTCAGGAATAGAGACAGAATTTTTGCCAAAGGTGAAAATAACCAATGTTTCTTGACTTGGAAAGTAATAACTCTAGAAAGAGCACTGGGTCTTTTTTTTTTAAGATTTTATTTATTTGTTTGGGGGAGGGGAGAAACAGGCTCCCCGCTGAGCAGAGAGCTTGACACGAGGCTTGATCCCAGGACCCTGAGATCATGACCCAAGCAGAAGGCAGCTGCTTAACCTACTAAGCCACCCAGGCGCCCCAAGAGCATTGGGTCTTAAGACCAAAGAACTGAGATTGAGGCCTATCTCTGCATTTACTAGATGAGACTTTATTTTTCATCTATAAATGATGATTTTAACATCTGTTCTACCAACTCCCAAGATGGTTGTGAGGATCAACTATTAAACATTTTTGTGTTTGGAACCTCTGTAATTTTCCTTTTATTTGCATCTTGTTGAAAATAGTAATAAACTTTATCTGTGAAAAGAAAGAATTAAATTTAAAAATTGTTCAGATTATCTTCCTGACTTTTATTTATTTATTTATTTATTATTTATTATTATTATGTTATGTTAATCACCATACATTACATCATTAGTTTTTGATGTAGTGTTCCATGATTCATTGCATATAACTCGACTCTAAAATTGAGAAGATGCATGGTTTTGTCTTCCTTACTCTCTGAGCACCTACTTCACACCATAAGATCACATGAAACCTTGACAACTTACAGCTGTCGAGAACTTTCTGGGCCCTTCATGTGCATTGCTCTCATCTGCACTTTATTTTTTGTGATTAAGCTACGAAACTTTTCCCCAGGAAACACACACACACACACATACGCATACTTG
Organism: Leptonychotes weddellii; assembly: GCF_054177405.1. NCBI lineage: Eukaryota > Metazoa > Chordata > Mammalia > Carnivora > Phocidae > Leptonychotes > Leptonychotes weddellii. The sequence continues at coordinate 122,926,569 of NC_138378.1, read as the reverse complement.
TCAATTTAAGAGCACTTAATCAGTATTTATATATTATTTATCAAATGCTAATTGAGCATCTAATGTGTACTAAGCTCTATGCAGCAAATACTAATATTCCAGATTGACAAATAAGGATACTGAGATTAAACAGCATAAGATTAAACCACTAGTAAATCCCAAAAGCAGGATTCAAATTCAAATTCAAATCCTTCTTATTCCAAAGTCTGTACTAACACAATCTGCTATGTTGCTGTTTCTCCAAGGGTCCATTCTAATACAAGTGAGTTGTCTTTAATTCTTCTACTATCCTTTATTCAGTATAAAGGCAATTGCACAGAATCTTGAGGGAAATCATTGTCTGGTTACGGGAACCACAGTCTAAAAACATTTTTACTAATGAGTAACATATGCACACAGCACCTATTCTGATCCATAATACCCAGAGTTGGATGTTGTCCTGCACTGTTAATTTAGCCAAGAAAAATGCTACAACCCGGGCAGCTATGGCTTAAGGGAAGGATTAGGCTTAAAGTACAAAATTAGGGCCTGGCTTTAATTATCCATTCCTAGCTGTATGCCTTTGAATAAATCATTTAACTACTCAGAATCTTGGTTCTGTCTTTAAAACTGATGGTAAATCATTGCATGCTTACCTCACAAAGGCATGTAAAAGCATATTGTAAAATATATAAAGTTATTGATCATCATGGTTTAATCAGTAGTCAAGCACTGATTAAAGTTAGCTTGAAGTTATGACTTGAAGCAGGAAAGATTGTTTAAGAAGTAAGTGGAGAAAGAACGTTACAGGGACTCCGTCATAGCCTTCAGGGTTTGGATGCCCAAGGAAGGAACCAGGGTAGTTGGAGCAGAGAATGTTGTTGAGATTGATGGTTAAGTCCATAAACAGAATCAGCTTGAGGTAGGGGATAGATCACAAGCAAAGTGCAAGTAGGACACTCATGAGTAAAGTACCAAGCCCAAACTGTATCTCAAGAAAGTGTCAGATCAGAAGCAAGAACCAAAGGCAAGCAGAGTGAAATTGTTGTGGGGAAACCCAAGTCCACAGAGACAAGCCCCAGAACTCCCGTGGGGAGTCTGGATCATGGCCTACTGGTCGTTTGCAGCCGTGTCTTGTTTAGCATTAGCCACCTGCTCACAAGTTGCTATGTAAAGGAGGCAGAGCTAAGGGCCACTCTGAATCAGAGAACGTCAAAATGTGTGCTCATCTGCGGAAGACTTTCAAGTAGGGGGGAGCCTGAAATCCAAGGCTACTAGTTTTAAGGGCGCTATGAAGCACTGTAAGCGTTAACGGTAATGCAGTCTTTCCAGAACCTGGGGAACCATATACCAGAAAATAGTAATTAGCATTCTTTAGCTGATACCAAAACAATTTGAAAGTGCTTATGTCATTAAATCCCATGGACATCTGTTACTTTTTAGAAAAGGTACAGACAAATACATATTGTTAACATATTTTTTATCTTAACCCCTTGTTAGTGATAATAACAGTTTCTTTGGGAGGCCAAATGGCTTATTTTGTATTTTTATTAATTATGGAGCCAGAAGCTTAAATTCTTCCACATGTACAGGATGAAGACATCTTTCTGTGAATATCTGTGAACAAATACCACATCTTTAGAGACAAAAATCTACACTTGTATGAAAAAAATGTAATAATTTTTGTAAGGTCTGACTTCAAAGTACTCAGAAAACATGCAAATGTATTTTCTATCTTAAAATAAAATCCCCAATAGATTGCTTAGTAAAGCCATTGTATTCATTGGGAATAGGTTGCCATATACAAAAAAGGGGTTGGTTAGATAAGGTAGACATTATTTTACTTTCAAATTCAAGAATTTCAGCTTTTGCTTATCTTTTGTAACCTTGTCTTTTAACACATGCCAGTTTTGTAGTTTACAGATCAATTATTTTGTGCTTATTACCCTTAAAGGAAAAAAAATAGTAACTTTACAGTGGAGAAGCCCAGAAGACATGACTTTCAACAATCAAAGTTGCCATAAACTTTGATGGGACAAGTTGAAATCATGTGTCCTTCCATAGGATGCACTGAGGAGGACATAGTATCCCTTTTGTGATATATTTGCCAAAGATGCATGATATGACTCAAATTAGGAAGGAACATGACAAACCCAAATGAGGGACATTCTCCAAAGAAGACATACAAATGGCCAACTGGTATATGAAAAATTGTTTAACATCACTCATCATCAGGGAAATGCAAATCAAAACCCCACTGAGACATAACATACTTGTTAGAATTGTCATTACCAAAAAAAAAAAAAAAAAAAGATAAGTGTTGGTGGAAATCAAAACCCTTGTGTACTATTGGTAGGAATGGTGCAGCCACTGTAGAAAATAGCATGCATGTTCCTAAAAAAAATATGACATGATTCAAGCAATTTCTCTTCTGAAGAGATTTCCAAAAGAATTGAAATCAGGATCTCAATTGGTTTAGATGCTATGGAAAGCAGTATGAAGGTCCCTCATAACTCAAAAATGGAACTACTTCATGAGCCAGTAATCCCAACTCTGGGTTTATAGGATGAGCATTTTAAATAATTCCACCTTCTCTCTTTCTTTAGAGTATTAATTGTACTTTAAAACATCATTTAAGGGGCGCCTGGGTGGCTCAGTTGGTTGGGCGACTGCCTTCGGCTCAGGTCATGATCCTGGAGTCCCGGGATCAAGTCCCACGTCGGGCTCCCTGCTCAGCAGGGAGTCTGCTTCTCCCTCTGACCCTCCTCCCTCTCATGCTCTCTGTCTCTCATTCTCTCTCGCAAATAAATAAAATCTTTAAAAAAAAAAAAAACATCATTTAAGGGGCGCCTGGGTGGCTCAGTCATTGAGCATCTGCCTTCGGCTCAGGTCATGGTCCCAGGGTCCTGGGATCGAGCCCCACATCAGACTCCCTGCTCTGCGGGAAACCTGCTTATCCCTCTCCCACTCCCCCTGCTTGTGTTCCCTCTCTTGTTGTCTCTCTCTGTCAAATAAATAAATTAAATCTTTAAAAAAAATAAAAAATAAAACATCATTTAAGGAGCTGCAACCGGGTTTTCAATATACATTGAAATGAATGTAAGCTCACTTTCAGATAATACTGTCCTGCTTCACAGACAACACAGGGGTCTTGTAACTGAGCACCCCACTCCTGCTCTCTGTCCCTTTACCACTGCTGTCATTTATTTCACTCACTGACCTATAATAGCCCACTGCATTGCTGCTATTATTATTTTGAAAAAGGCCAGCAGATCAATACATATTTTAGGAATAATTAAAATAAAAAAATTAATAAGTAAAATAGATTTAATTTTAACCGTCATTTATTCCTTCTTTAATGCTCTTTCTTTCTCTATGTAGATGCAAGTTTCTGATCTATAACATTTTCTTTCTCTGTGAAGAACTTCCTTTAACATGTCTTGCACATCAGTGCTACTACAGACAAATTTCTTCAGATTTCGTATATCTGAAAAAGTCTTCTTCACTTTTGAAAAATAATTTTGCTGGATACAGAATTCTAGGTTGTGGGGCTTTTTATCAATACTTTTAATATCTCCTGCCCACTCTTTTCTTGCATGCACAGTTTCTGAAAAGAAGCTTGGTGCAGTTCTTGTCCTTGTTTCTTATAGATAAGGTGTTTCTTTTTTCATCCCCTCTGGCTTCTCTCAAGATTTGTTTTGTTTTGAGTTGTTTGAACATGATATGCCTAGGTGTACCTTTATCCTGCTTGGTATTCTTTGAGCTTCCTGGATCTGTGGTTTGGTGTCTGTCATTCATTTTGGAACTCCTCAGCCAGTCATTATTACTGCAAATATTTATTCTGCTCCTTTCTCTCTTTCCTCTTCTGGTATTCCTATTATACTTCTGTTATACCTTTTGTAATTGTTCCACTGTTCTGGGATACTCTGTTCCATATTTTTCAATGTATTTTTTTTCTCTTTGCTTTTCAGTTTGGGATGTTTCTATTGACATATCTTCAAGCCACTTTCTTTTTCCTTGGTTGTTTCCAGTTTGCTGATAAGATCATCAAAGACATTCTTCATTTTTATTACCATGTTTTTTAAATTATTATTTCTACCATTTCTTTTTTGATTTTTTCCTTTAGTTTCTACCTCTCTGCTTACATTACCCAACTGTCCCTGCATTTTGTACACTTTTCCCATTAGAATCCTTGGTATAATAATCATAGCTGTCTTAAGTTCCCAGTCTAATTATTACAAAATCTCTGCCAAATCTGAGTCTGGGTCTGATGCTCACTTGTTTCTTCAGATTGGGTATTGCCTTTTAGCATGCCTTGTAATTTTATGGTGAAAGCTGGGCATGATGTATATAGTAAAAGGAATTGAGGTAAATAGGCCATTAGTGTGAGGACTTGCATGTGTCTGGCTAGGACTTAGACTGTGTTACTTGCTATAGCTGAAGGTGTAGAAACTAAAATTTTCTCTAGTTTCCTTGTTTTTGTCTCCCTGATGTCTTTGGGTTTCTTTGGACTTCTTAAAGGTTCTGAGGCTTGCAGCTCTTTCACTTGTTATCTTCCCATGGGAACCCTTTTGCTGTGGCAAAGTATGGGTGCAGAGTAAACATTCCATAATACTGTGTTTCTATCTTAGCCTTTTTGTGAGTCCATTTTCCTTGGCTGCAAGTTTCAAATGTGCTTCCCAGCCTTTTTCTCACCCTTAGGTAAAACAGGAAGGCTATTTCCCTTCCCAGAGTGGGTTGGGTGTGGTAGCAGTTTTCCTTGAGAGCAGATGGAGAACAGAATGTTTTGGGTATACTTCCTACTGGCTAATTTTCGCAGACATATTTCAAAGTGGTTACTATCTTGTCTGTCTATTAGAAGTGTAAGCAGATTGTCCTCCAATTTTCATTGTGCGCACCCAGTGGAAATCCTGGAGGTAAAATTCATGAAATTGTGGAGGCCCTCTTAAGACTGGCTCCTCACAGGAGTAATCTTGACATCGGTAGTCATGCTTTCCCAAGGATTACAAAGACTTTTTTTTTTTAAGGCATTAACTATTTTTGTTATAGAGAAGTTTTTATTCTAGCCAGGTGAAAATTATTATTACTTATAAAATATGAATATAATGACCCTGGCCCCTAGTGATGTACACCCCCTGATATCCATGCCTTTGACTAGTTCTCTCCCACCTTGACTCAGGGCTGGCCTTATCTGATCCATATAGTATAGAGGGAGTGTGTGGCTTCCAAGGGGGCTTATTAAAGGCATTGCTACTTCCACTTTGGCCTTCTGGGTTGTTTCTCTGGAAAACCCAGTCACCATCCTAGAGATGGTCCATGGGCAGAGGACTAAAGCCTCCACAACAGCTAGCACCAACTTTTGAGTCTTCTGCCCACTCAAATCTGTCTCTGAATCCCTCTAATGAATTTTTTATTTTAGTTATTGTATGTTTCAGCTCCAGAATTTTGCTGAGTCTATATATATATATATATAGACTCAACTATATATATATATATATATATAGTGTGAGTGTGTATGTCCATCTTATTTCTTGCTATGAAAACACTTCATGCAGGAAGTACCATGTGATATATACATATCACATCTTCTTTATCCATACATCAGTCGATGGACATTTGGGCTGTTTCCATAAAGTGGTTATTATACATAATGCCACTTTAAACGTTGGGGTGCATGTATCCCTTTGAATTACTATATTTGTATTCTTTGGGTAAATAATGAGTAGTGCAATTGATGGATCAACTTTAAAGTATAAAGTCCAAGTTTCATCTAAATGTCATCTAAATTAGGCATGGGTAAGATGTGAGGTATGATTTATCCTGAGGCAATATTCCTCTTTAGCTGTGAACCTGTGAAGTCAGAGAATTATGTGCTTCTAAATTATAATGGGAGTAGGGATTGGACATAGGTTAGACATTCCAACTATAAAAAGGAGAAAAACTGGAGAAATAAAGATGTGATAGGTCCCAAACAAGTTCAAAACATAGCAAGACAAATTGTGTTAGATCTCAAGTCTTGAGAATAATCCTGTTTGCTTCATTCCCTGCCTTCCTGACTCACTGGTGTGGTGGTCCTGCCTTCTGGACCCCCTGGGGCAGAGGTTACGCCTTTGTAGCTCTGTGAGGTGTGGGTTATACACCCATATCTCTGTCAAGCAGGGATCCCACACTTAAGACTCTGGGAAGTTGCACTCCCAAGTTCCAGGCGGCAGCAGCATGGCCTGTTGAAACCTCAACAGTGGCCACAAACTTTGAAACCCAAGAGGTAGCCCTGATGAGCTCTTGAAGATTAGCACATATTCACAGCTGAATAGCTTTACTGTCCTGTCCTGTAGAATCTAAGAATCCAACAGACTTCCTTCATTCTGTCACATCTCCATTCCATTTCTTTCAGTTAGAACTGGCACTGCTTTTGCTCATATAATCCATTTTCACTCCTGATTTCTGCTGAGGTGGCTGATTAAATTTGCAATTCACAGGCATACTGATCTTATCAAATGGTCATTCAACCACACCTTTAGTGTTCTCTTTAGAACACAATTTCTCTCTAAAATACAGATAAGCAGAGAATTTTCTAAATCTCTAAATTCTGGTTTCTTTTTGCTTAACAATTCCTTCAATTCATGTCTCTCCTCTTGCATTTTACTATAAGTAGTCAGAAGGACCTAGGACACACCTTCAACATTTTGCTTAGAAATGTTCTCAAATAAATATTCAATTTTATCATTCACAAATTCTATCTTTCAGGAAAAGCCAGAAGCCTGATTGGCCAGCTTCTTGGCCACTTTAATCCTGAGGATTACCTTTTCTCCATTTCCCAATAACCATTTCTGATTTGCATCTGAGACTCACCAGAATGGACTTTAATGTTCATCTTTCTACCAACATTCTGTTTATGATTATTTATATATATATATATATATATATATATATATATAATTTATATCTCTAAGAAGATGGAGGCTTTCTCTCCACCTCTCCTTTTTATTTTCTGAAGCTTCACAAGAATTACCTTTAGCATCCATATTTCTACTATCTCTTGATGGCAATCTAGGCTTTTTTCTGGTATGTACCTCAAAACTCTTCCAGGCTTTATCTATCACCCAGTTCAAGAGCCATTTGCCACCATGAAGCATCCCCACTTTGGGGTAGCAAAAAGAAAAATACAGCAAACACTGGGGAAGGGAGAGAATCTGATTTCCAGAGTTATGACATGATTATATTGAAACATCCAGTTTTCAACAAAAACAACAATGATAAAAATACAAAGCATACAAAGAAACTGAAAAGTCTGACCATACGAAGGGAACAGCAACAATAGAAACTATCTCTGAGAAAGACCAGGTGGCAGACATACCAGGCAAAGACTTTAAGGCTGCTGTCTTAAAGATCACAAAGAACTAAAAGAAGACATGGGGAATGTTAAGAAAACAATGTATAAGCACAATGAAAATATCAATAAAGATATACAAAACTGAAAAATAAACCAAAAATAAATTCTGGAGCTGAAAAATACAATAACTAAAATAAAAAATTCATTAGAGGGATTCAGAGACAGATTTGAGTGGGCAGAAGAAAGAACCAGCAAACTTGTAGATAAGACAATGGGAAGTATCAAGTCTGAGGAACAGAAAGTAAAAAGACTGAAGAAAAGCAAATGGAGCCTGAAGGACCCTTGGGACAATACTAACAAGACCAATATGTGCATCATGGGAGTCCCAGAAGGAGAAGAAAGAATATTTTAAGAAATAATGGCTGAAAACTTCCCCAAATTGATGAAAGACATGAATATAAACTCAACTCATTCTGTTAGGATGAACTCAAAGAGAATGACATTAAGACATAACCAAACTGTCAAAGAGAAAGAGAGAATCTTGAAAACAGCCAGAGAGAAGTTATTTGTCACATACAAGGAATCCTCAATAAGATTATAAGGAGATTTCTCTTCAGAAACTATGGGGACCAGAAGATGGTGGGCTGATATATTCAAAATGCTAAAAGGAAAAAAAAAAGTCCATCAAAAATCCTATATACAGAAAATTTATCCTTCTAAAGTGATAGAAAAGTTAAGACTTCATAGGTAAACAAAAGCTGAGGGAGTTCATTACCACTAGATCTGGAAAAAAAAAAAAAAAAGGCTCACGGGGGTCCTGCAGGTTGAAATGAAAGAACACTAGACAGAAACTTGAAAAACATATGGAGAAATAAAGATCTCAGTAAAGGTATGTACATGGTCACTGGGTGGTAAGAACTCAGAGACAGTCCTAAGATGTCCTCAACCTCTCTGGTTGAGACTTGGGAGGCAGATCAGACAGCTGGTTCTTCTGGTTACTGTGCTGTCTTAGACTCAAGACTGGGAAAGGAAGGCCACCCTGACTTCATTTTCTTGTTTTGCTTTTCTCAGTTTCTCCCTTTTCCTTCATTCCCTCCTCTTCTCTCTCCTTCTAACCTACTCTCCTCCTCCACTTCTTCCCTACCAAATTGTTTTTCTTTTGTTCAGACTTAAACTTGTGGATGGTTGCTCCTGTAGGGTTTGGGGAGGAGATTGTAACAGGCCATTGTTAATGAATGAATCCTTAAGCTAAAATATCCAGAAGCGTTGACTTTAAGCAACACAACTCATATGTTGAATGAAATGACATATTGCCAAAACATGTCTTATGGCAAGATGACATGAACCCCAGGAGCACATATAAACCAGAGGAAGAGGTATGACTCCAAAACAGAATTCAAGGTGAGTTTCAATGACCATGACAAGGTTAGATGGAGCTTGAATCACTAGTTAAAAGATATAAATTGTAATCAGATACTTTTTGTTTAAAATATGGTATTTGATAATATTGTTTCTTTTAAGATTGATTGATTGATTGATTGATTTCAGAGAGAGAGCATGAGCAGTGGGAAGAGACAGAGGGAGAGGGAGAAGCAGACTCCCTGCTTAGTAGGGAGTCTGAGGCGGGGCTCGATCCCAGGACCCTGAGATCATGCCCTGAGCTGAAGGCAGATGCTTAACATACCCAGCCACCCAGGCACCCCAATAATATTGTTTCTGTTTAGAAACAATTTTTTTCTAAAATTGTACTAATTTTTTAAAGAAAATAGGGAATTCTTTATTTTAAATCTGAGTCCTATGGTTTAGACCATGGGGTCCTCCCCTGGGATTCGATTTTCTTCTTACTAACAGTGTGCCAATTAAGTAGAAGGAAATTATTGCTCTAGCTCCCAGCCTGCCGACTCTAATTTATCAGGTTCCAACATTACAGAGTTAGCTCTTTTCCTGAAAAAACACTCATGGTGTGGCACTAAGGGTGCAAAGATTAAGGATAAAGAGAAATAACTAAAGAGCAGGATTTAGTTTCCCTTGGTCCAAAGAGAGATGTAAAGACATTAAGAGTGCTGCCTCTGGAGTCAGGCTACTGAATTTTCTGTACCTCAGTTTCCGTATTTGAAACAATCTATCTTATAGGGTTGTTAGGAGGATGAAATGAGATCTTGCCTCCATATCACTTAGCCTGGTGGCTGTATTACAGTAGGTATGCCAAAACCATATGACTAGCTTTATTAGGGTCATTTCCATTGGTCTTTTGCCTAGATGACTGTTGCTAAATTAAATTAAAAAACAGATATTTGAACACTGGTTTGTACAAATCTTACTATCACGTCTCATTTAGTACTGAGAGTAAAGTGTCCTCATAAACTAAACTACAAGACCCATACTTGCCACGTAAATTGTAATGACACTTCTTAGGAAATTTTAAAGCAAAATGCTCCCTAATTCTTAAACTGATATCATTATGATTAGGAACTGTAGGCAGCTTGTGCTACATATCATTACTGATTAATAGTTCAAACAAATATTAGTCAGTGAGCCCCAAAGGGGAAGGAAACTGACTTTAAAAAAAAAGGAAAAAAGTAATACAATATTTAAATCTTAGTCTAGAATTTTGTTTCTGTAAAGTGACTTCTTTTTTACTATCTTCTGATCCTTATGCTGACACAGTGGTGTAACAAGTTGGAAATTTGTGAACTAACCATATTGTATTGTTTAACTTCTTTTGTGAAGTAATTGCATAATGCTGACATTTTTACGATCCTATTAAGTTAGTGACTTGAACCACCTGTTACACTTTCTTAGGAAAAACCATTTGTAAGCTTTTTGCTTAGTGATTTGTTTGGGCATACAACATTTTAAGAAGTTTTGTTTTCTTTTCTTTTGGCAAGAGAGTGTCCACAGAGGAACAGTATAAACTTTTCAAGGTAAAGGATACTTACGAGCTGACAAAAACCAATTCTGGCCTTGCCAAGATGTTACACTAACAGAAATTCTTACAATTAGGGTAAATGTTAGAGGCCATGTTTGTTTGAAAACCTGGTTATATACACACGTAATTGGTGTGTACCTTAAAGTAATGACTTACAGGTTGACTGTCAGCTTATCCAAATACTGAAAGGCTCTTCATCCTTAATTTATCTTGACTTTTAGGCTTAGTTTGGAACAGCTAAGAAATTAGCAAAATTGCTTATTTTTATGATTTCCTGAAAGCAAATCAAATGTGCTAGAAAAATCAGCGTCACCTGATAAGGCAGGACAAAATTTAAAATATTCTTCATTGGTATTGATAATTTATAATTTCCACATTACTCCAAATAATTCAATGGAGGCTGAACACTAAAAAAGAAAAAGGAATAAAATGAAATAATAAATTCCCACAGACATGAAAATATTTCTAAAATATCACCTGTTCAGATTATATAGACAAAACATCTAGATATCTGGCTTGAAAAGCTTTTCAAGTTTATATTTGTGTTAGGTGAGCAGTATTTTTTTTTAGCGCCGGGATTGTAAATGGCTTATCCCTTAACCCCACTGAAAGAGATGTTACACTAAAAATTGCCCCGGGCATAAAAATGAAATTCAGCTGATTCTAGCATTTTAGTAAATTTCATTTTTCTTTAGAAATCACATCCATAATATAGTGTAACATAAGCCAAGATGTAAAACAGTATGTCCGGGTTCATGTTCCTTGTGATAGTAGTCTCTCTAGTCATATCCATATATTAATTCTGGGATTTGTAAAACAAATTTAGAATGGTTGTTTCATGTGTGGGATTATATGGGATATACATTTGCATTTTGTATAGTTCTCTGTTTTTGAGGACATTTTATTTTTTAAATCGATCTATCTATCTCTCTCTATATATAATATAGCTCTGTGTGTGTGTGTGTGTGTGCGCATGTGCATTTCCAGTCTAGAAATCTTCACTAAGTTGCTGGCATGTGTTTCCCTGAACTGACATTGTATAATTCATTCTTTGCCCAACTTAGAATCCCTATCAAAGGCTCCAAGAGTTGAAAACCTTTGTTCACTTGCATTTTTTTATCTAATCTTAGAGGACTGTGACTTGTTTAAGGACATAAAACTCCTCACCTGCTTATTAACTTTTAAGGGTCAGATTTAAGTGTTGACACATAACCTTGATTCCCCTAAAAAAAAGATTAGATATTATTTGATAAATTGCATTAATTTGGGCCAATAATATTCAAGAACTATTTTTTCTCTTAAATTCATTATGATATTTTCAACCTGAGAAAACAAAGAAGAGGCAATTATAAGACAAATTTTATTTTACATATATTCCTAAGACAGAAATAGCAATAGCAACCTAAGATGTAACTTTTGGTAGGTAAGTGAGATACAGTAAACATTATACAGAATAAAAATTGTTAAAATGTGTTAATATCAGTGGTATTAATATACCACTTATTGACCACTTAATATGTGCCAGATAGTTTACATACTTTATCTTATTCAGTCCTGCAACAATAATTTATTAGGTATTGTATTTGTTGATTTGCAGATAAGGAAACAAACAAAGAGAGTGTTACTTGCCTGTGGTCACGTGGTAGTAAGTGGGAGAATCTTCCCAACTGGAGGGCCAGAACTCATTTCATTGTGATATCATTTGCTCTAGGATCTTGGTAGAATGTGCAAAACAAATAAAAATGTAGATGAAGGTATTTTTTCTAACTGTAACTCACAGCTACGTATTATATTTAAAATGTATGTGCTATTATCTTTTTAAAAAGTCATTTGTGATTTATTTCCTTCACTACAAAGCCCAGATGGTGGGATCAGAGCTTTAAAAAGCCTGCTCTATGAGGTAGATAAATCTCGGGACTGTGGGAGGAGAGCATGGTGCCATTGTGCTAGCTCATTCACATAACTGCAAGACTACTTTGTTCACATTTTCATTCTTGACATTAAAACAACTGATATTCACCAGGTCATAGAGAATTATAGCATAAATCAATTTTCTGTTTTTTGGACAAGTCTTTAACTTTCTCGTAGAAACCCAAGAAAAAATATAACTCTTAATACTCCAAAATGTAGTACATTATGCCAACCAACAAAACTATCCTTTTGTGATGTTTTCAGGAAAAGGCAGTAAATTAGAATTAAGATCATCATCCAACTAGAAAGGATTAGAATTGTATTTGCTGAATGAGTGAAATGAAGTGTTAAAAACATTCTTTGCAATTTTATTGCATAGGAAGATTATAAAATTTGGTCAGCAAAATTTTTTTCACTTTTGAGATACTAATGTAGCCAAAGATAACCCAAAGATAGGAATTAAGAATATATCAAAACTTGAGTTTCTCTTTCCCTATAAAAGGCAGTAAACAATTCTTAAGTTTCTCAGGGCTGTCTGCACTCAGGCATCCTCCAAGTTGGTAGTGAAGCTGAGGAACTCACCGGGGTAAAATGGTGGCCTGGTGTTGACTGGTGGGCAATGATTGGTCAGATTACAGTGGGTATGGACTGACTTACTTTCCACAGAGTTATTAAATTAAGAGACTGCATCATATTAAGTGTAATACAACTAGGAAGACATGAGTTCCAGTTGCTTAGCAAACTAGGGCTGAGTCTTGAACCTCAAGTCTGAGAATTGGCAAGCAAACCCAGAATTATTATTTTCAAAAGTATCAACCTCATTTACCACTCTATCCCCAACATGGCAAGTAGGCACTCCAAAACTATTTTTAAAAAATAGTGAATGAATAAATAAATAAATGACTTTAATGAATTACTTCATTTAAATTTTACTCTCAAGAATAAGACCTTGAGGGGCGCCTGGGTGGCTCAGTCGGTTAAGCGTCTGCCTTCGGCTCAGGTCATGATCTCAGGGTCCTGGTGGGATCGAGTCCCGGATCGGGCTCCTTGCTTGGCAGAGAGCCTGCTTCTCCCTCTACCTGCTCTGCCTGCCGCTCTCCCTGCTTGTGCTCTCTCTCTCTGACAAAAATAAATAAATAAAATCTTAAAAAAAAAAAAGAATAAGACCTTGAGATTCTACCTTTTTTGAAGAAAGACATAGAAAAAATAAATAGATATGGATTTTAGAGAAATAATTATGTATTCCATGAAAGGTAACACTCATGTCAAATCTTGAAATAATAAAAAAGTCTAAAAATTATAGTAAAAGGAAAACATATTTCATAGAATTATGTAGAATTCTACATACGAGAACACTGAGAAATTTCAACCAGACTTATCCTAACTGTAATCCTGTATGAAATTGAAAACCCATCTGCATTCATGTTCTACCCGCTATTTTTTTTAGCTGCCAATGGAAGCAATAAGTAACTAAACCTTTATTTCTTTTCAGAGAGTGTTTTACACAATTTAAGGTCATTCTAATTTTCTCCAGACTGTTGCCAGATTTCCTCAACCATTCCTAAAATGGTATAGCTTCTAGCACCACCACCATCCTCGTTGTCATCCTTAGGATAGACTCCAGGTCATTAATATCCTGCAAAAGGTTAGAGGAAGCACAGCTGAAGCCTCCAGAACTCTGGATGTGCCTGGATCTGTGGGGATTTTTTTCCCATTTGCTCTGGTCCTCTCCCTTTTCTCTAGCCTGTTACTCTCTCTGCCAAGAATACTCTCCTCTCCGCCCTCTTCCTATAGTTAAGGGTTTCCTCTGGGGACCCTTCAGTGATCATGATTAATTCACATCCCCTCATATATTTCATGGCTTCCTGTACTTATCTTTTTATTACACTTATCATCATAGAAAATTTATTTATTTGCATTTGTGATTATTTGATTAGTACATATTTCTCCCACTAGACAACAAAATGCATGAGGGAAAGGATCATATTTGATATTGTTCATACTTTCTATCTCATGGCTAGCACAGTAATTGACACAGAGGTAATAAAATGCTCATTATTCATTAGTTTAACTAATACTCTAGTAACTAAACTTCTGATCCTATAGCTTAAGGTGAAATTTGCTTTGCTTTTCCCCAAACATTGTTGATTTATTTTTAGTGTGGGTTCCCTAAGAGTAACAGTGGGATTTTCATGAGATTTTTTTGTAACTGAAATCACACAGTCCATTAAATGGTGATCCAGGATCCCAACCAAGTCTGTAAGATTCTGGAGCTCTTATTTCACACTGCTCAGACAAAGAGAAGGAAGGATTCTGGGTGCTAATGCAGACACTTGATAGAATCTCTGATACTAGTCATAGTTTTCACCAATAAACCCTGTGTGTGTGTGTGTTGTTCATGCATGTGCACATGAAACCCAAAAGTCAATAAGTAGGACTCAAAATGCTTCTGTGATGGACTTGGCAGCTGTGGTGAGTTGCAACCACATGCAGAGTCTGCAGCTGGGGGACCACAGAGGCTGCCTGTCACACGGCCACAGGTCCCTATTCCAGATGAATTTCAAGAGAGATGGCAGGAGTGGGGACAGGCTCTCCCTCTGGTCTTGGGGAATGTGTGGCAGCTACCCAGGGGTAGAGCTTGGCAGTGTAAAAAGAATCATGCCACGTCTCATTTGCACACCATGCATTGAGGTATAAATAATCCTTTTGTCACCCTCTGCTAACAGTCTGTTAATAGACATTTACATTGAATAGATGTCAATAAACTCCTAATGTCTTGCAGTTTGAAATGTTGGCTCTCACACAACTATATTTAATGCTGTCTCTTCTTTGTTTAATGCCCAGTATCCGCCAGGCCCTCTGGCTTGCTGAAGTGAGGCTGTTTTCTGGCTCACAATTTATATACGCAGGGAGAACTGCTTTTATTTGAAAGACAGAGCAACAGCTTAGTGAACTTAAAACAGTCACACTGTTTACACTCAGGCAAGAAGAGTCTTCCTCTATCGTCAGAGCGAACATTTCCTGAGAGCAGATCTGTGTCTCCTTCCCTCCCCTAGGAAGACAGTGCCAGTGGGTAAATCCCCTGATGAGAATGATTTATGACTAGGGTTCACATAGATTTCATTCTATTTCTGCAGCATATGGAACAAGATAATCTCCCTGCCTCCTTCTGGTGTAACTCCTGAGGTGTTTTTGATTTTCTATCATTGCCAATGTGCTGACATATTCAGAGGAATGCTGGTGGGACTCATTCTCTGAATTCCGTCATTTCATGGATGGAAGGGCCTGTCATCAGAACACATCAAAGTCGTCATGTAGGAGAAGTGTTCTCCGAGCTCAAGAATAGTTACAGCGATTATGTAGTCCTCACTGTCCCTGGGAACAAAAGTCATCTCATGTCTGTGACACTGAGGGAGCAGCACCTCTCCCAGGCTTTTGGACTAGCCCTGTTAGGGAAAGACTTTCACCCGCAGTTGGCAAGGAGGGCACCAGCTTGAAGGTGGAGTGGTGGGGTACAGCTCTCTAGCTCTGGGGAGAACACAGTGGTGCAGTCTTTGTGCAGCTCTGAACTGAGGCCAGTGTTGCGAAACACTGCAGTGGACCTCAGGCACCAAGACTGCAGGGGTCCTGGGGGAGTCTGGGCCACTGGGGTCTTTGGTGGCAAAGGGTTCTGAAGCCCTCTTGCTCTCCTTGTCCTCCATGGGTGGAAGTGCTCAGCCAAGGGGAATCCTCTTGGCGTTGGGTCTGGCATAGAGCCCTCAGGGGGACCTTGGAGCTGGAGTCAGGGTGCGCGGAGCTGCTGTAGCTCCTGGGGCTCAGGGCACAGGAATGAGCAGTTGCTGTGCTGGTGGAGCTGGTGTGTGAGGCTGCAGAGTGTGCCGATCACCACCGCAACGGGCCCCAGGTGTCTGGGGCTCACCACCTTGCTTCAGGTCTGGGGCTGGGGGTGAGACAGAGCATTAGTATGGGCCCAGGAATGAGGGCACCGCAGGGGCTGGGCCCAGGCTGTGAGGTGCAGCAGCTCTGGCCCCAGGGATGGCAGGTCGGAAGCCTAACTTAGGACCCGGGGGTCAGGCCGCAGCTCAGCATTAGCCCGGTCCATAGATGCTGAGGAGTTGTGGATCCCAGTGCCAGGGACTGTGGGGCAGCAGCAGCCCCAGCCTCTGGGCAGGTTTTACCGCAGCAAGAGCTCTGGTCCCGAGGACCCTGGGCTGCTCCTTCAACTAGGTTCGACATTGGTGAAGACTCTGGGACCCTTGCTGGCGAAGGATGTGCACCTCCAAAGGTGGTTTTTGAATAAATGTACTATAGCCAATAAATGTATATACATTATATCATCTATATTTTATAGAAGATTGTGAAAATAGGGGCGCCTGGCTGGCTCAGTTGGGTAAGTGACTGCCTTCGGCTCGGGTCGTGATCCTGGAGTCCCTGGATCGAGTCCCGCATCGGGCTCCCTGCTCGGCGGGGGGTCTGCTTCTCCCTCTGACCCTCCCCCTTCTCATGCTCTCTCTCTCTTAAATAAATAAAATCATGGGGCACCTGGGTGGCTCAGTTGGTTGGGCGACTGCCTTCGGCTCAGGTCATGATCCTGGAGTCCCGGGATCGAGTCCCGCATCGGGCTCCCTGCTCGGCAGGGAGCCTGCTTCTCCCTCTGACCCTCCCCCCTCTCATGTGCTCTCTGTCTCTCTCATTCTCTCTGTCTCAAATAAATAAATAAAATCTTTAAAAAAAAAAAGGAGATTGTGAAAATAATAGTTTTCATATACCCAATATCTAGTGTTCCTTATTATAAAATCTTACATTAGTATGGTATATTTGTCACAATTAATGAACCAATGTTGGTACACTATTATTAACTAAAACTCATACTTTATTCAGATTTGCTTAATTTTTCCTTAATGTCCTCATTCAGTTCCAAGAGCCCTCAGAACATCAACTTATGTAGTAGTCATGTCTTCTTAAGATCCTCTTCTCTGTGACAGTTTCTCAGACTTTTCTTATTTTTAAGACCTTGATGGTTTGGAGGACGACTGGTCAGGTATTTTGTATAATGTCACTTACTTGGAATCTATATGCCTAGTTTTCATGATTAGACTGGGATTATGTGGTTTTGGGAGGAAGATCATAGCAGTCTTTTTCATCATGTCGTATTAAGAATGTATGTGATCAACATGGCATCATGGTGATGGTAACCTGTATCACCTGGCTGAGGTCATGTTTTTCAGGTTTCTTCACTGTAAAGTTAATCTTTCCCCTCCTTTCCATGCATACTTGTTGAAAAAGGTCATCATACACAGCCCACATCTAAGGAGTGGGGAGCTATATCCAATGTCTTTAAGAAGTATCCTAATGAGCCCATAAACTAAGGGGACATGTATTCCTGAGTGTACTTTAGGGTCTGAAGTAAAGACATACAGAGGTATGTACTACTGGAATTTTTAAAAAAGTGGTAGAATGGACCACCCTGCCTCTTGTATGTGGCTGAAGATTTAATCAATGATAGACATACTCTTAGCTCAGAGTTTTGTTTCCAGATGTTACCAACCCTGAGTTCAGGGAAATATTTCCAGGATTTGAAATATGAGCTATTTCATCCAGTATCATAGTCATTAAATCTGTTTACCATGTCTAATTTTCCCCATTCTATACCTAACACCCAAGGATAGGGAGCTTATTAACAGTAGGAAAAACATCTATATTCATTTTACTGTAGGCCAGTGGTGATTTGGAAACTGAAAGATATCTGAAATGGTTTGTACCTTTATTCTCATTATCAGAATATGTCATTGTGGACATATAGTTACAGGCTGTTTACTGCTGACTGAGTTTAAAATTAGAGTCAGATTCTTTGATGTTTGCTTGGGTATCTGAGAGGTATTCTCTAAGCTAAAGGCATTTGCTATAAATCATATAAACATCGGCCTAATGAAGAGAAATTACTGTATAGTTGTAAACTCAAAAGAGATAAATATATATGTGCACTTGCACGTTTTTTTTTTTATTAGTACAAATCAACTGCCCATGTGAAGGGAAGGCTGAGGTGTATAGAACTTCAGCCCACAGCTAGGCCTCTGAAGGACAGACACAAAGAAGAGAAGCAGAGACTAGGACATCAAATATCATTATAGGGTTAGAAGCGTTCTTGGCACAACCCTTTAGCAGCATACACGTTTGTCTCTCTTTTTGGCTCATCTCTAATGACTTAAATGGTCTTTCCAGGGGTGCCTGGGTGGCTCAGTGGGTTAAGCGTCTGCCTTCAGCTCAGGTCATGATCCCAGGGTCCTGAGATCGAGCCCCACATCGGGCTCCCTGCTCAGCGGGGAGTCTGCTTCTCTCTCTCCCTCTGCACCTCCCCTCTGCTTGTGCTCTCTCTCTCTCTCAAATAAATAAATCTTTTTTTTTAAAGGTCTTTCTAACTTACTATAAATATTTACATAGCTTTCTGCTGTCCTGGGTGAAAGGAGAAAACATCAGCTCTCAAAATGAGATCTAACAAAGTCAACAAAAACAACCCAACAAAGCTGCAGGCCTGGGAGCCGGAAGACAGTCTTAGACTTCTCCCTGCTGCCTATTTTGGCTCTGGAAACCTGAGCACGCTCCACACTTTTTGGGCCTCAGTTCACGCATCTGTGACAAGCCAGGATGAGAACAGAATACATGGATCATCCCTTGCAGGTCCAAGATTGTACATGACTCTAAGTTGTATAATGATAGCTTTGGAAAGTACAGGGTTGCCAGAATGAACTCATTTCCAGAAAGGTGGAGACTCTGAGCAAGCAGTAACCCTGGAGGTATGATGTCTACTCCTTAGAACTATGGTATGTAAACAAAAACATAGATAAAAGCATAGAAAAAGTTCCATTTAGCTGAATATAGAAAGAGCACATAGAAATACTTGAGACCATCAAATGGCTAATTCAGGAAAGTCAGACTAACAGAGCATCATAAAATGTGCTGTCCTTTGTCCCTCAGGTGGACAAATGGAATTCCTGACACTGTGACTTGCCCCTTTGAGAGAAATTGATAGTTGATGATCAGAGCTCCAGCCACAGGAGCTGAGGCACTTGGTCGGCTTGTCATGTTTGCATGATTTACTCACTTCAAGTTTTCCTGCCAATTTGTTAGTACATATTTTTTGATTAAAGCTGTGTTGAAATTATGTCAGCTGCCAAACTATTTTAAAATCAGCTTGTAAAGTTTTCACTCCTAGAGCACATATTTTTCCTGTGAGGATGCATAAAACCTACGACTTGCAACCATGAGACCTATCATTTAAGATATTTGCATTTATAAGCCAGAAAGTGTAATTTCTCATAAAATAAATTCGAGGAGGTCATTTTCATTGAAGGTATGCTATTGGTCAGCCAACTGTAACACTGTGGTTTCCAAACACTCGGTAAATTAGGTCTTTGCTCTGTCAAGACTATGGGAATTTTAAGCCCAAATACTCAAGCACATAGAGCAGCGCATCACCTATGTACCAGCAAGTGACTGCTCTCAAACTTCAGAGAACACCTGTCTCAGAGCTCCTGTTCACACTGGTTCAACATACACAGGCCAAGGACATTTTCCACATGAGCCTCTGAACCTGTCTTCCTTTTTTGTCTTTGGCTCACTTTGAAATATGAAATGATACCTGCTCCCCAAGTCATAAGAACTCTTGTGACATGAATGGAGGCCTTGGCGTTCTCTAGCCTTTCTGAGGCCACAGCCTGGGTTAGATACTAGTCCGCTCCTTGTACTTACTCCCTAACCTATTCCAGCCACACGAGGCACTACTTAAAAGTGGATGATGCGGCAGACATCCCTTTGGACAGCTCGCTGTGACAGCCAGCTCATCTTGCAAGCACCCAGGTAAACACGGTTCGGGTGGTGGTGACCTTAGCAGTGAGGGGCAGCGTGGTCGTCACAGTCCATGTGCTCAAATGTCTTTATGAAACGTGCCCATGGTCATTTCTGTCAAGCTTGACGCAGTCAACTTGCTCAGATGCAGTGGTAAGTTTTCTCCAGGGGCAAACATCACAAACATTTTATTTTTTTTTTGTTTTTTTTGTTTTTTTTTAAAAGATTTTATTTATTCAACAGAGAGAGACACAGTTAGAGAGGGAACACAAGCAGGGGGAGTGGGAGAGGGAGAAGCAGGCTTCCCGCGGAGCAGGGCGCCCGATGCGGGGCTCGATCCCAGGACCCCGGGATCATGACCCGAGCCGAAGGCAGACGCTTAACGACTGAGCCACCCAGGCGCCCCTCACAAACATTTTAAAGAATAATTTTCTAAATTCCTTTACGAGCTCTTAGATAAAACATGTAATTGGATAAAACTGAGATTATGCCATAAGGATATTCAGTAGTCTGATTCTTAACTTAAAGTATGTAATTTAAATGTATCTATTATAAATATAAATATAATATAATATATATAAATAAATCTACTTTGTTGTATTTTAGTGGATATACTCTGTTCTATTATGGATTTGTTTCATATGTTTATCATCCAACCTTCTAATAAACAGGTCACTGCCATTTTTATGCCATATGTACATAATGAAATAAATTATGTTGTACTTTAAAATATCAAATATTCATGTAATACTTAATACATACAGGCTTAATTATTATTAATTTATTTAATTTTTGCAAATGTAATGGATTATTTTAAAGCCCAAAAACTGAACATTTTGAGTCACACAGTATATACCTGTAATTAATGTTTTTTTTAAGATTTTATTTATTTGAGAGAGAGAGAGATCACGAGTAGGGGAAAAGGGTAGAGGGAGAAGCAGACTGCCCTCTGAGCAGGGAGCCTGATGCAGGACTCAAACCCAGGACCATGGGATCATGACCTGAGCCGAAGGCAGTTGCTTAACCAACTGAGCCACCCAGGCGCCCCTCTTTTTAAAAAATTCTTATACCAAATAGTATAAACTTTTGATTCCCTTTTTTCATTTGTAGATTAAGTGGAATAATACCTAATTTTGTCTTTTACTCTTAACATTCTGTAACCTAGCTACTTCGGGATGGCCTTAGGGTATTTTCCAGGTCATTTGTCCTGTTTCCCAATCCTCTCTGCAAAGAAAATGGCCGTGACACTTTATCCTGATTTTCTTTTCTTTTTGTTTTATGTTTATTCCATTTTAATTAAATATGTATAAAGTTAAAAAAAAAAAACAATAACAAAGTAGCTTTTCCTGATCCACTTCTCTACTTTCTAATCTTACAGCTACTTTCCTGGCATTTGCCTCCATATTTCATACACACACACACTAGGGTTCTATTGTTCTAATCTACTTTAGGGTTTTATTGTTCTGTCATCCACACACTTTTGGAATGGCTAAAACTAATACAACCAAGAAAAAGGCTTCTGAGTATTAACTAATGGTTTTCTTGCAAAGAATCTACTTTATGCTCAGGTTGCTCCTATCATGTGGGTAGTCATCAGCTAAGTCTTCAAAGTGTTGGGACAGAATTCTTCCCCAGTCTAATGGCCTGATTGTTGTTAGACTGAAGGAAAGAATATGGTATCTAAGGAATTGTTGGTGTTGCAGACAAGGATTTCCAAACTTCTGAATCCCAAGCTTTTGTTCACTACACCTTCCCTAAAATGTTTGGTTCATATGGCTGATTAGGTGTGAATTTTCATGATTCACATAACCTGGATAGAGCCCTACTGGGCAGTGAAACCCTCCTCTTCTCACCCATAGTTTCTACTCGGATGCCATATTTAAAATTCTGCTGTGAAATTAATTCAAAACTGAGAAGTGATTCCAAGTCCTGAAGCATCTGGTAGAAGTCAGGCTACTGGGAACAATTTCTACTTATGTCTAAGTAAATTGAGAATTGGGAAGAATATCTATTTCTGCCTCAGATATACTGATATTTTCTCTATTATTTACTTGTCCTTTTAGGAATTACAAACAACATTTTAGGCCTGAATCAGAACTCTGATATTGTCTAGTTCATGATTCCTAAATAGGCTAATCATTAATTAGCAATGAGTCTATTTAAAAAAAAAAAAACAAATTCTAGATCTGGTTTTCTGATGCAACATGTTTTTTGAAACTCCCTTAAGAAATTCAAGTAAGCACCCAGGTTTGAGAGTTACACAGGACTATCCTGCCCCTTAGATTCAGGAAACTGAGACATCATGGTCAGTCAGCTCTGAAATCCAGCGGGACTGCCATGGTGGACACACTGTGTACTCGGCTGGTATTAGGGCTAACATCTCCTCCCATTGTTCAATGGCCAACCTGTGTCTTTCATGATGGTTAGTGCCCATGGTTGCTAAAAATTTCAAATACATTCACACTTTGCAGCTAAGAAGTGGCACCTGGGTCTTCCTGCCATGACTGCAGTGGTGAGTGTCCACTATATTTTGCTGACACCACTTTCCATACAAAGTTTTGTTTGCTTGCTACCCGATGGCTAGAACAAATCTTGTTTGTACTTATTGAATATCTAATGTCTTTGCAAGATGAACATTATCTCACCTTTATCATTCCCGATAATTAAATTTGGTTGTCCTGATTGATGTGTCTTTTAAACTGGAAGATTAGTGAGAAGAAGAAAAAAACCTAACAGCTTAAATGTAGTTCACTTGAGGAGAAATCACTTGGGTATTGTGAAGACATGACTTCTTATCATCAAAAGAGAAAGCTGGCAGCTAAAGGTAAGACGATGATACCAACTGGTTTGTCCAGCAAGTCCTCATTTATATCTGTTGTCTAAGTGTAATTATTCATGTGGCCCCTTTCACTCTCTGAAGTCTCCAGGTTTGGACAATAAATTATTCGGTCACACTATTCATAAGATATTTTGTATATTTCAAAATATTCAGCACCACTGACCGGTCTGGATGTAAAAAATACTCCAGCAGTCTGAGGGACAAATGCAAGGTGAGCCAGACTGCAGCAGCTTCACCCCACTGATGCCAGGACTCGTTTGGATAACAGGACTGAATAGGCAGGGGCTTCTCTGGGCTTCTTGTTCTATGCAAATTCCTTTGGAATCATGTGCTTGAGTGAAAAAGACCATTTTCTGAAGTATGGAGGACTAATTTTCAGTAGGAAATGAATGTAGTTCACCAGAGCTACAGTCCTCAACTGGAATCCCCAAATAGTTCTTCAGTTGTATTCTTCCAAGATTGGAGCTAACATGTACTAAAACTTGTCTTAGGCTACTTGGTGAGTACTTCATGTGCATGGCCTCATTAACCCTGACAGTGATGCTTATGATTTAGGTACTCCTACAATTCTCATCTCCTAAATAAGAAAATGAGACTCAGAGAAGAAACTTGCCTTAGGTCACAGATCTGATAAATGTTAAAGGCAGGATTTGGATGGGAGGGGTGGAGAGAGAGAGGGAGAGAGAGGTGGAGTGGGGCAGGAAGAAAGACTGGAGGGAAATTCAGTAGATCAGAGAAATTCGAGTTGAACAAGCAAGCTTCAGGGAGGTCAGTAATTAGGGCACAGATGGGGACATAAACATTCATTCAATAACCATGTATTTGGTTTTCACTATATTCCATGAGCTCTACTAGGTTCTCAGGCTCTGTCTGCTAAAGAAGGCACAGTCTCTGCAATCAAGGACAGTCAGCCAGGGAGGCAACCACAACCTAATTCAGGGAGTGCTTGGCAAAGGTTAGTGTCAAGGAAGGATGCACATTAAACTGAGGTGGCATGAGGAGACAGTCGTGGAAGGTTTCTTAGGGGAACCCCCCAGCTGAGCAGAAGGAGGATACAATAAGTAAAATTTATCCAGTAGAAGACAGAAGGAAGCACATTCAAGAAAGTAGGATCACCAAAGTCTGGAGATATCCAAAGGGCAGCCCCATTTGGGAGCTGCAGGTGGGAAGATGTGCAGAATCAGAGGGTGGCACAGAGAAGGATGGCTCATATGGGGGATGTCCACTGCATGCTCCTGTTTGTAACACCCACACCTAAGACACTGTTTAGTGTGGAACACAAGGGAAAGTTTGAGAAATGAATAACTGAATGAATAATTGAATACATGATGAGAACTGGTGTTCCAATGTTGAGACATAAGCTTCCAAAGGCAAAAAGCATATAAACAGGTTAAAAAAAGAATCCACATGGTCAGCAGCCTGTGGGAGTGAAGCTGCATTTCTTTTTATTACTCCTCCATACCTCTGCCAGTTTTATTAAAACTCCTCTAAAATACCTGATAATAGAGAACTGATAGTAGAGAATAGGGTGGTTGGTGATTAATATGGACTTTGCTTGCATGTCTGTGCCCCACTTGTGTGGACCTGGGCAAGTGCCTGAGCTCCTCTTTGCTCTCACTGGTGAAGTCAGAGATTGGATTGTTGTGCAGGTTGAACGAGAGGTGAAAACTTCTTAGCATAGTGCTTGCCACATATAGGTATTTTTTAGTTTTAGCTATTGATGGACATATCCTCTGCTTTTGCACAGTTACCATTATTTCAGTGAGTGAATTCAGCAAAAGCATTCCAACCAAATGACAAAGAATCTGTCTCTATTAATCTCCCCTCTGCTATGTGCAATTGCTATGTGCAGTTTCTGAGAATTCATTTTATGTCAATGCATTTATATATATTGTTGGTTATTTTGAAAAGCAGGTATTTGTATGTTTTTATTTTATTTACTTCCACTTCAAACTCAGTAGTAGTTGGAGATGGAACATTTTGGAGAAGTGTGACCACAATCTTAACCCCAGGACTTAATTCCAATACATTAAAAAATAAATCTAATTATTTAATGAATCTAAATGTTGAAAATATAAATCACACACTGCCTCAGGATGGTCAGGGATATTTTTAAACAAACCCATTACACCCTTGGAACTTCAGAAGACCATCTCTTTTCTCAGGGAGGCCTGTTGTTACATCAATGATCCCTACTAACTACATGGAAGATCAAACAATGTTAGCATATTCTTAGTAATTCAGAAACTGTGGATTGGGTCTGGGAAATGCAGTAACTTTTGGCCCATGAGCTGTGTAGGACTCTTTCCCCACCTCATTCGTGTATAGAACTGTCATGATAATATGGGAAAAAAGAAATAGGTCATTATAGATAATGAGTGCTCCCTACCCCAGAACCTATAATGATCAAAATTAGAATTCTTATAGACATAACTGCAGAATATGCATTTAAATTAAACACATTTGTCATCTGGATGGCAAATTAAATACTCATGTGAGGTCAAACCAAAAATATTTACGACATAGCCCCAGATGCAAAGTTGTGAGGCCCGAGGCCGTCAGATTCAATGGTATATTTTGAGGATATAATTAAAGATTATAAATGATGGGGCACCTGGGTGGTTCAGTCGTTAAGTGTCTGCCTTCGGCTTACGTCATGGTCCCAGGGTCTTGGGATCGAGCCCCGCATCGGCTCCCTGCTCCGCGGGAAGCCTGCTTCTCCCTCTCCCACTCCCCCTGCTTGTGTTCCCTCTCTCGCTGTGTCTCTCTCTGTCAAATAAATAAAACCTTAAAGATCCGAAGGGGTACGTGCACCCCAATGTTTATAGCAGCAATGTCCACAATAGCCAAA
>NC_138378.1:122852671-122900382 GCF_054177405.1 Leptonychotes weddellii | reverse complement strand
TTTTTTTTTAAAGATTTTTATTTATTTATTTGACAGAGAGAGAGATAGCGAGAGCAGGAACACAAGCAGGGGGAGTGGGAGAGGGAGAAGCAGGCTTCCTGCCGAGCAGGGAGCCCGATGTGGGACTCGATCCCAGGACCCTGGGATCATGACCTGAGCCGAAGGCAGACGCTTAATGACTGAGCCACCCAGGCGCCCCAGAACATTCCATCTTATGGCAGCAGGATGCACATTCTGCTCAAGTGCACATGCAATGTTCTCCAGGACAGACCAGGCCACAAATCAAGTCTTAATAAATTTTAAAAGGCTGAAATCATATCAAGAATCTTTTCTGAACACAATGGTACAAGAGTAGAAATCAATTACAAGAAAAAAAAACTGGAAAATTCATCAATATGTGGAGATTAAACAACATGCACACATATGACCAGCCCACAGCTATCATCATACTCAACAGTGAAAATGTAAAAGCTTTTCCTCTGGATCAGGTACAAACAAGGATGCTCACTCTTGCCATTTCTATTCAACACAGTACTGGAAGTCATATAAGGTCAATTAGGCAAGAAAAAGAAAGAAAAGGGGTGAAGGGGAGTAAGAGATAGAGGCTTCCAGTTAGGGAATGAATAAAAGGCAGCCACATTGGGAAGAGACAACACAGTTATCTCTGTTTGCATATGAAAACCTAAGTGTTCATTAACAGATGAATGGATAAAGAAATGTGAAATATAAACATAGAGAAGGAAATCCTGGAATTTGAGAAAATACGGATGGACTATTATCCTAAGTGAAATAAGTCAGTAAAAGACAAACACTGTATGATCTCACTTATATGGGAATCTAAAAAAGCCAAACTCAGAAACAGAGAGTAGAGTGGTAGTTACCAGGGGCTGGGAGTTGGGGGAAATTAAGAGATACTGGTCAAAGGCTACAAACTTCCAGGTATAAGAGGAACAAGTTCCAGGGTCTAATGTACAGCATGGTGACTAAGTTTGATAATATTATATTACATAATTGAGATTTGCTAAGAGAGTAGAACATTAGTGTTCTCACCAAAAAAAAAAAAAAAAAGGTAAATATGTAAAAGGATGGATGTGTTAATTCACTCCATGGGAACCCTTTCACAGTGTATATGTGTATCAAATCATCATTGTAACCTTTAAATATTTTACAACTGTATTTGTCAAGTATATATTCGTAAAGCCAAGAAGAAACAAGTTAGGCAGCCAATCACAGTGGTGGGTTTTAACCTTCAGGCCAACCACAGAGCCTCTTACTTTACACAAAGAAACTAAGAAAAACAAAATCAAGACATTAACTTATCATTTAAAAAACATTTATTTAGAGACAACTAGGCCATGTCAACATAAGTTGATTCTCCTACTAGAAATGAATAAACATAACCTCATGCAGAAGAAAAGTTAATGTCATCTTTGTTTAATGCAGAGTGGCTGAACTTTGCAACAGCATGTTTCTGCTACCAATATACATATATGTAATTTTTGAAGGAATAACGATCATTTTTAAGGATTCATATCGTAGCTTGTCCCTAAAACTAGAAGGATTATGTAATACTTTCCTTAAGCTGATTCCTTCTTCTCTAGTCACTTTGCAAATAGAAATACCTGAGTTGGTATTCATGCCCCTACCCTTAAGATTCTCAAATTAGAATAAGCAATTACCATATACAGAGCCAATCACAGGTTTAGTGATGCTTGAAAATGAACACAAAAGGACTGTGACCATAGGAATTGGAGCATATTAACTTTAAATAGTATATGTGATAAAATTAGTACAAAGTATTTAAAGATATGTAAGTTAACCATTTATAGAGAGAAAAAAATCTTTTACATTTAGATAAAAGTTTATAAAGAGCAGTATTTTAAAATTTATATTACACATTGCATAACTGAAGAGTAAATCCTGTCAGTGGAGAAATAAATGTTTTAAAATTCTCAAAGAAGAAAATTATATAAACTTTAATTCAAGGTAACATAGTTGGCTGGAAAAATGCCAGTTTGACCTCGAAGTTTCCCTTCCCACCAATCGAAATGTGAATCTGTTTGTGATATAACTGTGATTCTGTCTCCAGCGTGAAAATTCAAATCCCCTGGCTGCTGACCTTCAAAAGAATATAATGCCGTCACTTCTATGGGTGGGTTCAACTTGCCTAAAACAAACAAACAAAAGTATTTAAATTATTCACATTTTTAATGGGAAACCTGGGAAGGTAAGATATAAATTAACTTCAGTACTTAATATTCTAATGCCTTAGAGCATGTGGTCTGTGTGATTTTCATCATATTATTAGACTTATGTTCTTCTTCAAAAAGAGCAAATGTTTGGTAATAACGTTTCCTAAATCCATACAAGTCAAACTGCATATTATTATATATTTAACTATGTATTTAGCTAATATTTGTGGTTATAATTGTTTGAATTTTGAATAACCTATAACACTACAAGCTAACCCTTGAACAATACAGGTGTGAACTGCACTTATACATGGATTTTTTTTTTTATAAACAGTATGATGCTGTAAATGTATTTTCTCCTTCTTTTCTTTTTTTTTTAAAGATTTTATTTGTTTATTTGAGACAGAGAGAATGAGAGAGAGAGAGCACATGAGAGGGGGGAGGGTCAGAGGGAGAAGCAGGCACCCTGCCGAGCAGGGAGCCTGATGCGGGACTCGATCCAGGGACTCCAGGATCATGACCTGAGCCAAAGGCAGTCGCTTAACCAACTGAGCCACCCAGGCGCCTTTCTTTTCTTTTTTTAAAAATTAATTAATTTATTTCACAGAGAGAGCATGAAAGAGCACAAGCAGGGGGAGCAGCAGAGGGAGAGGGAGAAGCAGGCTCCCCACTGAGCAGGGAGCCTGATTCAGGACTCAATCCCAGGACCCCGAGATCATGACCTGAGCCAAAGACAGACGCTTAACTGACTGAACCACCAAGGTGCCCCCTCCTTATTTTCTTAATAACATTTTATTTTATCTAGCTTCATTTATTATAAGAATACAGCACATAATACATGTAACATACAAAATATGTGTTAACCTACTATTTATGCTTTTGTTAAGGCTTTTGGTCTATGATAGGCTATTAGTAGTTAAGTTTTGGGGGAATCAAAAGTTATATGTGGATTTTCAACTGCATGGGGTTTGGTGCCCCTAAACCCCCTGTCCCAAGCTGTTCAAAGGTCAACTGTATTTACATTTTTCCCCTTTTAATAGAATGGTCATTATGGCTTTCATGTATCGTAGCTGTTAGAGAAAAACACATTTATAGTCACGATTGTATCATAAAATATTTAATTGAAAAACCATGCTCCAGGATAGAGCTAGAGAGTATTATGCTAAGGGAAATAAGTCAGTCAGAGAAAGACAAATACCATATGATCTTACTCATATGTGGCATTTAAGAAACAAAACAAATGTGTAAAGGAAGAAAAAAAGAGAGACATACACACAAACCAAGAAACAGACCCAGACTTTTAACTATAGAGAACAAACTATGGTTACCAGAGGGGACATAGGTAGGAAGATGGGGGTTAAAGAGTACATTTATCATGATGAAAAATAAAATAAAATAAAATGTTAAACAAAACAAAAACCATGCTCTGTAGCCTTTGGTTTTTAGGGTTCCAGCTCAGACGAATTTTGCCGATTCATCAGCAGACATTTTTTCCATAGGCTTCATGGCTGTTTTCATTTCTGCGCTTACTTTACACTTTCTCTCAAAACAGAGATAAAACTCAAATTAGCACAAGAAGTATGTCTGCATATGCTTAATAAGAGTTTCAACACAATGTGTAGAATTGTCTGTATCGTATTAGGAAAAAAATACCTTGAGAATTGAGGAGTTAATATGAGTAAAAAACAGTAATATTATAAACTGTATAACATCACAAGAAATATAAAGAAACAGATACTTTCTGTGTATTCAGCTACATGGAATTTTATATTTGTTTCACATACTATGTGCACATATTAGGCAATTAGATGCTTGTTAAATGCATCTTAGTGCAGATACACTGAAAACATAAATAACCGAATTCTAAAAACCAGTTACTTATTTGAACCTATAATACTATAATAGTAAAAGATAAACCAAATTTGGCTTGTCAGTAAGTGATAAAAAGTGAAGACTTTAATTACACTACGTTGACCAAAACATGGAATTTGTAGTTCACACAAGATGGTGCTGCAGTTCTTCCTGTAAAAGCATGTGCCACGTGGTTCTTTGAGTTCTCCTCAAGAAATAACCCTAATAACAACTAACAGAATTACATTCGAGGGATTCCTGGTATCATTATGTTTTTCTATCATAGAGACATGTTCTGCCTGTTTTTACATCTTATACTATATTTACTTGTAGTCTATCAGTTTCAACGAAGAAGGTTAAAAGAATATCACAGAAGTGTAGAATTTTGATAACGTCTGGATATCATCAAAACCAGCTGAGTGACAGCCAACACATTAATGAGCACTCATCACCGTGTATGTGACAAGCAGCGGGGGTCCCGCACTGCGGGACACACAGCAAGTTCTCCTGACAGGCCCCTTTGTCATTAAATCAGAGGAATGTAAGGTGATGTTAGAGGAAAAAAATCATTCCTAACATCATTTTCTCATCAATAATTATATTTATCACCTCCATACATAAAGCTCAACCTCTTTCAACCGAACTTAATGAAAACCCTCAAGTAGCTCCTCCTCTCTTGTGTCTCCAAGCACCTTGGATAATACAAAGAAGCAAGCAGAAGAGTCCTAGTGAATATCAGGGAATGTTCTGGAAGTCACAGCCATCTTGGCGGCCATATGTGTGTGCATCTGTAGTACCAGGTACAAAGGAAAATGCACGAGAGGGTGATCGCAGTGATGACAGGTGCCAGCCCTTGCTGTGTGCTCAGGCTGTCCCTCGTCCCATCACCCCCGCATCACAGAACATCAAGCTCAAGTGGTGTGTGAGGCACTCTGTCCAAGGAGCCGAGATCCGAATCTCAGAATCACCACCGACCTCATCCCCCAAGGCCCTCTGCAGCCACGCAAGTATTAAATTGTGTTCAGCAGATTGAACTTAGACTTATCAGGGCATTTCACTTTTGTCAGGCACATTTTCAAGGAGAATTAGCATATTCTTCTGCATCACTGAGTTATCCAGACTCTACAAATAGTAAGAATGTTGGATGATGATCCTGGGTAACCACTGATAAATGAACTGGTTCTTACTGGTTTTAGGAATATATTTTGTGATGAACAATTAGAGGAAGAAAGATATTATGAACTGAATGAAAGACAGAGAGGATCACAGACTTGGTTCAGTTCCTGCCCTTCCTATTTAGGTGTTGTCCAGTTTCCTCTGAATTGTAGTTTCCAAATGAACTAAGGGTAAAGTGGTGATGGGAAAGGGGGTGTAAGAACAGAGCAGGTGGTTTTGAGATGCAGCAGAGAAGAAGGCAGTGCTGTGGGGTTTGAGGAGGTTGGTATTCAACATCCCTCTTTCCCCCCACCCAAATTTTGAGCAGAGATGAGGCAAATGGGGAGGGGAAATCATTGCTGGGAGAGCTAGGGAAGAATATGGGCAAGATAGGCAGACAGGGATGTGCCAAAGAAGAGTCAGGAGTTTAAGCAGTTTCGCGGAAAATTCATCCACAAGAACACGAGGTGGTGAGCCAAGCCTGAATGAAGACCGGCGCTCCCTGGAGGTAACAGTCCACAGGCCACTCAATGCCATGCCCTACTATTAGTTTTTTCTTCAAGTTCTTAAAGTTCTTCTTCACTATAAATATTAGAGATATCTTCCATAAGGAAAAGTTTAATGCC
The DNA here is from genome assembly GCF_054177405.1 of Leptonychotes weddellii. Lineage (NCBI taxonomy): Eukaryota > Metazoa > Chordata > Mammalia > Carnivora > Phocidae > Leptonychotes > Leptonychotes weddellii. The sequence continues at coordinate 122,894,558 of NC_138378.1, read as the reverse complement.
CACAAAATAGCTTATTAAAAAAAAAAAAAAGGTGGGCCTTTTTCTTCCGGGAGGGAGGTATGTCCTTCCAGAAAGAGAGAGCCCCCTGGGGACCACGGACACAGGCCCCGCTGCCAACTAAAATACTTGGCATTCACAGAAGCCTTGCCTTCAAGTTTTATATTCCTGTGTTTAAGAAGTATGTAAGCTCTTTGAAGCAATTAGCCATTTTCATCATAATATTCAACTTTAATTCAAATACAGTTTATTTTCTCTCCCAAATCAGGACTACACTTAACAGGAAGCAGCTGTCCCGAGGCTCCTAATTAGCAAGGCTGGGTCTAGAGAGTGTCACTGTGTTACTCCCAGTTGCTTTCTCCATGGAGTCTGCATAATGTAACCCATATGCAACCAACATATCCGGCCCTAGACGTGATCCGGGAAAGGAATCTCACTAGTCTTTGGAAGGTCGTTGCAAGGCAAGCAGAAGTAAGAGAACAAACACATCTTTGGTTTTGTGCACATTTAATGTAATGATGAGTTGCATGTGGGTAACTCTGGTACCCACATCTCCCCAGGTCAGGTGTGGGGTCTGTCACTTTCAGGATCACGTCCTTTGGAAGAGGGTGAGAATCATTGGTAAAGTGAGGCAGATAAGGCCACTAGGTGATGTCACCAGAAAAGCAGTTCTCAAAAGGTAATGTCTGGAGCATTTGTGGTCCTTGCAACTGGGAAGGGAGTATTATTGGCATGGAGTGACTCAGTCCAGGGCATCCACGCAGCACAGGATGGCCCCCACAGTGGATGTGCCCAGACTGTCACTGAAAATTACAGGGTGGATAGGAGGCGGGTGGTGAAGACTGACACAGGAGGGCACGGGCTGTTACAGAAAGGTACAGTAAACCAGGTTGTGCAGTTGCAAGGCTGTCTTGCTGAGAGGCCCAAGTACCATGCAGTTGAGCTTCCAAAGGGTACAAAACAAAAGTATATGCAATTTGGAGAATTCCTGCTTTGCCCAACAGCCCATGCAAAAGTGCAGCTGGTCAGTGGGTACGGGACAGGTCGAGAGCAAGCCCACAGGAGTTTTAACTTGAGGCTCAGGCCTGTGCCCTGTGCCTTTTCTCTGCAGCAATACTTGGCCAGGATGTGAGAAAGTCCTTGGTAAGAATTTAACTGATTTCACAGCTGCTTTTTAAAAAAAGACAATCATGTTAAGTTTTATTTTAAAAATAGACTTTAAATCTTCCTTTCCATTTTTTTCTTCAAACTCCCTTATATTTGGAGAAAGGACTAAAATAAATTAATATTATCCTAGTACCTACTGTTTGTACAACTTAACTCATCCTACCCTCAAATATAAAAAAAAAACCTGACCGACCGACCAACCACAGGCAGGTAACTATCCGTGGATCACACGGCTAGTGGTCAAAGTATTGAGTTCAAGTCAGATCCTGTTTCCAGAGCCCACCCAGGATTTGTTTCTTATAATTTCACACTGCCCTTAGTGCCTTTTAGGGGTATTGCTAACATTCCCTAGCACCCAGCCTGCAGGTACACGCTCTAGAGAACCCTGAGAAAAGGAGCTGCAGTTCCCATGTCACCACAGCCTCCGTTGTCCCTTGTCCCTCAGTGTCCCTGCTGGCCCCTCTCCCTCAGCAACTCAGCTTGTCTGTTGACCTCAAATTTAAGATTCCCTTTAATTGCAGGATACCTAAGTGTAGGTCTAATTCTAACAGAGTCTTTCCAAGACCACTATATAAAATTCTCCATGCTACTTGGGTATAGACATTTATATGTTAACCACTTTTGCTTCTGAAGGATGTGTTTCCAAAGGTCAAATTATGAGTCTCAGTATCTCTACCATGGCTGTAAATCACATTCGCAAAAGCAAAATACATTTTTAAAAGCCTCTAGTTTTCTCACTGTGCCTGGGGCCACAGCACAGTTAAACCCAGGCCATCAGACTGTCTCTGAACACAGGACTCCCTCCACCTGGGCTCCTGCGAGAACAGATGGCCAGAAGTGGGCTCCACACGATGGGAACCAGGCTGAAAGCAGAAGGAAAGTCAGAAACCCTAATCCATCAGGAAAAGGTTGACTTCTGTTTAAGGAACTCTGCTTAAGAGACATTTTTGAAATATCTTTATAAATTTTAAAAAGAAATGGGTACTTAGTGACCTTGACACTCTGTTTACATGAAACAAGTAATGCCCCTGGAGTTTCCTTACCCAGGATGGTTCTGTGATCCCAGTGACAAAAGATGATGTGAAAAAATAAACAGGCTTGGGGGCACCTGGGTGGCTCAGTCGGTTAAGCGGCTGCCTTCGGCTCAGGTCCTGATCCCAGGGTCCTGGGATCGAGCCCCGCATCGGGCTCCCTGCTCAGCGGGGAGCCTGCTTCTCCCTCTCCCTCTGCCTGCCTCTCTGCCTACTCGTTCTCTCTCTCTATCTCTCTGTCAAATAAATAAATAAATAATCTTAAAAAAAATTAAAAAAAAATAAAAATAAAAAATAAACAGGCTATTTTACAACTGGTTAACCTTTGCCCTCATTTTGTGTCCCATTCACATTTCTAAATAATTGCTTAATTCTTTAAGGAACATTTTCTAAAGAATATTGAAGTAAGACAGGTTGAGGGACTATTTTCATCATGGCAAATCCTAGTAAGTTTTACGAAGTAGTTCCCAATAATGGCAAAATATCTGAACATGAAAAATAAAAAAATTCCTTAAAAATATAAAAATATTCACGGGGCTAAAACCCAGAAAAAATGTGATGATGATGAAGTTGTAATTCACAATGAACAAACCTTGTCATTCTATCGTGACAAGATTTTAAAAGATCCTGTGGTTTGGTCCTCGGACAAGCCCCTGGGAGTCAGCGGCACTTAGTCCCAAGCTGGGGTGCTCCCTGGCAGGTAACTGAGCATGTGCCTCTTACAGTTCCCCATCGCCCTCCTTATCTCAGATTAAAAGCAAGTAAGAGAGCAAAAGCATAGCATTTTTTAAATGAAGTACTTCTCAAAAGCATGTGCATATCCTATAAATCAAAGGAGTGCTGAACTTCTTCCCAGAGAGTTTTACAAACTGCCATATTAATTAGAAAGTTTGTGATTATAAGATGGATATGAATCATTTTTAACATATAGATATTTTATTTACCAACTCTCTCCTGATAGCTGGAAAGTTCAGGGTAGAGCTTATATTTGCTTCTGTTACCTGCAAAACAGAAAAAAAGGGGGGGGCATTTATTAGACTTATTAGCATATCGTATATAAAATAGCCAAGAATGCCAAATCTTGCTCTTGCAAAGCAGGTATTTTAAATCTCTAAGATTGATAGAAATACCATTATTTTATCACACTTTAAATCAAGAGGAATGCCTGAATAAACCCAGAAAGTACACCGACCATAAGGCAGAGGGTAAATATCTGGTATCTATAGGATTAGAAGCACTGAAACTACAACTCATGACCTTGGAATTACACATTCACGGATAACACACATACATCTTTTTTTCCAGAAGCAATCATAAGATACCTGAATTTTAAAAAAGTCTGTAGCCCCCAAGCCAGTGATTTTCAAACATCGCTGTTTGCTTAACCCCTAAAATAATTTTTAAACAGCATGTGTTCATTTGTATATTTTTTAGTTAATATCTAAAATTGTTCAATATAAGCCTAAAAGTTGTAAAGGGCATACTTTGTAGCATATTTCAGTTTCAGTTATTTAAATTAAAAACTTGTATCTCTTTCTGGGATAATAGAATCTAAATATCATAGTATAAATATGAATCATTATTATAACTATACTCTCCATCATGAGTTAAAAAAAAGCTTTTTTTTTAAAGTCAGAAATTGGGGTGACTGGGTGGCTCAGATGGTTAAGCATCTGCCTTCGGCTCAGGTCATGATTCCAGGGTCCTAGGATGAGCACCACATCGGGCTCCTGGCTCAGCGGAGCCTGCTTCTCCCTCTTCCTCTACCTCTCCCTGCTCATGCTCTCCCTCTCTCTCGTATCTCTGTGTCTCAAATGAATAAATGAAATCTTAAAAAAAAAAAAAAAAGGAAAAGAAAAAGAAATGTGCACAGACCAAAAGGTAAATCGGTGAGGACACAGTCATCACTGTGCAAAGTGGAGAGGGCACCATCCGTCTCCACAAGAAAGGTTCAGAAGATAGGAGATCATAGTGGGAAACAACAGCCCCAGGCTGTCACAAGCAAGGGGCCTGGGAACCTAAGTTGATGTTGAGATGTGTAGGTTTTAGAACACGTGCTCATGAGGAAAAAAAACCAAAAAAACAAATTTTCTGAGATTTTTCCATTGTTAAGTGAAAGGGGTTCCTTGAAGTTAAGATGAGTAGTTTTTTAATCTACACTGACAAGGAAGTGATATTAAGGGAACTGACATAAGATTTTTATATGTGCATCATACAAGATATCTATTTTCCTAGTGGGGACACTTCAGAAACATTATGTATTTTAAAACTTACACACAGGTCAAATTTTATGTAATCACTCAGATTTAAAATAAAAATTGATTCAGTGCCCACATCTTGTTACTCACTGGAAATATGAGTGTATGTAAATTAATCACCTGAACATGAATCAGAAATACCATCCCTTTTGGAAGAAGATGCAGCATCCCAGGAGAGTAGGGTACAGGCTAAGTTATAGGAAATGTGGGCAACGAAGAAGACAGGTGCAGTTCCTGAGCACCTTCCTGGGAGGGGTACTTTTAGGCAAGCTAGAGGCCTAGCCAGGAGCCAGTGTGAGGGCTGTGACTCCTATTTCATGCCCAGGTGAAGGGGGGGGTGGATACAGAGCATGAAGGAGGGGACCATCCTCCTGCCCTCTAAAGCACTCTGATACTTGTTCTCCTCCTCCCAGAACTGGTCATGTGCTTCCTTTCAGTAATGGCAGTTATTTTTCCACATGTGGTATCCTCCCTCCTCCTAGACTGAAAGTTCTTCAAAGACAGGATATAATTTGGACTCATCTTTGTACTCTCAAAAGCCCCAGCACAGTGCTCATGAGTAACAGTGGATTATTACATGAAACATCACCTACTTTAATATATTGCTACATACTGTTACCCTCTGTGCCTGAAAAGCATGATTCCAAGAGTGACGGTCCTATAAACGTGCAATGGAAAGAGGGGTAGAGGCCAAAACCTGGTGCTTTATAAATCTGGTCTATTTTAAAACCACCTTATGAAATCCTGAGCTCCCAAGAATATATGGTAAACTTAATATTCAGAATATAAATCTATAAGTATACAAGAAAAATAGGCTTATTTTGTTCCCATTTCAAATCGGCAGGATAACTATCTTTGGAAGAAATGACAAATAAGTGAAAAAACTTTAAAGATAAAACTCTTTGTAAATTGGAGAAAGCATCTTCTGAATGAGAACAGAAGCTTTCACAAATTACAGCAATGAGAATTTGTCTTCTGTCTTTAGAAGACGCTGAGCATTTATTTTTCTCCTCAACACCCATTAGTTCTTCTATTTGACACTAAAGTTTAACAATGCAGCTTGATTTCTTAACAATAATATCTAATAATTGCTTAATTATAATTGTATTTGAATTGCAACAGAAATATTTACTTTGGGAGCCGGAGTTCAGCAGGACTTGTGCAGATGACTGCTGTGGTCTTGGCGATGGTTTCGGAGGTAATTCTTTAGCCTGGGAGGAATAAAAAAAAAATGCACATAATTTTTTTTTTTTTAAGATTTTACTTATTTATTTGACAGAGAGATAGAGAGACAGCACAAGTAGGCAGAGTGGCAGGCAGAGGGAGAGGGAGAAGCAGGCTTCCCGCTAAGCGGGGAGCCCGATGCGGGGCTCGATCCCAGGATCCTGGGATCATGACCTGAGCCGAAAGCAGCCGCTTAGCCGACTGAGCCACCCAGGCGCCGCAAAAAATGCACATAATTTTAAACTACTTTTTTACCTTGGAGCATACAGGCTTTTTTCTTCTAATGAATATATGTGGCATAGTTTATCCTATGCACCTATTAACAAAGCACCCTAAACATGCATGTGCACTGCTTTGGACCACAATTGGTTGAACTGGATGCCACATGCATACGTTGAAGGGGGTGCTCCTCTGTAATGGGAAGCTTGCCTCATCCAGGCACCTCAGTCACTTGGTGACTGGCTCAGCAAACCCTGGGAGGGCAGTGACAACCGAGGCTTTGTGTGTCCGTTTTCACGTGGTACCATGGGGTCAATCCACTCTGAGAGGGTGTCCTGGAGTTCGGAGCACAAGACCCTTGACCTTCAAGGCCTCAGTATTCGCAGCCATTGTTCGTATCATTATTTAATATTACCAGGTCATGTCCTTGGAGAGATGCAATTATGGAAAACGAGCTATGTTTCCCCTTGAACTTTGTACAGGTAACATGTCAAGGTTATACAACATTTTTAAAAGAACTTTATGTAAATGAAGTTATGGGGGAAGTTTGGTGGTTATTGGGAACCTGATATCAAGAACAGAATATTCTATATAAAGAAGTGTCTTATGACTGCTGAGAGAAATGTAAAAACCAAGCATTACAGCAGGCTTCCTCTGTTCCCTTGCTGCTTTTCTTGCGTTGATTCGTTGACCTTCATTTTCATACTTTTCAGTAAAGGAATCAAGAATTTCATAAAGATCTTCTGCTTGAGCAGGTCGTGGTATTTCTCCAAATAAAATGTCATAAGCTCGGATGTCTTGACAATAAAATCTAATAAGAAATATCAAATTAAGAGCATTTATACACGTAGATCTTTTCTAGAGTTAAAAGTAGGACACACACCTGTGTGTAGGCATTTACTCACATCTCGTACTTCATATATACTATTTTTCAAACACTAACTACAAGCCATAACCCATGTTAAACCCCTAAATTCACTCCCCCAAGCTCATCTCTAGAGCCAATCACCATAAATTGTCTGATATGTATATCCTTCCTCCAATAATATAAAAAGCAAATCACATATATATACAAACACCCACACATACAAATATATAAACATGTATATGCAAATATACCTACACTTACAAAAATATACCTAGAAGCACATACATTTTTACAGATTTTTATTTTTTAAGTTTCTTACAAAAAGTGCTTTGTAATATGTAATATGTAATAACAAATATGGCTTTATAATTTCTTTAAAATGTTTATTTGTATCAAAATTACATAAAGATTTGCCTTACATATTTAGAAGCCCTGCAATTGAATAAGAAGTATATTAGTTTTAGTTTATCCAGGATTTATGTGAACTTCAATGAGAAAGTCTCCCAAAGGCCTAGAATCAGAAATTTCTAAAAGAATTCTTCATTTAAATTTCTCAAATTAATAAAACCAGAAGTAAAAACATCTCTCTTGACTTTGTAAGACATAAAGCTGTGCAAACCTTTATTTTTCCCCGTCCCTCCTAATTTCCAGTTGCTGTGGCTTGCAACGAATATCGTCACACGTGCCAATTAACTCCTGAGTGAACTGCACAGTCACCTTCATAAGGGTTTTCGTCAGCAAGCAGGGGTCTGTGTCTGCTCTAAGCACACTGCATTACCAACTCCCACCAGGCTCACAGTGAGTGGGAATCTGCCAGGTTCTGGAAGAAGTCACTTTGTCGGTCAGCCTTTTCTCTTTCTCTGAGCAGCCAAACATATTTTAGTAGAAATTTAGAACAGCAGTTTGGGGAAAAACTGGCCAGATGCCAGTTTAAAGTAGAAGTTCTTCTTCACCTGTTAAAGTACTTCTAAATCCCTTTTTTAAAAAATCAAAATTTATCTCTGTTTTATGGAAGAAAGACAACGGCAGAGTGTAATAATAGACAACCTCTTATAATAGGAATATTTTGATTGACCTACAAGTTGTAACTGTTATGTGCCTTTACAGATGTTTGAAAAATATACTTAATGATACAGCCGACTAATAGAATATTATGTAGCCATTAACTTATACTTAAGATTCTTATAATGTTAAGTGGAAAAAAAGGATTTATAATTGGATCTGTTATGATTACAATCATATGTGGCAAAACAAGGGGAATTATGCTTAGGAAAACATTGTAAGGCAATAAAGCAAAATGTGAATAGTGTTAATCTTAAAGGGATAGAATGGTTTATTTTTCTTGTAATTTTTTTGTGTTTTCTAGATTTTCTCTAAGTACATATTACTTTATATTGAATCTTTAAATAAAGAAATACACAGTTAGAGTCAAACACTGTGTTAAAAAAGATTATATACAAGGTTACTCTGTAAACTCTGAACAACTATGTGAATCTATGAAGTATTATGTTTCTCACCACACTTTCCTGAAATCAGTTAAAATTATGTGGCTTGCACTTACTTTCGATTAGTTTCTTTCCTTTCAATCAAACAGCTGCCTTCTAAGGATATGCCAGCAAAGAGTCCTCTGGATTTGCAGTATGTAAAGACAGCAGTGGGGCTTCTCAGGGCAACGTTTCCTTCTAAATTCCTGCAAAATAGAAGGTTTTCATCCTGGAACCACGAGAGAACGGGCCCTAAGATCATTAGTTGAGCAGCACCACACTTCTCACTCAAAAGAATGATCTTGTTCTTACTTCACTTGTTTTTGTTTTACCTCCTGTTGGCCTGAGCTAGTTGTGTTTAGGGTGTTCTAGGGCGTGGGGAAGGACACATTATCTAAAACCATTATCAAAGGTGTGATAATCATACCTTTCCAACTTTGTCTTCCTTTCTTAAAACAGGAATGTACCTTTTAAGAGTACCAAAGACTGTGGGTTCTTTTTACACTGAGCATTTTCATGGAATTTAGAAACCTTTTTAGATGATTGTATGGTCTGAGTTTTCGGTATTTCTACATTGCTCAAATGACCCAAAAATAGTTGTTCATTGACAGAGAGGTAAAATGCACTATACATACGTAAACATCACTCTAGTGAAACACTTCTATTTCAAATTTTCCATAATCTAGTTTGAAGAAAATCTTTTTTCTTTCTTGATCAATGCCACCCTTTATCAGTTAATCAAATTGGACTTGGCTCCTTCAGAGCTTAAAGGTAAATTTTATGTTCCATTCCGTAAGATACAATGGCCTACATTTCTGAAGTATTTAGTTTCTTTTTGTGTGTTCTAGTTTCAAATTTTCTCATTTTATCACCCTGGCTGGGCTTTATAAATTTCTTATCTCCAAACAACCTCAAACCCTCTAGGACATATATAAATCATAAATCAGTTTCATTTCAATTCAAGCTTCCTCTTGGTGCAAACCTGTATAATTTTTAAACCATTACTATCCAACAGATGTTCAGAAAGTGCTTTGCGAGTACTCACCTTCCCAGGGGCCCAACTGCCACAGTAAAGTTCCCTCCGAGTGTCAGGTTACCACCTTTTGCAAAAGCTTCTACTGCTCTGTTATAATTCAAAATTATTACCAAATCTGATACCTGAAAATTTATTTAAAAATAATTATGTGTAAATGTCATTTAAAATAGATGCTGGTTAAAACTCAAATACATACCATATAATGTAGCAAGAATTTCAATGTAGACAGTGAAAGAATATGAAAGAAGAATCATTTTTATTTTGAGCTGAGGATGTAAGCAAAGGACATTTCCACAGGTGAGTCAAGGAAACACCTCTGAGCATTCACTGTGCACCACGCATATACTCTGGGGGCTCTGTGCATACCCCCAATCTTCTCGGCAACTTGTAATGTAGGTAGTGACAGGGGTCTAGTGAGGCTAAGTGGTCTGTCATAGTGATAGCCAGAATAGATACAACATAGGTAGGTCAGAAAGATTACAAGTACTCCCTTAAACTAAACACGTCAAGAAAGCCAAGCCAAAGACCATACGACTAGGAGTAAGGGCATAAGATCCAGGGTTCTCAGTGACATTTCCACACTGAAATCCCTGGCAAGGCCATGTGTTTACCACTAATAGAGTGCATGCTGTCCACTTTCTTTTAGGCGCAGAAATTCAAAATATCAGAAGGAAGCTATTTAACTATCAGTTAATGCCTCTTACTGAGTTAATTCTCTAAGTAAAAGCAAAAATTAGAATGAGGGAATAATGCTCAAGACATGCCAACATGGAGGAGGTGTTCACCACTGCTGTATACAAGCCCAGTGAGAGCCCAGAAATACGGAGAGCCCTCGGGGGATAGAGGCCTGAGCATCAGTCCAGCTCCCTCCTCAAGAGCTGTGTGACCTCATATTCTGACTACTTTTGGATCTCTCATCTTTTCATATGTGAAATCTGCAAAATAGGACCCACCTCACTCATCTCTCTCAAGATCAAAGATGTGTGTGTCATGCATACCTAAAAAAGGAGAGGTGTACTGGTTGATGCTAAGAATTTGGGCTAAAAGTCCAACTCTTTGGGTGTGAATTCTACTTCTGCCTCTTGCATATTGTGTGATCTTGGGCAAATGATTGAGCAGCTTGAAACCTTAGCTTGTTTCTCTGTTTTAAGGTGGGTATAATAATAGGAGCCACATTTGTAAACAGACTCTGTATACATATATATACGTGCATAGACATGCATATGAGGTAGTTAAAAGGGTTAACTGAAATCATTTGTAAAGCTTGGCATGTTTACCACAACTCAATAAAATATGCAAAGGCCAAGCAGACTGATGTTTAAAAGATTACTTAATTTATATAGTTCTTTAATGTTTTATAAGTGTTTTAAAATCAGTGTTTTCATTTGACCCACAGAAGAATACTTACTACCAAAAGAGATTGCACTTGAAAAGACCTAATGGAGATCCAATACAAGTAGATTCTTTAAAAAATGTTTAATTTGAATCATTTTATGAAAAAAATACACTCAAATTCCATAGGACAAACTAAATATACCAGCTAACTGACCCCTATGAAATACTTCACCTTGACTCATATCAACTGTTAATTCCATTTTATATATGGACAATTTCTGAAGATTGTGGTGTTGAATAATACAGAATTAGCTCTTTTCTGCAAAATTAAGTGATTTTGCCAATGATTATATGAGCTATATCTTATATACATCTTAGGTAATATATGTAAAATTGCTTTGCATAATGCTTGGTATATACACATGCAGAAAGTGTAAGTCTCCAGCCATGACCATGTAAATACCTGACTGATATTGTCCCCTTCTGCTTGGTACATCTTAGTATAATTAAGTAAGGCAAAACTCTAAGAGGCAATTAAAGAAAAAAGTAATCCTTTAATTTTATGTCTCATCTCAATTCAGTTCTCTCTGAAATAAGAGTAAAATAATCCTGTGTTCTTTGGTGATATCGCTAATGAGAGAACCAGGTCAAAGCTGCACAGACAATTTGAGGAGCAGGAGGGGCCCAGCAGCTCTTGGTTTGTTTCTATAGCTAAGAGTAAAAGCAAACAGATTCCCTGAAAGAAAACTGTCAATACACAAACACTGTAAGACAGACATTTGAAAATTTGATAAGGTTTCCTAAGAAGTTTGTAATGAGGTATAACTATAAATAAGATGCCAGTTCTGCATTTAAATTCAATTCTTACACGAAAGAATGAAGAAAGCACAACTACCCTGCAGGAAAAGCTGGGGGAGGAATGTTAACCCCTGATAACCCCTGAGCAACAGACCTCAGCAAACAGGTATAGGGTAATGTAGCCAGGAGCCTCCCCTCCCCCCAGAGGCCATAATCATTAGGAGCAAAGTTACAAAATGAAACAATGCAAAGCCAGCATTTGAAGTCATTTGAAGATCCGATGTAACACAACAGGGTGTTGCCACAGGTGAAGATAGACTGTGTTAAGCCAGGTATGCCCAGGATCTGAGCTCCGGCTTACTCAGCAGCCCACTGCGGAACTGAGCAGCTTTGCAATCAGCAAGCCATAAGCAGCCAAGCACAGTCAGTCCGATTTGAGGCCTATCTGTTCTACAGTTGTGCTAAAGATGGAAACAGAGCAAAGCCTGAATGAGCAAAATTCTACTCTAAACGAAAGAACACTGGTGTACATTAGATAGTTGTAGGTGGGGATCTGTCCAGAAAATGAAGTATATGGAATAAAATCTATTTCGTCAGTGGTGAAATAAGAACAGTAGGTAGTCTCTCAAGTTCTATGTAGTAAGTTTCAGCTGCTTTTAGAGAAAATGGCAACTGTATGTTTATACACTTACCTCAATTCCTATTTCAAATCCTCCACCAAGCCCAGCTATCCCAATGGCTGAAGGTGCAGACCATTCTAATAAAACCAAAGAAACAAACATTACTCTAACATTAAAACCCCTTGACACACAAATATGGGAAGGAAAAATGCTACAATGAGAATAGTGTTTCTTTTAAAAATAACGAGACTTTGGTGTTTCCCCTGTGTTTTTAATATTCTTTAATAAGCATATATAATTTTTTTTAAAGATTTTATTTATTTATTTGACAGAGAGAGACACAGGGAGAGAGGGAACACACGCAGGGGGAGCGGGAGAGGGAGAAGCAGGCTTCCCGCAGAGCAGGGAGCCAGATGCAGGGCTTGATCCCAGGACCCCAGGATCATGACCTGAGCTAAAGGCAGATGCTTAACGACTGAGCCACCCAGGCGCCCTGAAGCATATATAATTTTTAAGTTAAAAATGTTTGAAAGGTATTAGACATTGAGGCTCACAGACTCACAAATCCATGTCCCCTAATCTTTGTCTATAAACATGCATAATATATCAAACGATTGAATCCTTACCTACTAAACACATAGCATTTGATCATTTCAACTCTCAACATTTACATAATGTTTCACAAAATAATTGGGCTATATAATTCTAGTTTTTAGTTACAATTTTATCATAGATATAAGAGAGCAAAAGGATTAAAAAAAGCTTATTATAATCACTTCTAAGGGTAACACAATAATAAACTGTTTCTGTTGTAAATTTCTGAGGGCAAAAACTGGTCTTTTGTGCCTAGTAGAAGAACAAGAAATAGGCTATAAATTCAAGATTTTTAAGATTTTAACAAGATAAATTTCCTTACATTCGAAAACTAAGTACAATAATTCCATTTGAATTAGGAAAAAAATTAATTTGATGGGGGAAGGGTGGGATAGTATAGATAAAGTACTTTCTGAAAATGCTTATTAGCTTCCTAAACCTAATTCTGTATTCTAGATAACAGGATATTGCTTGAATATATTCAGAACTAATCTATCCAGGCTTAGGGGAGTTTTGATTACAGAAATTAGTGTCATATAATCCCAAAGTTGTTTTCCATTTCCTATGTTAGGAACTGTCCCTGTTTGAAGACTGCCCATCTGGCCAGGATCTGGGGAATTTGCTGCTTCATTTGGGCAATTACCTTCTGCAGACAGAGCAGCTGGTACTCAGAAAGGTGGGAGAGAGAAATGCAGGGATTTGGCCCAGTAGAAAGGTCCCCCCTGAGGTTCTGAGAGACCCCAGATATTGTCGGGCCTCTACCTTTGCAGATAGGCTCCCTGTCAACCACCAAGGGGAAGTTTTCACAGACACTGAAGGACCTTTGGATGTGCCTCGACTTTGTCTGGTTATCCTGCGGGAACTCTGCTCATGAAAATGTGGGTAGTGCTTGAGAAGAAGAGAACTTTCTTGTTTTCATTTCATAGGCAAGGACTGAACCATGAAGTGCTGGGCCACAGCTTCAGGGAGAGACTCTAATTTACTGTGGGGACACATCACAGGACACAGTGGACCTGACCACTGAGGTTCAGTGGTCACTTGCCCCACAAACACCCAGATGTATCTATTGTCATTGTCTTATGCTCTCTTCCAGAATAAAATTAAATTACCTACACTAAAAACATCTATTAAGAGAGAAATATGTTCAATTATATGAGTGAACTGAGAATGTTAAATTGGTATAAAAAGCATTATAGTTAGTTATGACACACCTACCTACATTTTATTTTATTTTATTTTTTTAAAGATTTATTTATTTATTTATTTGACAGAGAGAGACACAGCGAGAGAGGGAACACAAACAGGGGGAGCGGGAGGGGGAGAAGCAGGCTTCCCGCTGAGCAGGGAGCCCAATGCGGGGCTCGATCCCAGGACCCTGGGATCATGACCTGAGCCGAAGGCAGACGCTTAACGACTGAACCACCCAGGCGCCCCCCTACCTACATTTTAAATATTACTATAAATGTTGGTTAAATATTGGGAATTAAGGGAAATATATTTTGATTTCATCTCTGAAAAATCAAGTATTAGATTTCACCCCAAAAAGTAAAACCAAATTGTATTGATCTTGATCTGCTTCCACCTTGGTTATAGGCTTTAAAGAAAAATTTCAGTTTTTATGGTTTCCTATGGGAATAGGAGAAAGATTACAGATGGGTCTGATTTTCTTATCAACTTCCATATAACAGAAGAAAAGTTATATCACGAAGCTGAAAAATAAGATTCATATTTAACATCAGAAATGCAAATATTGTCATGTTCAATAACTGCTCCATAGAAGAATTACAAAATGTACATAAGACAAAGCTAGATCTACCCCTCCAAGTCTTGTCTACTATTTTAAGAGGAGGAGAGAAACGGGAAGCCTCACTGTCCTTGTTGATGGGACATCCAGAGTGCACATTCCAGGATGACAATGTTAGGGGTCTTGAGGAAACCTATCATGCTCCCTGCCAAATGTTTCCAAAATGAAAATAAGCAACTTACTTCCATCTGGAAGACGTGCCAACACGACCCCACTGCCTCCTCTAGCAGTTACCAGAAATCCAGCTTTTATCACAGACAAAATCGCAAGGCCTTTGGCTTTAGCAATTACGTGGGCTGCAAAATTAAAGACAACGGGCAGGTGAGCATTTTTAGCGGACTTGCCTGAATAGATGAGCATTAGGCAGATCAATACACACAAAACTCTGCTGGGCAGGATCCCAGGGTTCTCAGTTCCAGTCTTAACGGCACGTATGAGCCAAATAAAACTCACTGACGTAGCACACGGACCCAAGGCTGTCTACCTCGGCCTCCTTCTTTGTGGTATATTTCCAATGCTACGCATAACATACAAAGTGCTAAAAAATCCCTGCAACTGCTATAATAAATGAGATATGTGGATGAGATTTTTTTTTTATTGACATCTACTAGCAGGACAAATAATTTGGAAATTTCAATTAATTGAGAATACAACTCATAAAAAACAAGTTATTGTTTTCAAAGTGATTAAGATCCATATGGAACTAAGAACTAAGGAGAAAGCTGGCAAGACTGGCATCACACAAACAGCAGAACTTTGATCTTAAAGCCGTATAGGTAGTTCACCTTTTATGAACATGAAAATTAGATTCAAATACAGAAAAACCAAGGGATTTTGCCACTTTAAAATATTTTTAACTTTATAAAATGATCCATTCAAGTATTCAAGTAACACATAACTATTAGTGTACTGAGAACATAATTTATACAATATTGGTTCATTCACATTTCAGGGAAGTTCATTACATAAAATGAGCTATTAATATACGTACCACCCCCAAACACTGCATCTCCCTTTTCTGTGGATTCATTCACACAACAGTATATCTTTCAAATAACAAGGGAAGCCCAAACATTGGAAGTTAGTCTTGGTCCCCAACATCACTTTTAAGACTGTTCGATTTCTTGTCTTTTGTTAAATATTCCATCAAGAAAGTCAAACCACTGTACTCAAACACACAAATGGTTTTCTGGAAGTCCCTAGAAAAACACTAAATTTCTAATATAATTATGCACACCACTTCAAAATTTTAGTTAATAGTAGACTCTCAGCGATAACTCACCCAAGAGCAGGAAGTTAGCGTGCAGACCTATGTGATGTTACTTGTAGTTAAGCAATGCTTAGAGAACAAGGTTGGGCTCTTAGATTGCAGTCCACTAAGCGTGCCTTCATTTTGTATTTTAAAAGGTTATAAGTATATTGTGATGAGGTTGAAAGCTCTATTGTATATTACATAGATTTATTTTTACAACCACATTTTGGCAGAACATCTTCCTCTACCCTCACACTCCACTCTCAATGTGTGTACGGTCAGGATTGCCTCTATTTAAATAGAACAAAAGTAGATGAACATATTTTAAATTTCAGGTTTGTTTTTATAGATTTTCCACCCAAATTTGGGGACACTAAAATACCGATAATGCTTAAATAATTTGCGAATTAGCTTTTCATTTATAATATAGATGCACTGATTACAGATTCCCTGATGGAATTTTACTGCACAAAATCCATGAGAAATAATCCATACTCAGATGTTTCTATGTCAGGAAATACAATTTATCCATAAATTGGGCTAGCAGGCTGTTGTGTATGCAGATGCTGATATATATATCAAGAAATGTCTTCTATCTCCTGCTTCAGAATATTGCTACTGAAAATTCAGTTTTTCTGGTTGAATTTTCTTCGAGTCCTAAATTAGTACTTATCAAACTGGTATGTGCAGCCAGATCACTGGAGATCTTGTGAAAAATGCAGATTCTGACCACTGAGGCCTCAGTGGAGCCTCATTGCATTTCTAACAAGCCCCCCGGTGATGCCCAACTGCTGGTCGAGTCTGCACTTGGAGTAGCAAGGCTTCTATGAAGCACGATTTTCCTGATGGGAGTAGTGGCTGGACCAAAGTAACAATAATAATAATAATAATAATAATAATAATAATAATAATAATTATAACAACAAATTAAATTTTTTTAACATTCAAAGGTCTGCTAAATAACTTAAAAAATCTGGCTTAAGAAATTAAACTAGTTTTAAAAAAAGAAGTTAAACTAGTTTTTGTAATGCAGGAAGTGTCCCACGCCCATGATTAATTAAGAGGGAAAGTAGTCTGTAGCAGTACCCAAGCTAGTTTGCATGTGACTCTTTGCCTCCTGGCAAGGAGGAGTCCTCCTTGAAGCACCCTGTAGAAATAACTGGGAGTGGAAACAAGCAGGTAGTGGTTCCCAAAAGCCCATCTCTAGACTCAGGTCCTTTGTGGTCCACCTTGCGTTAGAATCCCGGCCACTCTGCTCCAAGGGTCTGACTCAGCAGGTTTGGGGGGAATTTAGGCACTGTATTTTAATGATCCAAGGAATATGATGCACAGCTGGGTCAGGAATTATTGACTAATGTCTTCTTCAACCACTATAAAACGTAAAAATCTTATCTCAAAAAAGAAAATCCAAAATTAAATTGGTTTATGAGATTAGCTAGTGATTTTGCAAGATAACCTTGTAAAGACCTCAGAAATTGAGGACAATGACAGGTGAGTTTGGGGAAAGCCAAAGTGGGCACTACGAAGGGTAAGCAGGAAAGGGAGCCTCCACAAAGGTAGAGGGCAAAGGGAGGTGTGGGGGCCCTAGGAGACCATCTGGCATATCAGCCAGGAGGATAACGGCGCTCTGAGGGCCGGCTGCTTTTAGGGGGTGCTCTGCCTGAGGTCAAGGAGTACACCAAGTAACTTAGACAACAAAACAAATTTAAAAATGAGAGGTACATATTTTATTTACCAGGAATGATCTTATCAGGTCCATTTCTGGAATTTATTTCTGTGAATTCTCTTAGAATTTTAGCAGCCTTTTTTGCTTCCGATTTCAAATTGGAAGGTATAGGATTATTCACTGAAAGATTAAGAAAAGGAGATTTTAATGAAAAAGTATAGTAAATATGAGTTAGAAATTTATTATAATTTCATTTTTTCTCATGCACAATTGAGTATTAACCAATTGTATCCATCTAGACAAAAGAAATGAACTGGAAATCCTCAAATTATTGTCTCATTTCTATTTTTCTGATAAATTCATTCTGAGATTGGGAAACCTTAAACTCTCAAAATCCCAGAAATTATAAAATCCTGGTTCAACCTCCCAATTGTGTATCTGCTCTCTTTAATTCTTTTTTTTTTTTTTAAAGATTTTATTTATTTGAGAGAGAGAGAGGGAACGAGCAGGGGAAGAGGGAGAGGGAGAAGCAGACTTCCTGCCGAGCAGGGAGCCCGATGCGGGGCTCAATCCCAGGACCCCGGGGACCACGACCCAAGGCCAAGGCATATGCTTAACTGACTGAGCCACCCAGGTGCCCCTGCTATCTGTAATTCTTAACTCATCTCAATACTAACTAAAAAACTTTAAAATTTAAAGAATTAACAAAAGATGTAACTTACAACTGTCTATAATAAAAAATATAAAATTTACTATATCTAGATATTTTTGTCAAAATATTTAACTATCTGTATAGATTATTCTTACTAGTAAAATTCTAAGAGACTCAGGAACTGAGTGATTACTCCCATGTGTTTGTATAGCATTCTACCTTTAAGGCTTGCTTTGGTGTTCCCCAAGTCATGCAAGCACGAATTTATCCCCACAAAGGCACAGAAAACCCTCCCAGACCTGAGGTATGTGGGGATGGGTCGTCCCTTTCTCACAGGACAAAGGAATCCGAAGAGCCAAAGAGATCAAGAGGCTTCAACTTCACATCTGGTTCAGGCCCTCAAATGCATTTTTCATGTCAAAGATGATGTCTTCAGCTACGAAGTGCCATTTGTTTGGGTTCTTCCCATTTCTGTCCTCAATCGATTTATGTTGTTCTTTAAATACTTGAGTGTATTTTAAAAGGTGCTTTTTTATCCTTGTCTGATAATTGCATCATCCTGGCCTTTTGGGATCTGTTTTTGACAGATTTTTCTCCTAGTTATGGATTAGATTTTCCTATTTCTGGCCATTTCTAGGAAAATTTAGTGGATGCTAGATATGAATATTTCCCCATGAGTGGCTAAATTTTGTTGTCTTCTTTCGGGCTGGTACCCTTTGTAGGGGGCAGTGCAGGGAGTTACCTGCTTGTCAGCTCAGTCTTTCCCGGGCCTACTTCTGTGTTTAGCTCCAGTGCCTGTATTTTTGATGTGAGCCCTACAATTATGGTGTGACTCTTTGGGTTCTATCCCAGTATCCTCAGGGGTTTAATGAGCTCTCTCCCCTTTGGATGGTGGGAACTACTTCCCCTCAACCCTCACTGAATTGAAAACTATTCACTCATGGCTTCCTCATAGTGGTTCTTTGCTCCACCTTGGAAGTTTTACCTGTACACCTAGGGTTTGGTATTTATCCAAGGATTCGTGGGGTTCCCTTGCAGATTTCTTGAGCCCTCTCTTCAGGGAGCCTGCTTTGCAAAGTCCAGTTTCACTGGCTTCCCCAAAGCCTGTTGTCTCTTTCATGCAGTGAGAGCAGGAGCTGGGGTTGACTTCCTGGCCCTGTGGCCCCTGGACGGGCCTTCAGGCAGGAAAATGGGCAGTCTTGGGGTTCAGCTCACTTCTCCCTCTTCCCTGGGGTCCTAGACACACTCACCTGGCATCCAACATGTGAAAGCAGATACTCGCTATATTTTGCCCAGTTTCTAGGGGTTTACGGTAAGTGGCAGTAAGTTTCTTTGTCATGAACCTCTCAGTGTGCTTTTATTTGTTGAGTAATGTTAAATATCTTTCCATTCCTGTCAAATCTCTCATATTGTTCTACAAGGGGGGTATTTCTCTGTTTCTTATTCATTTATAAAGTAAGGAAATTAGTCTTTTTCTAAGTCACAAATATTGATTCGCCATTTGTCATTTGCCTTTAGAATTTTCTTATGATGGTTTTTCTTTTTTTTTTTTTTTTAAGATTTCATCCATTTATTTGACAGAGAGAGAACACAAGTAGGGGGAGCAGCAGAGGGAGAGAGAGAAGCAGACTCCCCTCTGAGTAGGGAGCCCGATGCAGGGACTTGATCCCAGGACCCCGAGATCATGACCTGAGCCGAAGGCAGTCGCTTAACCAACTGAGCCACCCAGGCGCCCCTTATGATGGTTTTCTACTTTTGTCTTAATGAAATCAAGTTCATCTTCTCTTTTAAGTTTTACAAGTATCTCTAATTAAACAAAATGATTCACAAGTTCATATAGAAAAATAGACAAGCAAGAAAATATAGGGAAAACGTAGGAAAAAGAAGAATGAGGGGGACAAGCTCTTCCAGAAGCCACAACATACTATAAAGCCTCCAGACTTGATAGTAGATGTGACTGTAGGTAGAAAATCCAATTTACAAAATAGAAAATTCAGAAATTGACTCAAATACATAAAATAATTTAGTATATAATAAAGATAACACCTTAAGTCATTGTAGAAAAGCTGTATTACACAATAAATAGTGATCTTTGAGGGAAAAAATTCATCCACCGCTTCATGTTACATAGGGATAAGCTCCAAATTCATCAACAATTTGAAATGCCAAAAATCAAACCATAAAAGAACCAGAAATTATGTGAGAACTGCTTTTCAAATTCATAGTGCAAAAGGCCCAAATATGACAAAAAAAGTCTATATTTTTAAATGATCAGAAATCATGGCACAAGCATACTGTAAACAAAGAGGAAAAAGTATACATATGTAAATACTGAGGAAAAAAGCCACCCCTACTATTAATATCCCCCAATACTACTGTCTGCATTTTAGTGTATGCTTCGATTGATCCGTATTGCTAAATATGTAGATTGTTTCCATTTTCAGCTTTTATAGATACCACTGTTGGCTGGCAATCATCTTTGGACAGAGTCTTAAGAGTTGGAATTGATAAATCAAAAAAACCCAAAATTTGTTTATTATATTACCAAATTGTCTCCTAAAAATACTACCCAAGTTTAACTGACTGAACCACCCAGGCACCCCAAAATACCACCCACGTTTAGAACCACTGGGTATTACCATAAAAAATTCCACTGTTACGGGTGACATTGGGAAAAGCGAAGTCCGTACATCAGAAAAACAGGATGACAAATTTTATTTGAATTTATCTGAATACTAGTGAATTTTTCTTTTGTTTGATTACATTTCCTGTTTTGCATATTTTCTGTTCACATTCTTTGACTGTTTTTCTGGTGCCATACTCCTTTTGTCTATAATTTTAATCCTGTTGCAAGTCTATGTCTCTGCTTGCTTTTTAAAAAAATTATTTATAATTTTTCAGCATTTGTTTTTATTTATATGGCAACACTTCTCTGGGCTTTCTACTATTTTCATCTTTCTATTACTGTGACTAAAGGCCTTGATTAAAAAAAATAATAATAACTAAATGAAAACAGCCACTATTCTATATTCTCTTCCAGAGCTTATATTTTACGTTAACTATTTGGCCCATCTCAAACTTATATTGGTATAGGATATGAAGAACCTAGTATTTTTTACATACACAACATGATTTATTGAATAATCCACAGCACTTAATTAAAAATGTCACCTTCATGACAAAAGCAAGAAAAATATATTCATATATGCATTCACATATTTAAAAATATATGACAGAGATGACATGGTAGTTTAATAAATTATTCTGGGACAACTGGTCATTCAAATAAAAACAAAATAAAATTAGATTATAATACCACATCATATACAAAAAATTTCAATAATTGATTGCCTTAATACTAAAGGCAAAATTTAGTACTTTTAGAATAAAAGTAATAGAAAATATCTTTATTATGTGGGCAATGAAGGAATACCCTAAACAATGCACAATAACAGGAAACTATAGATATATTCATCTACATTAAAGTCAAGAAAAAGTTGTGTCAACATACGTTTGAAAATAAGAATATAAGTGACAGCCTGGAAGATATCTGTCATATGCATAAATGGCAGAGATCTAGGGTTCAAAATACAGAGATTTTTTTTTTTTTAAGATTTTATTTATTTATTTGAGAGAGAATGAGATAGAGAGAGCATGAGAGTGGGGAGGGTCAGAGGGAGAAGCAGACTCCCTGCTGAGCAGGGAGCCCAATGCGGGACTCGATCCCAGGACTCCAGGATCATGACCTGAGCCGAAGGCAGTCGCTCAACCAACTGAGCCACCCAGGCGCCCCAAAATACAGAGATCTTTAAAATCAATAAAAATACAAGAGGCACAACAGAAAACCGGGCAAAGTGTTCAATTAGTTAATTCACAGAAGAGGAAAACTCTGTGGCTGGTAACCACCTGAAAAGTTGGATGTGCAAAGTAAGGCCATAGAGTCCCCATTTCTCATCCCTTGGGTTGACGGGCGTGTGAAGGCCTGCCAGTGCATGTGCGGGTTGTGGTAGAAAGGGGAGTCTCCTGTCTGTTGGAGGGGCAGAAGTCAGTGGAGGGCCCTCGTGAGGACAGGCAGACACGAGCAGTTCCTACAACCCACCTATTTTACTCCTAGGTGAAATCGCAGGTAAAGGTCCACAGGTGTGCTCACTGAGGCCTTGGTGAGTTGAGTGCTGGCTCCCAAATTCTCATCCACCTGGCCCCTGAGAATGGGACCTTATCTGGAAAAAGGGTCCTTGCAGATGTAATTAAGGATTACAAGGTGAGATCATCCTTGGCTACCTGGGTGGGTGGACCCCAAATCCGATGATGAATTTCCTTCATTTAGGATTCAATAAAGAGACACAGAGGAGGGAAGACAATGTGGCCACAAGCCAAGGAGCACCTACCACCCCCGGAAGCTCAGAGAGTCCAGGAGAAGGATCCCCCACAAGCTTGGGAGGGAGCGTGGCCCTGCTGACACCTTGAATAAATTTCTGTTCTAGGGGCCGGCCACTTTGCGGCAATGGGTTGACAGCGCCGGAAACCAACACAATGTGCATAGAACGGTCACGGAGGCAGTGTTCCCAACAGCAAACCAGTAAGAACACATAAAAATAAACACATTCAAAGAAGGAAACAAATTTTCCTCAAGAAGAGGATGAACAAATATGGTTTGTTGTAGCATTAAAACTGTATTCTCTAACTTCAAACAAACTAGATAGACACACACCAACGTGGAAAAATGGGAATAACATAGAAAGGAAAAACAAGTTGCATAATGATATATGGAATATCCTACATTCACGTCAATGTTTTAAGGCATGAACAAAAGCAGGTATATATATTTTATATAAAACATATATAAAATATAAAATTTATCTATAACAAAATACATATAATATTTATGTGTAAAATTTATATATAAAATATAAATCTATATAATCAAAGTGTAATGATATTTGATTTGGGGGTGGGGTGGTCCTGGGGAAGGCTTCTACAGGGGGCCTACTTGAGGTTTGTTCTTAGAATAGGTAGTGGGCTGTGCATGTAAATTATGTTATCCTCAATAGTCCCTTGTGTGTCTGAAATATTATATAACAAAGATTGTTCAGCATAAGCTGAATATTATGTAATTAAATATTTAATACATTAGTGGCACCTTATGACCCCTGCTGTAAAAATTTATATTATGGATAATGACTCCGTAAGTTGTTTATCATTTCAAATCTGACCTCTCAGGGCCAGCAACATTCGCTGCAAGAAGAAGCGTGGAAAAGTAAAAACTGTGTGCTTACCTTTTACACATTCCTGTGCACACACACAGCCTCACCCTGTCCTCCACATATACACGCAAATAGGCACAAACAAAATTCAAAGGACAGGGATTTGGTGAGAGGCTGCACACTAAATACTTAATTGTTATGGGATGCATTTGGATAACATAGATACTTCTGGAATTTGAATTTTTAGGAGCTAATATAAGTTACTCCTCATCTTTTCAGTCATGTACTTATTTAAAAATGAAACTATCCCATCTTGATGATGGTACTGAGATACTGAAAGCCTGATACTCTCTTCATACTGCTGTTTTTACTGGTAATGGTTTCTTTTAAGCACAGAGATGAACCAGAAAAAATTTCAGAAGCATGTAATTTTTATATAGGGAAGGAATCCTAAGACAGCCATTCAAAATTATGTCGATTTACTAGTAACCTTTAAATTTGTCCTATTATTAACGCTTTGATTATACAGTTTGGATTTAGAAGGTCTCAGAAAAAATACAAACCAGAAAAATTCCAATTTCCATAGTCATAAAGACATTTGGGCTTTTAAAGTACATTTTATGGAGGAAGTTTTAGCCACGACTCCAGGGGACACACTAATGACATACGACTGTTTTTTGGTATTCCTCGCGACCTAGAAAATACATATATGGTAAGGGGCATTTCCAATTTTCTGAATTTCCAGTACAGTATTCGTACAACTGATAGATTTTATTTTATTTTATTTATTTTATTTTTTTATTTTTTTTTAAAGATTTTATTTATTTTTCAACAGAGAGAGACAGCGAGAGAGGGAACACAAGCAGGGGGAGTGGGTGAGGGAGAAGCAGGCCGCCCATCGAGCAGGGAGCCCGATGAGGAGCTCGATCCCAGGACCCTGGGATCATGACCTGAGCTGAAGGCAGACGCTTAATGACTGAGCCACCCAAGCGCCCCCAACTGATAGATTTTAAAAGCCATGATCGGTGAGCATATGCTGAGATAGGAGTGATTTTGTTTCCATTTTGGCTGCTAACGAGAAGAGGAGGTGTGAGTCAGCAAACGGGAGCATAACTGGGAAACTGACTAACACAAATCTGTCTGCTCATAAGGTACATGCATTGATTGTAATTTGCATTATAACTAGATGAGGCATTTGAGTTCTTAATTTCTGTTGCTGCCTAAGATGAGGCACCGTGCCTTACCCTTCATAGGATGAATGAATTGCACACAGAGGGTTTACTTTATAGGTTGTGCGGCTGGGACAGCTAGTTGCCCACCCATATGTGTGCTTCCGTGTTACCATGCGAAACCGTCCCCGGGGGCAGCTGCCCAGAGAAGCTGACAGGACAGTTGAGAAGGACATTTTCTCCACCTGTCGCCGTCACAGCCCCAGGAGGGATGGAGAGAATATCCCTGGATCACCACCTGCGGAAAGCCGCCCACTACCCAACACCTACACTGGACTATAGTATATGAAGGAGAAGTAATTCTTATTGTGTTAAGTGATTGAGATTTTGAGGCTTTTTATTGCAGCTAATATTACCCTAATTATTACATTTTATTTATTTTTTTTAAAGATTTTATTTATTTATTTGGCAGAGAGAGAGAGCACAAGCCAGGGGAGCAGCAGAGGGAGAGGGAGAAGCAGGCCCCCTGCCTAGCAGGGAGCCCGTTGCAGGACTCGATCGCAGGACCCTGGGATCATGACCTGTGCTGAAGGCAGATGCTTCACCGACTGAGCCACCCAGGTGCCCCCTAATTATTACATTTTGAAAATTATTTCTGATCTCTGAAGAAGAAAGATGGTGGAGAAGTATTTGTAATTTTCATTTTCTGACTTAAAGACTAGATTTGACTAGTTTTATATATATTCTAATCACTTAATTAGTTTGGAGAGGTGGAAACATGGGTAAAAACACTTACAAATATGATCATATATATGTTAACATTCTTATCTCTTTGATTACATAGTATTCATAATACACTATTTGCAAGTCCTTAAAAAAGCAAAGCAGTGGTTTTGCCTTTCTATTACATGGTAAAACATTTAAGATGTTCCTTCTCTGACCAACGGCTCCTATTAGTGTACACCTTAAAACATTCAGTGTTCTGGGGTCCTTCCTGTGCTCTCCTCTGGGTGCCCCCGCTATGCTAACCTAGAGCAGGTGCACAGCCTGGGTCCACACAGAGGTAGAATGGGAACAGCAGGTTGAGAGGGTAGTCTGCTGTGAAAATTATTTGTTCTGGACGGCACCCAAGGCTGAGCGAGCCCTCAGCAAGGGCGGTTTGGAGGAGGTGCACGGTCCTTGGAGAGGGTGGTGGAGGGCCATGTTCCCCCAGGCTGGACCTGCTCAGGGGCTGGTGGGCCACGCTCTGGGGTGTAGGCAGTCAGCAGCTCGTGGCATGGGTCTGTAGTTGGAGTCTGGGTGCTGGCAGGAGCTGTGGAGCTCTGGTTTCTGAGTAGAGGGGACTCTCCTGGGCCTGAGGCTGGGTGGGCTCCACCCGTGTCCATGTGGCGAGACCACATGGCTGACCCCTGCCTGTCCCTCTTGCAATGTTCCTCCCACACCCACTACTGCGGAAGCTCATCACTGTGCCCACTGGGCCCACTGTGCCCAGAAACGCTGTTGCTGATCTCAGAGCCCACACTGAAGGGCACCCTGGGAGCTGAGGGGCAGTAAATTGATAAGGGACCCCGCCCCCCCCCCCGCCCCCAGGGGTTGGCCGACTGTGGCCCTGGGCCAAGTCCAGCCACCGCCTATTCACCTATGGCCTGGGAGGTAAGAGCAGTTTTTACATTTTTAACGGCTAAACAAATTAAATCAAAAGAATGATAATATTTTGTGTGAAAACACATTTTCAAAGATGTAACCAGTAAGATCACATCATAGACCACCATTAATAGCTGAACATTTGTGATTTATTTTTATGATAAGAAACACTAACTTTGAACCTCAAGTAGCAAAATGTTCTCCCATATAATCACATTTGTCTCATCACAAGACTTGTATTACAAAAAAAAGTTCTCAATTATTATGATATTTAAGTTTTATCAACTAAAAAAACTGTGGTTGTTGTTTTCTGTCTTGTCTACACATATCCTCAAATTTTGTTTCTTGGCCTGCAAAGCCTAATATATGTACTATCCGGCCCTTTAAGGAAAAACACTGCCAATCTCTGACCTCTTGAAATACAACTCATTCTTCAAGACCAATTTAAAACGCTGCTTCTAAGTGAAACCATTCTGCATCCCCCTTCGAATCACGGGCATGTGATTAAGCGGGATTACAGCGGTGGGTCTACAAGGTAGCCTCCTGTCTCTGCTGCCTCAGGCACTGTCCCTTCCTCACATGGGCTCGCACAGGCCAGCCAGCGCCCCGGGTTTCAGTGTTCTCACAAGGACCCACTGCCTTGATCCACCTGCAGGAAAGAGTGAAGAGCGGAGGCCAGTCCTCCTTCTACGCTCCCTGCCAGGGTCCTCTTGTCGCCCAGGCCGCACTCTTTCCTTCCTCCCCACCACCAGCCTGGCCCAAAGATGACCAGTTCTTGTGGTGTCTATTCAAAGCCTCCTGACTGGTTTCTCTGTTCCTACTCTTGAACCCCTATGGTCATTTCTCCATAGAAATGCTCCATTTAAATAATAGCTAAGATAACAGTACCCCATTGCTTACATCCCTCAAAGTTTTTCCATCATATTTAGTCTGCACCATAGCCGATACCCTTACTCTGTCTGTCAACCATATATACCTGTCTGCATCTATATCGTTTGTATCTATCTGCCAATCAATTATATCTGTCTGTATCTACCATGTCTGTCTGTCTGCCTATCATCATCTATATCTATCTATCCCTATCTATCTATCTATCTATCTATCTATCTATCTATCTATCTATCTATCTTAGTCTTTCCTGTACATCTCCTTCACAACAAGGTAAGCACCATGGGCAAGTGCATCGACTATTTTATTTTATTAACTGTAATATCTCCAGCACATGCCATAATGACATATAAATAAGTGCCCAATATACATGTGTTAAATGAATAAAGTATTTGTGTGGCTTTTGGGACTTAGAGGTCAAATCCCTGTGAGGACTAGACAGAGTTCATTTAGAAGGAAATGTGCTGAGTAATAAAATTTCTCTGCCTCTTAGACGTTATAATATTTCCCAGACCTTGCGAGAGAGAAGGACCAGAGGGAAGCAAGGGACAAGTTGATGGTGCAGCATCCTAAAGTAGTCCTTTCCAGGTCCTCTAAAGAAAGGGAGGATGAAAACAGAGAAGGAAACCCAAGGAGGTCTGATTGCCATGAGACCAGCACTACTGCCCTGTGCATGCCCAGGGCCAATACGACTCACCCCACAAAGTTCCTGTCAGCCCAGGAGGCACAGGAGGGCCAGCAGTTCTGCCCGCAGGAGGAAACTGCACTGTCCTTTTATCAGCCTGGACTGTTAGAGCCTTGTGAATGCAGCAAGGGGCAGCTTAGCAGCATCTCCAGGATTAGTGGTATCTGAAGACCGAAAGCAAATCTGAGTGGGCAGTGCTAGCCCAGACCTGGCATCACCCTGAAACATGACTGCCTCCAGGGAGAATGAAGAGAGACAAATTTGATAGAAAACGAGGGCTCATGATACATGTTCACATTTTTGGCACTTGAGTTTGTGATTTGAGGCTCACATCCACCCAACTGTCTCTTCTTCCTACTTCCTTTGTGTTCTCAACTTTTTCTTTTCGCACCACTAAACTACAACACTTACAGGCCAGAAGCAGGATGTTTTCCTGATCTCTGTGCCCTGCAGTGCCTTGTGCATATGTCTAGACGCTCAATTCAACTTCCTGAATTGGATTAGCACACTGTGGCAGAGATGTGTTCCTGCTCCTCCTGAATATCTCTGTCTTGTTTCAGAACCAGCACAGTTTGCCTCTTTCATTGATGCTGCCCCTGCAATGGGGCAGGTGACCCAACTGTGCAAATCAGAACAAATCTTGTACCACAGCCGAGCTTCAAACCAAAGCTGACCCATCAGCATCTCACCAAGTGCTGGTGTGGAGCTGCCAGAACTCCTCTCTCCCAGGCACCTCCGTTTGGACTTGCTACAAGATTTTGTCACCACAAGGGGAGAGCCTGAGAGCACAGGCACACAGAAGGGCATTGGACAAGAGCTGCGGAGAGAATCTGGGCTCTGCTGGCCCTACCAGAGCCCAGGACTAGGCAATAGCTGAAGCCACAGCAGCTCGGGACTGTCCAGTGACTTGGACCAGCAGGCTTTCCCTTTCTGCTAAAGCCAATTTGGATCAGAGTTTCTGACACATGCAACTAAAACTTAGTAAATAGTACATAAATCTTACCCCCAGAAGACTTTCTGCTGTGAACCCTATCAAGCAAGCAGAATTGAATCAGTCAAATAAGCAAATTCCACAGTTGAGAGCTGCTATTGCAAACATCCTGCTGTGGGGAAAGGTCGCAGCCTTTTTTGTAAACACGGGAAGGGGGCTATTGGACTTGGGAATTCAGATACGGCCTGTGGTGCCTACGCGCCACAGAGTGCAGTCGCTAAGCCCTGTGCATGGCGGTTCACAAGCCTGGTCACCGTCAGGATGCCTTCGTGTTCAGCTGAACTATACAAGACTCCAGATAATTGGTTTTAATAGCACAGATTTTTAAAATTTCTGATAAAATCCCATTGCTTGGTCATAGTTATGTATAGCGAATTTCTCTGTTAGAGCCAACAAATAATAACAATTTAGACATAAGCCTCAGTTCCTGTCCTCAGCATCAAATCCTGGCTCTTTTCCTCGGCTGTGCCATCAGGGATATAGAGAGCATGGTCTGGTCAGAATGTTGGCATCATTATATCACTGAAGTTATGAAGATACAGGTCATTACTAAAGAAGCCTTTTAAATTTTAAATCATGGTTGGCATCTGAACATTCATAAAAGTCTTGAGTCTCTTGAATCCCAAGGCAAAGCAAATTCTCTAAAGATCTTTGAGTTTCCTCCTGAGAGTGAATGGCTGCCAAACCTCAAGCTAAGAAACTTAGCTTAAATTTTTCTTTAAAAAGTGATTAAAGCATTTGAAAATGTCCATACTAAGACAATTTTATTGAAATTAAGAGTTTCAAAAATACTGGGAAGAAAATTTTTACTTTGGAAACCTCAAAAGCTTGAAAGGAGCTTAAGCTGTGGAAATAATTTACATATTGATCATGGGCAATAAACTAGGGGCTGGGTCGCTGGGGCAAACTTGCCACCTGGGGAGAGAAACTGACCATGGATTAAGCACCCTGCACCCCATTACTCAAGGCCAGGGCTTCCCAAACTTTCCTTCATATCAACAAGCATCCACAATAATATTTTCCTCAGTGGATGCTCAGCTATGAGAGAGGAACCTACAGGAAAAGTTTAGAAGTTTAGAAACGGTTTTCCAAATGTCCATTAATTAGATATTAACCAAATTATTAAGCCTTATAACTTACATGAAATAAAGGTTAATTCACTGAATTGATAAAACCCTAACCAAAATCAAAGGAGCTAGAATGCTGCTAAGGAAATATATAGAATAGATAGATTAAATCTTAGTCAAAGTAGAAG
The DNA here is from genome assembly GCF_054177405.1 of Leptonychotes weddellii. Classification (NCBI taxonomy): domain Eukaryota; kingdom Metazoa; phylum Chordata; class Mammalia; order Carnivora; family Phocidae; genus Leptonychotes; species Leptonychotes weddellii. The sequence goes on along the minus strand of NC_138378.1, from coordinate 122,864,717 downwards.
AAACTTCATACATCTATGTAATTTTTTAGAAGGCTTTGACATATTGCCCTTAGCTCAGAAGCTTTATTAGAACATTACTGTCTTGAACACCACTGCCCGACAACTACGGACATCGTTTCTTTTCTTTTTCTTTTTTTTTTTTTTTATCGTTTCTTAAGTGGATTCTTATCTTTCTGTGGCCTTGGTTTAACTACTTCCTTTGACTCAAGGGGACAGAACTTATCAGTTCAAGAAATCAAAACTGGTCTCTCTGGTCACATCAGCAGCCTTCATAGTCCAAACTTTAAACCAAATTGGCCATTTGAACCCCAAACATTAGTGTATCCTGTGCTTCTTTTCTCCTCCCCCTGACCCCAGGCTGCAGATGTGGGACAGAGAGTAGGGAGTGGTGAGAACTTAGCTTTCAGCATAAGGAGACCCTTGACTTAGACTCACTTTATCTTTTCTCAAACTAAGGAGAGATCCTGGCTCACAGCAGACTACACATGCCACTCTAGTCTGATCATTTGGTGTAAAAAATGGACTCTTCCAAAGAAAACAGAAAATTCAGTGTGCTTAGGTTCTAAATTGCATAGGATTATGTCTTATCACGACACACTTGCAAACAAGGCAACAGGTAGAAGGACTTGTGACAGGCAGTCAGTCCAGCAACACAGCCAGCCAGATTTCCCTCTGACCCATGAGGCACCACATCCTACTTTTTAGGTGGAATAAAAGCCTCAAATCACTCTTGATGAGCAAAGACTTGTTACTATTATTTTTTAATCTTACAAAAGATGAAGGTTAGTATTTTCTCATTTTACAGAAACTTTGTTTAAATAGAACATTAGCAAACCAAACAGCCAATTTTCCTTAATTTAAACAAGATGAACAGGATGGAAGTTATAATTTATTTTGATTATTCTAACCTCCAACATAGTAATTTGCAAACACCTGAGCAGTCAGGCCTGCACGGGTAATGCAAGAGCAGGCCCACACAAGGAAGTAAAGGGCTCCTGGGAGACCTGTCATTTCTCTGGAGTGCATCTTCTAACTTATTATTAATTAGGCATCTCCCATATCTCAATAAAAACATTCCTGAGAACAAGAATGCAGGAGAGGCATGTTCTGTAAGCAGAAGAAAACCTGAAAATCTTCTCTCCTACGGGTAGAACTTTCTGGACCCATCAGATTCTGACTCCCTGTGGGGCAGGGGGCCCTGTCTGTGTCATTCTTTCCAACTCAGCCCTGGCAGAGTTGGAAACATTTGTTGAAATGAAGTGAAAAGGCCACGTTTCTGGCCAGCAGGTACATCTCATTTCTTTGTGGTCACTCACCAGTTCATAGCACTTTCCTAACTTGTTTCAATATGAAAGATCCACTGCAGCAAGGAGATCCACAGACGCCCTGTGCTCCCAGGGCCAGAGTGGCCACCCCACCCACCTCTTCTGCTCTCAGAGACCTCTCTACTCCAAGCGGTTCCCCAAACAGCCTGGCTGGTCACAGGGAGGGCCAGGTGAGTGTGTGGAGGGCCTGGCACACTTCGGGGCAACCGCCCAGCGCGCATCTTCCCGGCCTCCTGCCCCCCCGAGTCAAGCGCACAGCACACCCACACCACCCTGACAGACTTAGAGTGTCATTTATTGAAACAAATTGGAACGGAAAAGGCAGTAACTAGTAAGTGGCTTTTCAAACATTACACAATCACAAATAACATAAAATGAATTACAGTAGTTAAAATTAAGCGTTAGAGCTTTTCTGTGAACGGAAACGACCGTGGTCGCGTCCAGAGAGCTGGTTAATCTTTGACAGTTCGCGGGATGACGACAGCAAATCCCAAAGACACGCTCGTTTCTCGCCCTCTTCGCCACCCATTTACCCTCTCCAGCAAAGTTTTTTAAAGGGGAAGGGGGTGGAGGTGACCCCGATTCTGGGTGAGGCTCAGGGGCGGTACCGACACCCGTACTCACTTGTGACCCCGGAGCCTGGTCCTCTCCGGCGCCCCTCGAGCTGCGGACACCTACCCAGGAACAGGAAGGGCACTCTCCGCTTGGCCCCGCCTCCCAGGGCAGGGACGGGCCCCGACGAGGCGCACACCTGAGACAGGTAAGGGAGCAGGTGAACACCCCGCTTTTGTCCAGTACAAAGCACCTACTTTACATATTCTCTGGACAAAAACAACACGGCACTCGGGGTGGCAACTAGGGAAGGTCTGCTCTGGACCTTGTCAGTCCCATGGTGGCTCCTAAAGCATCTCATCTTAGAATTGGGACAACCTAGGCCGACGGCCCCTGTCCCAGAACGGACGGTTGTGGGCGGCAGGGCGACGCAGGGGTCTCGGGGTCCGGGGAGGTCCTCCTTGGTCCTGTGCGGGCTCCGCTCACCCCCTGATCGCGGGCCTCGCGTTTGAGCCGCGCGGCCCAGGTCTGGGGGGACGTTCACCTGAACCCCAGGAGGGAGAGGCCTAACCCTCGGTCCAGGACCGGCCCCTCAGGTGTCGGTCAGTAGTCCCACGCACCCCCACCATGTGCTCCGGGAGCCCTCCCCCGCCCTCAGGTGACCTGAGTCCAGCCCCCCACCGGGACGCTCCCCTTTCCAGGTGACTCACGGCCCCGCCCCCACTCCACCCCTCTCCTCGAAGCTCCTCCCCCTCCCGAGGCCCCTCCTCCGCCTCCTGACCTTTTGCCCCACCCCCACACCGCCCCCTCCCCCGTGGCGCCCCTTCCGTTCTCCGGAGGACTGTGGCCCCCCCCCCGCCTCAGTACTGCGCAGGTGCAAGGCCCGGCGCTCGCCCCGGGGCGGGGCTAAGGCCGTACTGCGCAGGCGCGCGGGGCGGGACCCTCGAGGTGCGCATGCGTCGCGCAGGAAACGTCCCGACGCGCTCAGTGGGCGCCTGGGTGTGCGCGCGGGAAGATGGCTGAGCAGCTGCCGAAGTCTGTGCTCTTCGTGTGTCTGGGTGAGACAGCGCTGATCTAGCCCCACTCTGGCTTTCCCGAACGGTCGGGGTGGGTCTCATGCGTTTTGGGCTGCGCCGTCGGGCCAGGAACGGTGATCGGGAGGAGGCCGGGGTCAGGGATACCGGAGGGTGGAATGGAGCGCCCGGGGCTCTTCCTCCGCGCCGCGCACTTGCTGGCCTGTTCTCCAAGCTGGGTTCCCTCACCAGCCCAGCCCACTCTCCAAGCGAGGTTCTCTCTTACCTGCCTGTTCTGCAAGCGGGGTCCCCTCTTACCCTGCTCGGTCCGATCCAAGCTGGGTACCCTCTCACCTGCGCGTTTCCTATACAAGCCGGATTACCTGTCACCTCAGTCCGCTCACCTAGCCGTCCTCACCTGCAGTACCGACACTGCAAACCAGGATCTTTTGCGTTGCACACGCCTGGCATCCCTGTTTCTCCTTCATCGAGTAGACCCAAGGCTGCTGGACTGATATACTCTCTTGGGGCCTCCCGATGCCCCCAGACCCATTACAACCCTGGTTTGCTGGCTCATTTTCTTGGCCCCTGCTTACAAATGGATGTAAGCTAAAGACAGATGGAGTGCAAGGATTCTGGATTTCTTGGCTATAAAAGCCGAACCAGGGAGACCGGATTCTCTAGGTGTCTGTGTAAGCAGACTCATGTGCCAGTGTTCCAAATTAGAATTCACTCTCCCTGTAGTTGTCGGGATTCTTCCTTTGGAATAGCACCACAGGGTTATATTTCTCAGTGTTTGCACCCTGTCTCCTTAACCTCCAAGAGAGGAAGGCCTAAATCATCAATAGTCCAGTTACTTAAAATCTTCTGATGAGTCTGCATTTCCTATGGACTAAAGTTTCCCCACCTTTCTATGCTGCCCCCTTCAAGAAGAGGATGGAAGTCTGCCCATCTGTTTCCGCTTCATCTCCATACCTTTTCCTGCCCATGCCCTGTGATTTGCTGTCTCCCAGCAGTTCAGGTGCTTAACGCACCTTTGTGTGGTTGTTTCTGGGCACCCATATTGCATTTTCCCTGGAAAGACTTTCTGTAAGATTAGGTCCACATATTCTCTTTGCTTTTCCCAGATCCTCTAAGTGGAGGTCATTTACCTATAACCCTTTGTAGACACCTTTCATTATATGAACTTTATTATAATTACTTGATAGCCTCTTGGGATCACATCTAGATTTAGCCCTCTTGAGGGCAGTAACTGTGGCTTATTTTTCTGTATTTCCAGCTTTAAGACAATATGTGACGATAACTAGGTATTTGCAGAATTGAATTTCTGTGAGGGGAAAAGTAAAAGGGCCACCTTGTTTCAGTTTGGTAGTGGGCATCATTTGGTTTTTAAGCTCTCCATGAAGGCTGACTTATGGAATCAACAAATTAAGATTAAAGGGCAGTTCAGTTCATGTTGGGCATCTAACAGGATTCCATTGCCTTGTTTATTTTACTTGGTGTTGTCGATTATGCTGACATAATGCACCATGGTGGTTATTAACAGGGGATGTATACCTGTGTCTATTTATCTTCCATACAATTTTTTTTTTTTTAAGCAACTGCTCTATTACCAGGCACTCTTCTGAGTGCTAGGGATATGGTAGTGAGCAACAGACAAAAGTCCCTGCCTCTGCGGAGCTCACGTTCTGTCACCAACAACCAAGTACTTGGTTACTTAATAAGTTGGTGATGTGTTAAGAACTGTAGAGCAGGGAAGGGGGTGAGAGTGGAATACACTTTTAAGTAGATGAGTCAGGGATGGCCTTATCTATAAGGTGACATTTGGGCAAAGACTTGAGAGTTGAGAAAGCAAGCCTGGGTCTTCCGGGGCTCAAAAGAAAGTGGGTGAACAGTTTTGAAATGAGAGTGCTCGTCCTGTTCACATTGGCAGGGAAACCACTGTGGCCTGGCCTAGAGACCCAGTAGCCTTTTTCAACCAGACCTTCATCTGTACCTGAACTTGAAAGTAATTTGAGTGACTATTTTCTCAATGCCACCACAGATACATAACTAGAACTATTCTGGATGGGTAGGAAAGGTATTTCCTTACATAAAAATGAGCGCTCTGGGGCAGGAGTCTGTGAACTCCTTATATAAAGAACCAGAAAGTAAGTGTTTGGTGCTTTGCAAAAGCAGACCTAGACAATACATAAACAATAACGCTTGACTGTATCCCAGTATAACTTTATTTACGGACACTGCAGTTTGAATTCCATGTGGTTTTTCTCATGTCACAAGATGTTACTCTACTTTTGAGTTTTTTCAGCTGTTTATAAAGGTAAAAATTATTTTTGGTTTTGTCGGCTGTACACAAAGGTGGTGAGCAATGGATCATAGTTTTCAGATGCTGTTTTAGGGTCTACAGAGGACATGTCTGGTGAGGCCATGTGAGGGCTTGGGCTTACTCTGAAGGAGATAAGCCACTGGAGGATGAAGCCATTGAGCAGAGGTGGGACATTTAGAAAGAAGTGTTCAGCTGCTGTGTTGAGATTAGACTGGGCAGGGGTGAGGCCCCAGGGGTGCAGAGGGGCATGTGCTGGATCAGAGAGAGTATCACCGGGGTGGGGGGGTGCTGAGTGGTCATATTGTGGGCAGGTTTGAGGAGTCTATGAATGCCATTTCGCATGATAGCCTGTGTATACATAGAGCAGTAAGAACGGTATATTTTTGAAATGTAAAAAAATTCTTCCTTCAAAGCATTTATTTGGGCTCTTTTCAGACTGAAGTGTGGAGAGGAGTGTCAGATGTTTTCCACTGGTAAGGCTAATGGCAGGAAGGAACTGCACTCCTTATTTTGGCAAGATTACTGAAAGTGTCCTGTGTTTTTGTGCCACAGAGATAGACTGAATGGTTGAAGGCCCCAGGGCATGTGCCTGGTGACTGTCAGTGGTGTTAGGTTACCTCTTTCCTACAGTTAACTGATACTTCTTGATACTTCCTATGTGCTGCTCGTTGTGGGGGGTGCAGCCCAAGGTAAGAGACACAGTCCCTACCCTGGGAGAATTTCATTTTTTCCTTTGGTGAGTCTCAGTCCTTGAAGTACAGATATTGAGTAAGAGGACGTATCATGCTGCCTAATTTGGAAAAAACAAACTTGAGACCTCACAGATTGAGCTTTTTTCTAAAGAAATCTGAAGATGACATTTTAAGTTTTTAGAACTTTTCCAAAGGTGGAACCTGAAGTATTGAAGATTCTAATGTGAGTAAAGAGTGACCCGTGTCTTAACTCTGCTCCCGTCTATTCCTCTTGTTTTTTGTGTTGCCCTCTGTAGGCTGAGTCTCCACCTTTAATTCCAGGCTTTCCAGCCCTGCAGTTGTTTTCCTAACTTGTGGAAAGGGTCTTTCTCTTCAGGCCCTTTTACAGTGCTGGGCTCCTGTGTCATAGACATGCAGAATATGTTTGTTGAACATTCTCTTCCCACTGGACCCACAGAGTCCACATCCTGGGCACAGTTAAGGTTCCTGTAACCCAGACCCACCAGCGCACATTCATTGCTCCTTACTCATACAGCCCCCTAATTTAAATGCCCGTTAAAGTACTCTTCCTAAGAGATCAATTCCAATCTTCTTTTTTTTCTGATAAGGAATTTTCTTATTATCTTATTTATGCTTTTAGCATAATTCCTTAGGATAATGGGCATGTTTTGTTATTCCAGGAGGTCCTTACATAGTTCATGCATGGTGGGTGAGTCAGGGTGGGGTCTGTGAGCCACACATTGGGGATGGGGGAGCTGGACGGTTAGTTCAGCTGCAGGCCCATTATTCCATCACTCATACCTACTTAATGAAACTCAGTGAACCCTTGGCATTGGCGCTCTGGGAAGCATCCTGAATTGGTAATACTCTGAGTATTGTTCTAGATGGATGACGAGAGGGTGACACGTGTCGGAGGGCCAGAAAGCTTCAGGTTCGAAACTCTTCCAAATCTGCCTATGCTTTCTAACTTTGGCTCTTTCTGCTTTGAATCTTTTTGTTATGATAAAACTGTAATCCTAAGTCTAGCATTTTCCTGAGTTTTACGTGTTCGTCTAGAGAATTACTGAATGTGTGGGGACTCCTGGATCTGTAGCCAGCTGCTCTGAAGTGAGGGTGGCCCTGGGGAATCCCTGAACTTGCAGCCGATGTTGGAAGTTCTGGGCAGGCTTGGTGACCTGGAGGGAAGCACCCTTAATTCAGCCGGCCGACTCCCAACAGACTGCACCCTGAAAGTTTGTGTTGAACTACTGTTAGGCTGAAATTTGGTTGTGTATTTTATGAAACAGTATTCATCCTTATGTGCAATATACTTGAAAATACATATTTTTAACCCTGTTGTATTTCATTTTAAAAATAGGCTCATTGCAACCCACTTCATTGATTTCATGAGTTACTTCTGGGTCATTTATAACAGCCTGAAAAACAGTGATTTCAGTTGTAATTGATTTCTTATGTCTTGGTTATTTGTACTTTGAGTACTTGGACAGCTGGTGTCAAATCATTGAGCTTGGGTTTGGTCAGCTCTTCTCCAGAGGTCCCACTGTGGATGCACTGGTAGGATGCTGACCTTGCTTTCCTTAGGGAGGTGCTGTTGCTGTGTGTCAGGTGGGTGACGTGGTCTCTGGCATTCAGCATTTGCCCTAGCATCAAACCTGACGCCCACTCTCTGCCTTCCCCTCTTTTTAAGGTAACATCTGTCGGTCACCCATTGCAGAAGCAGTTTTCAGAAAACTTGTAACTGATCAAAAGCTTTCAGATCATGTAAGTACCATTCTCTATCTTAAAGAGGCCAACCTGACTGCCTTTGCGGCAGGAAATTGTGAAAAAAATTCTTTTTTTCTCCTGCAGTGGAGGATAGACAGTGCAGCGACATCCACGTATGAAATAGGAAACCCTCCTGATTATCGAGGGCAGAGTTGCATGAAGAAGCATGGTATCCCCATGAATCACACTGCCCGGCAGGTACTGTACTGGAATTTGAAGGTGCACATGTGTGTTCTGTGTTGCAGTGGGTCATTGACAGCGGCGCTGTTTCTGACTGGAACGTGGGCCGGTCACCAGATCCAAGAACTCTGAGCTGCCTCAGAAATCATGGCATTAACACAGCCCATAAAGCAAGACAGGTAGAAGAGATCTCATTTAATTTCTAATACTGGAGTCCCCTAACTTGAGACGTTGTGAGTTTAACCACACTAATGTGCTAATAAGTGTTTATTCTGGTCCGTTTACATAGCTACAGGATACCCATTTTTTTTCACTGCTGGTTCCACAGTTCTGAAAGGTGGGCATGATCTTGGAATTTACTTATTAAAATGCATTTATTTTTATTTTATTTTATTTATTTATTTATTTATTAGACAAAAATACAAGAGAACAGATAGATCTATACCTTTATTTATTTACTTTTCATTAAGTTTAAATCCTTAAGGGGTACAACATCACACAGATTCTGTGGCCAATGGCTTTAGCAGGAAGATTGCTTCAGAATTTGGCACGAACCATGCCACTGTTTCATGAGCTCGAGTTACTTTTCCCCAGATTACTCTAGTTTTGTTTGGCTTGCCACCAGAAGTCACTGTGTTGTTCTTTGCTTGGCACACATAGGCACATCTCTTGCCTAGATAGAATTCAGTTTCATCTCAACCTTAGATTTTAAGAGCTGTGTGCTCCCTCTGGTTGTGGAGACCCCGCATATAGCCAGCAAAAATGGCCTTGGACCACAGCCTTCCGGACATATTTGGTGTTTTAGGAGTCCTATTCCCAGCAGGGCTCCATAGGCTCCAAGATGGCAGAAAGAGAAAGGCTAAAATGCATTTATAATCACATAAGTGATACTGGTAAGAGCCCTGCCTAAGACCTGGAGACCTGAGTTATAATCTCCTTTTTCATGTCCATCTGTGTGATTGAAACATTTAAGCCCTGGTAACTAGTCTGCTTACGTTACAAGTTTATTGCTAGAATAAAGTTCTATAATATCTACAAAAATGTATTTTCAACAGTGTCTTAGAAATATAGGGTAGTACTGGTATTATTATGGATGCATATCCTGCACCCCAGCAGTTGGACTTCTGGGTTTAGGTTCTGGAGTGCTGCACTGTAGAACATTCTGGGATAAGGCAGGTAACGCTGTATCTGCTCTATTCAGTGTGGAAGCCACTAACAGGCCGTTGTACACTTGAGATACGGCCAGTGTGATGGAGGAACTGAAGTTTATTTTTTAACTTACTTAAGGAGCTGCCTGGAACTAGTAAGCACGTCAGTGGGCTGCACGGTTCTAAGATTCACGCACAACCACTGGGGAGAGCGTGAGGGTTGTAGTACCGCAGTGAGACATCAGAGCCCAGGGGCGGGCACGTTCCATCACTAGGAGCATGCCACCGGTGTGTGCTCTGGGACCTTCCATGACCCCAGGGGCTAGCTGCTAAAGAAATGGGCTTCATTTCTGATACAGAGTGCTTCATACATTGTTATGAAAGGAAAGTTACTTTTATCACTGTCGTTATTTTATGGAGACTCAATTAGATGTTTAAAAATTCTGGCTGGGGCGCCTGGGTGGCTCAGTCAGTTAAGCGTCCGACTCTTGATTTTGGCTCAGGTCATGATCTTAAGGCCATGAGATCGAGCCCCACATCAGGCTCCCCACTCAGCAGGAGGCTGCTTTTCTCCCTCTTTCTCTCCCTCTGCCCCTTCTCTCATTCACTCTCTCTCTAAAAGAAATAAATCTTTAAAAAAAAAAATTAAAAAAAAAAAAACCTGGCTCAATCTTCTAACTTCTTTTGTATCCAACCTAACAAAATATGCAGGCTCTGTAGGCCAAACAAGGCTGTGGATTGGCATCAGAAACAATAGGCTATGTCCAGTGATGAGCTCTTGAGGCCTTTAAAATGAGAAGCTGCCAAATGTTTTGAAAATCAGTTGTGAGATATATTACATATTTAGAAGTATGGCTGACATGTGAGAGCTGCAATTTAGTATTGGTGTTTGAATGAGAACTTTGTGTAAGACTGGACAAAGACTCTAATCATTGGTATCTTAAACCATGTCTTTACTGAAAGCTTTTCAGATTGCTTACCATACAGCATTGTATTTTTATTTTTGATCATTCTCAATTTTTGTCCTCTCCATTACCTTGTTAGGGAAGGAATAGTTGGTAAACCTGTTTTGCACATGGAGAAACTGAGTTCTGGAGAGAAAATATATAACTTATCAAAGGTCACCCAGCTTCAAACTGGTAGACTGGGATTTGACCATAGGCTTATTTGTTTGTTTTAATAAAAACATATACAGGTATGAGCCAGAAAGTTCACAAAAGTGCCACAGAAACACTGCTGATGTGTTAATGATGTCTCAGAAGCTAGTAATACACACGTTACTTTGGCTTAGATAAATTTACTCTGGAATCTGTGAACTTCTCATTTCTGGCTGTCAGCTGACTCTCTATGTTAACAACTAACTATTTAAGTTAACTGCCTTAAGGCCTGACCTGTTCTTTTTTTTTTTTTTTTAAGATTTTATTTATTTATTTGACAGAGCACAAGCCGGGGGCGGGGGGCAGCAGGCAGAGAGAGAGGGAGAAGCAGGCTCTCCACTGAGCAGGGAGCCCGACGCGGGGCTTGATCCCAGGACCCTGGGATCATGACCTGAGTGGAAGGCAGACACTCAGGCAACTGAGCCACCCAGGCACCCCAAGGCCTGACCTGTTCTTACATCGAATTCTCATTGGACAGAATAGTACACATTTTTTAGATCACATGTCTTAATCTCCAGGATATGGACACCTTGTCCATTTCTACTTTCTGTGTTTAGAGAATGCAGATTTATTTATTCTGAGTAGTGGTTCATGATTTCAAGCAGTCACACTTTCATGTTTTCTGTTTTTAAGATCGGATTATTTTTTGTACACAAGTATATAATTTGGGTAAAAATGAAGTATTTTAAATACACATGTCTTAAAAAGCTAGAAACTTTTAATTTTTAAAGATCAATTGTAATTGTTGATTTTAGAAGTAATATTCCCACACAATCTGTTTCTTTCCCTTTTTCTTTTCCCCTGTTCCTTTTAAGAAACATTTCTCGATGATTTTTTTTTTTATTTCAAAACACTGGTAAGATGTGTTTTATAAATTAGTATTGTTTTAGATCTCTCTTACCCTTTAGCATCTTGTGATTGTTTACGGGCTTTTTTTTTTTTTTTTAAGATTTTATTTATTTATTTGACAGAGGGGGAACACAAGCAGAGGGGAGCATCAGGCAGTGAGAGAGGGAAGAGCAGTCTCCCCGCCGAGCAGGGAGCCCCACGCGGGGCTTGATCCCAGGACCCCGAGATCATGACCCGAGCCGAAGGCAGACGCTTAACTGACTGAGCCACCCAGGTGCCCCTACAGGCTTTCTCTTTAGCAGTTGTCGGAATGTGTAAGAGAACTATTCTGTTACATTTCTTAAAATTTTGATTTTCCTAATACTTTCAACCTGGGTTTAATAAAATGTGTTTAGGGTGCTTCGTTTTTTTTGGGGGGGGTGGTGTGTGATTGCATATCCAGTTAGTTCTATGGAGATGTTTACTCTGTTACACATTCGTTCTTCTCATCAGCAAACCTTTCACATTTGCACAGGTTGTCAGTGGGTACTTGGGACCAGTACCGCTCCCTCCACTCCAGAGGTCATTAGTCAGGTTCTTTCTACCTTTTTAACTTAGGACCTTGGAATCCTATAGTGTGTGCTCTTTCTGTCATCTTTTCTCTGTGAGATTCTCCATGGCCTGTCTTGTAGTGCTCACTCTGATGCTGATTTCAATACCCTGTTCCAGACGTGCTGCAGTTGTGTCTCTTCTACTCTGGATGGACACTTGGGCTGTTCCTAGTTTGGGCTGAGTGCCCTGGTGAATATTTGTATGTTTCTTTGGGGAATGCCTGTGTACAGTTCTGTTGGATGCACACCCGGGATTACCGGCGTGTCAGGGTTGGATGCACACCCAGGATCACACACACTGTCAGGGTGGATGCACACCCAGGATCACACACACTGTCAGGGTTGGAAGCACACCCCGGATCACACACACTGTCAGGGTTGGAAGCACACCCCAGATCACACACACTGTCAGGGTGGGTGCACACCCAGGATCACACACACTGTCAGGGT